>NC_086193.1:13009113-13309113 GCF_023053635.1 Elgaria multicarinata webbii | reverse complement strand
CCGGGTCTGGACCCATCCGCCTGACCTGTGCATCAGTACCGCTACAGATTTGGGGGCACAGATCACAGGTTCCCCCATTGCTCCACTTGCATGCACCAGTTCTATGAAAGAAGGATACAACCACCAAAGAGGGCTACCAACCCACAGGGACGGGGAGCGAGACCTCCAAGCTCCGGGACATCCGTGGGGAACGGAAGCTGTCGCAGGGAGAAGGCACGGACTTGGACCTGAGGCGTCTCCCACCTCCGCCAGAATCCTAGAAAGAGGAGAACAGCTTGTCAGCATGGGGCCTGAATTCTCTTACAAGCATAAGAACACCTGTGTGGGTTCAGGCCAAAGGGCCTACCTGCTCCAGCAGTCCTCTGTGGCCAACCACACGCTCCAGAGGGAAGCTCACAAGTAGGACGGTGAGAGCAATATGGATGGATGGATTACATTTACGCCCTACCGTTTTTCCTCTTGCAAAGAAGAGGACCATGGTAGCCACCTCCCATTCCTTGTTAATAGGGTAAAGGCAGTATTTAAATGTAATAATAACAATAATAACAACTTGGGACTAGGAAACCTGAGAGAGAGAGAGAGCCTTCTCCCTTATCAACCTGCCCGATCACTGAGGTCATCAAACCTGTGGCCTGATTGGAGTCCACCAGGGGCAGAGCCTTCAGTGTGGTGGCCCCTTCCCTGTGGAACTCCCTGCCCCTGGAGGTCAGGCAGGGGCCAACACTAGGCTGCTTCTGGTGCCTCCTGAAAACAAATCTCTTTCAAGAAGCCTTCCTCAACTGACTAGCTTCTGTTTTTCTGGTTCCTTTGTTTTTAAATTGAGCAATTTTAATTTGCTTTTTAAATATTTTTTCTTTTACTGTTTATATCTATATTCACCGCTGTGAATATAAAAAGAAAGAAATATTAAAAACCAGCCAAAGCACGTTTGATACTGGGCAGTATAGAAATACAGTCAGTGAATGAATAAATCAGGGGGGGAAATCCCAGTCACTTTGCATCATGAATGTGTATCCATTAACCCTTGTTCATGTGGTTCCTCCAAAAGATGGGGAACAGGTGGTCTCCAGTTGTTGGTGGCCCACAACTCCCATCATCCCCTGCCAGCATAGAGGAATGATGGGATCTTTCCCTGCCTCCTGCTCCCTGATGTAAGTGCATCAAAGCACACAAGCCGTGCAAAACACCTGCCCATTTTTTGGGGACACGGAGAGTGACGGGAGGTCTGGCCAGAGAGACACCTGGGGGTGTCCGTCTCCAATCACGGTACACAAAACTCCACACGGAACCAAGACTCACCCCATGGCCAGCTTCTTGCTCGAGGTCAAGCTCCACGTGCAAGGGCTCGGTCTCCACGTTGACTCCCTTGGAGGCGCTCCACGTTGCCCGGGGCAGAGGAGGCGACAAATCCAGGAGGCTCTTCTCCTTCTCGTCAACCTTCTCTGTGTCGCTCCCCAATTCCGAGGCATCCAGGCTGAACCTGACGGCAGGAGAAACGTCGGATCAAGAACACCACAGACTCTTCTCCATCACAACCCTTTCAGGTTTCTCCTGCACGCCGGCTTTTAAAGCATCCCAATTTAAAAAGAGAGGGGCAGGAATAGGCCCCAAATTTCTGTGTTTTGATCGGCTGCCATTTATTATTTTACTTTTTTGCTATTCCGTTGTTGTTGTTAGATCGTCTATTATTTTTAGGATATGGGGAACCACTTTGAAAATCCGTGGTTTAAAATTACAATTGGTGGACATATCGCGATATTTTAGAATCGTGGCAAGGGGGTTATAGATTAAAGTTAAGAGAAGGGTTGGCAAAAGACGGGTACCCATGTCGATGGTTTGAATATATGCAAATGTCAGAAAGGTTTAAAATGGACGAAAAAAACCCTGTGGCTTTGAAACAACAAAATCAGAATTCGAAAGGGCATTATGGATGAATGACAAACATGTTATTGCTAAAATTTATGAACTTTTATTGAGGTTTGAGATGGAGGAAGAATAAGTGAAAGAATGTTCCAGAATGTTGGACATAGTGTACCAATGGCACAATGGGAAAATATGTGGGTTTAAAATTACGTTAAGTACTAACCTTAAAGAATTTTTTTACAAATTGGCTGCAAAATTGGCTAAAATGTATAAAGGGGTATCAAGATTGTGCTGGAAATGTGAAGAGCAGGAAGGAACATTCTACCATGCATGGTGGACCTGCAAAAAAGCAAAAAATTTCCGGATACAAATCCGTTCTGTAATCCAAAAAGTCCTAAAAATTAATATCCAACTGAAACCAGAATACTTTCTTTTGGGATTTATGGATGAGCAGATGAAAAAGAATCATGGGACTATATTCTTATATATGACGACAGTTGCAAGATTACTATATGCACAAATATGGAAGGGCAAACTAGTGCCCACAACAGAGGAACGGCTACTGAAGAGGTTTGAGCTAGCGGAGACGGCGAAACTCACGGCAATAATGAGAGAAAAAACGACTTTAAGATTTATAACTGAATGGGAACCTTTTGTAAATTTCACGAAGGGCCGAGAGAAAGATGACTTTTATATCTGTGGATTCAACCAATAATGTAGGAAATCTTAAGAGAGAAATTAGAGATTTGGATTTGACAGTGATAGAGTAAGAAAATAATAATAATAACATTGTTACATACTTTTGCTGGGGAGAATATTGGAAGAACATTTTATGTTTGTTTTGTTTTTTGCTCTGTAATGTTTTTTATTTATTGGTGTTTGAAAATAATAAAAACATTAAACCGGGGGGAAAAATTGTGAGTTAGAGAATGCTTAACGGATCTAGTACTCATGACTACGAAAGTGTATGGGCAGCGATTGGCAAGGTCTGGAATGTTTCTAGTACTCGTGACCGTGAGAATGTGTGGACAGGGCCTCCCCGTCCCTACGGACGACCTCCTGGAGCTTTATACTGTTTATTGGGAATTTATAAATGCACCTATGTATCATCTGTAAGCTGCCTCGGGAGGATTTGTATCCAGGAAGGTGGGGCACGTAAAGGATCTCCGAAGGGGCTTACGGCCGGGTTAAGTGACTGTTAGAGCAGTACGACAATGGAACCAGTGACCTAGGGAGGTTGTGGGCTCTCCCACACTAGAGGCCTTCAAGAGGCAGCTGGACAACCCTCTGTCAGGGATGCTTTAGGGTGGATTCCTGCATTGAGCAGAAGGTTGGACTGGATGGCCTCGTAGGACCCTTCCAACTCTACTATTCTGTGATTCTATGATTCTAAGTCTGCTGTAGCCAAACTCAACTGAGGGTCTCGTGGCACCATGTAGGCTCACAGATTTATTCCAGCGGAAGCTTCCGTGGACTAAAGCCTGCCATGGGAAGCAAATCAATAATTCTAATCCATAAAGTGACATTGAACGCAATTGCCACAGGGGATTGTCAAGGGGTAGGACATCAACCTCTCCCCGTCCCCCGCCCAAATTCCTCTTTCATTTTTGCAATTTACCAGATGTTCCCAACCGTTTCCGAATTCTTAAGAGCTCTGAAACGTGGGTGCAAAACGATATTCGGCACAAGTAGTGGACGCGGTTTAGTTTGTGCCGCTTATGGCCCACCTTCCCCAACATGGTGCCCTCTGGACGGGTTGAACTACAACTCCCATCCTTCCCATTGCAGGGGCTGGGAAAGATGTGAAATGGGAGCCCAGGTTTCCTTGGTGGTAACCTCTGGATTCTTGTCACTGCTGCTGTCACTACAAACACAAGAGTCAGGCTGGCATTTTTAATATGTATCTGGTTTGTTTTTGTTTCTTACGAGTACCTTAGGGTGACTTTATTTTTTATTCATTATTGCACTTACATCCTGCCTTTTTTCCTCTTGTGATGAACCCAAGGCAGCTGTTGTAGCCTTCCTCCTGTCTATTTTATTCTCACAACAACAACCCTGCGAGGTAGGTTAGGCTGAGAGTCAGTGACTGGTCCCAAATCACCCAGTGAGTTTCATGGCTGAGTGGGGACTCGAGCACAGATCTCCAGAGCCCCAGTCCAACACTTGATCCACTACACCACCCTGGCTGTCATTTATTTACTCTTCCTGCTTAAAGAGTGGAAACAGCCAGTCTGTCCTCTCCACACCCATGTCAAGATTTTTGGAGGGGACAACAACTCCCAAACCTCATACGCACCCTTTGCCCAGGTCTGTCCCTGCTTGTCTGCAGGGCCTCAGGAGAAGCTGAGCGCCTGCTCCATTTTGACAAAGAACTGGGCTGAGATCCCAGGCGGAGATAATTTCCCCCCTGGGCACCTTATAAGGAGGACGGAGTTATAAATAGCCCCCCTCCTGGCTGAGGCACAAGATCAATATTGCTCATTCAGAGGCAGCGGCAATGATGATGCAAGGGGACGTCTCCCTCACGAGATCATTACGGCTGCGGCCTTAAAAAGGAAGGCACTGTGGTAGTCCCAGAGCCCTTCAAGGAACAAAATTTATTTTTAATTCTTGTTTGTAGACCTGCCAATCGTCCCATTTTCTGGGGCAGGGCAGGAGGGGCAGAATCCGGATTTTAAGAATGCCCTTCCTCTCCCCGCTACGAAAGGAATTCTCCAAATTCTCTCCTCTACTGGTCCGTAGCACGATTACCAAGGCGGTTAGGAAATCAAAGCCAGCGTTGTCATACCTGAGCTTGCTAGAGCAAAGCCAAGCACTTTGCCACACAGCTCCAAAGGGACGCAAACCTTGCTAAGTATGAGCGCTTGGGTCTTGCTGTTGTGTAAGTTCCTGCTTCCTCTGTGTGTCAGTCAAGGCATGTTTTGCTTCATCTGTGCTGCTAGCTAGCTCAAACTTAGCTCTTGCAAGCCTGCCTTGGCTAGAGTTTACGGAACACATCAAAGCTTAGCCCTACTAAAAGCGTGGAACACAGAGTCCTGGTTCGCACGTGAGGCTAACTCATATGAAACCACGAGGAACACCTCATCGGATGACCTCTGTGATATACATGTCAAGGGGCCTTTTTGGATCCGTGGGCACATTTGGGAATTTGAGAAACTGTTGTGGGCACCACCACTAAATGGCCCATCAGTGGATCGCCACTTTGGTGTCTACCTGTCACAGCTGGGCATCTTAGGCTGCGCCTTATTCAGCAGCACAACGTTTCTTTAATGAGGGATTGTCTATAATTCAGCTAATTGCTTGCGGTACAATACAGGTAATTCTTCTTTGAAACATAGGTTTTGGCAATGTCCAGTAGTTGATTTTTTGGGGTGAGGAGGTGATTACGCAGATAAATTTTCTACAGGAACAGTCTCTAATATTCACTAATGCACATGCTCTTTTAAATTATTTACCTGCTTCGTGGAAATTCACAAACGGTCAGCATTAATGGATGCTTTGCACCCTTTTGACAGCTAAAAGACTGATTTTACAATATGGGAAAGATAAATGCTCACCTTCTCTAGTGCAACGAACTGAGGATGTTACAAGGCCTTCAATATCTGAACAGGTGTCCTACATACCCCACCTTCAAATGGATACTTATTTGAATATTTGGTCCACTTTCAGTGAAGCCTATGTATAATCGCTAGAACGTTCTATGCAATTTGGATGTATTCATGGCTATGGGTATTCACATATCCATGTACGTATAATATAAAAAAGTATTTGAGGGTGTCTACGGGCGACCCTCGCATTATTTTGTTCTCATCTTTACAACAACCCTGCCAGGTAGTCCAGGAGTATTTCCCTCCCTCCCATGTATCAGATGGAGAAAGCAGAGAAAAAGAACCCTGCTTTACCTAAGACCTCCTTGTGAGTCAGAGGCAGAGGCAAAATGAAAAACGGCAAAGGTTGCCGTGCAGCTTTAGCCGCTGTGTCATCTGAGCACTCCCAAAATGAGTTTTCGTGAGCCCCCTCCCCAGCCACACTCACCTGCGCTGCGCATCCGTCGGGGACATGGGGCTTTCCCAGCTGTACCGTCTCGAGGTGGACATGGACCTGACCAAACCTCGGAAGGATTCCTCCGCCTCAAGCGGCTGTTCTGGCTCCGCTCCGACAAAGCCCCCCCGCCCCCCAGAACTACAGGAACATGCGCACTCCTTGTCCAGGTAGTGATGCGCCGTCTCGGGGCAGGGGAGTGTGGCCAGCATCTCCCCGGAGCTGTTCTGCGACCGCCATGGCGAGGGCGCCTCCATAGGCCCGGCCAGGCCCAGGTCCTTGTAATATTCCGAGCCTTGGAGCGCGGAGTCTATGGAGATGAGATCCTCCGTGCTGCTGTGGATTGTGCCTGGGCAGCGGTCCTGATCCGGAGAAGGAGAGGCGTCCTCCTGCCGAGGAAGGAAAGCGGGGGAGAGGTTTATGTTCTGATTTATTTGTGATGCTGGTTATACCGCTTGATAAAATAGAACCTCTTAAGTGGTGGCAATTGCATCAGCGAGGTTCTGGGACGGCCTTTCCTCCTCTGTTGGTATAGAACAGCCTTCCCCAGACGCACCTGGAAGGCTAGTGTAGAACTAAAGGCTGCCTTTTCACTCCTCACCTGCTGCCTCTGAGCATCCTTTCATGCAACATGGAGAAAGCGGAAGGGGAGACCGAAAAGGGAAGCAAAAATCTCTTCGGGACTCTGAGCGAATCAGATGCACTTCTCAGCTGCCCGAGGGACCCAGGGAGACATCTTGGCCCCCTAGGGAAAACCAATCAGCGGCAGAGCGGAAGGAAGGACTACCGACCAGCTCTGTGCACCACCAGTGTCTCCAGAGTGTGGGCCTACTCCCATCTGAAGTGGTACAGCCCAGACCCAGTTTGACACTCACCCCCACCCCTGTTCATCAAAAGTTGCAAGTGGGGCGGATCCAGCAGTGCGTGCTTACCCTCTCCTCTTCCATGGTGCCGAAGAAGACTTCATCCTCAGCAATCAGGGATGGCGACAAGCCGTCTGGGGTGCTGCAGCCCGAGGCGGGGACGGTGCGGCCGCCAGGGAAATCCCGTCCCGCCGACTTGCACTCTGAGCCTGGGTGAAAGGAACCAGAGGTTGGCCGGTGAGGAGGCAGAGAGGAGCCAAAACAGAGAGGAGCATGTTCAGAGGAGGGCAGGCAGGATGATCAGGGGTCTGGAAACAAAACCCTATGAAGAGAGACTGGAAGAACTGGGCATGTTTAGCCTGGAGAAGAGAAGATGGAGGGGAGACATGATAGCACTCTTCAAATACTTGAAAGGTTGTCCCACAGAGGAGCGCCAGGATCTCTTCTCGATCCTCCGAGAGTGCAGGACACGGAATAACGGGCTCAAGTGACAGAAAGCCAGATTCCAGCTGGACATCAGGAAATTTTTCCTGACTGTTAGAGCAGTACGACAATGGAACCAGTGACCTAGGGAGGTTGTGGGCTCTCCCACCCTAGAGGCCTTCAAGAGGCAGCTGGACAAGCATCTGTCAGGGATGCTTTAGGGTGGATTCCTGCACTGAGCAGGGGGTTGGACTCGATGGCCTTATAAGCCCCTTCCAACTCTACTATTCTATGATTCTAACTAGCCCTTTCCACAGGGATAGCCACAGCCATCCAGGCCCACCTTCCTCAACCTGGCGCTCGCCAGCTGTGTTGGGCGGCTCACATGTCAGCTTCTGCCTCTCTCCTTGCTTTGCTTTGCCAAGTTGTATTAACATAAACTGTAACTGTTCTGTTTAATCCTTGAACACTTTCATTGGTGGGAGACTTTGCTTTTTTGGACTGGGGCATCAAAATATTAGACTCTAAGTTCTTTAGTTTGTTTCCTAAGCGAATTGGCATTGAAACCGTCTGGAAAGGAGGCTGTGACGTTTTAGCCTCCGTGTTGTCTGCTGTCACTGATTCCAAGGTCGCCATGGAAAAGCAGCATTCAAATAACATCTGGAGGAGGAGGAGGAGGAGGAGGAGGATCTGTCCCACTGCTCTACTCTCAAGGAAAGCCAGGTCAACTACAACGACAAAACCCCAAACGTCAGGTCCTTTCTGAAGGACTCATCTTTGAAGGATGACATTGTGCCTGTGTCTGGGGACCTTGTTGAAGAGGATTAGCAGAATCAAGGTGCTTCGGAAAGATGGTCATCAACAGTTCTCCTCAAGAGGTGGGCAGGCCCCCTTGCAAGAGTCAGAGGGACTCCAGAGCCCGCCTGGAGCTCAGGTACCCAAAGAGCCACGGAAGTGCCGGCCGACTATGGATTCCTCATGAGTAAAGGCATATTCATGGGTAGATCATTCCGGAAGTAGCACTGATGCACCCACAGCTCTGAAGGCTTGGGCTTAAAAGTACAGGTGGACAAATGAGTAATAAGAGCTCACGGGGGTTTCTTGAACACTGTCTCACTGCTTGTCTCATGCCTGATACGTGTTTGCATAAGCTTGCACAGAGAGAGCAGCAATCGAACGGGAGATTTCCACAAATATCCCCAAATTTAATTTGTGCAAATTGAACTGGGAATTGGGAACAAGATTAATGTGAGCACGCGTTCAACAATTTTCAAGTATTTCCGGTGGATACACACTCATGCTTGGAGCTCCTTATGGAGCATGCTAACATCTTTTGTGAGCAAAACCCAAATTCTGATAAAGCCCTAAGTTAAAACCCCTGAGGTCTTGGCTGGAACAACATCTATGCATCAGCTCCAAGCGCTTGACTTGTCTTTCCCTGAAAGCTGCCTCGGCTACGCTCTGAAATTCCCTGTGTTTGGTCTTTGGACTGCCTCCTGACGTTGCCTACTGACCCGGATGGATTCCCTGGAACTCTGTCCTCACACCATCATGAGCAGGATACTGGGAGATACTTCTGCACTGGCATTTCACGCAGCTAAAACTGCGACGTGAGTGCTGTGGAGTATTATTTGTGTGCTCTTTTGCATCACTAAGATTAACTTCTAAAAGATTAGGCCTCATCTAGAGTATTGCATCCAGTTCTGGGCTCCGCAATTCAAGAAGGATGCAGACAAGCTAGAGCGTGTTCATAGGAGGGCAACCAGGATGATCAGGGGTCTGGAAACAAAGTCCTATGAAGAGAGACTGAAAGAACTGGGCATGTTTAACCTGGAGAAGAGGAGGTTGAGGGGAGACATGATAGCACTCTTCAAAGTCTTAAAAGGTTGTCACACAGAGGAGGGCCAGGATCTCTTCTCGATCCTCCCAGAGTGCAGGACACGGAATAACGTGCTCAAGTTACAGGGAGCCAGATTCCGGCTGGATATCAGGAAAAGCTTCCTGACTGTTAGAGCGGTACAACAATGGAACCAGTGACCTAGGGAGGTGGTGGGCTCTCCCACACTAGAGGCCTTCAAGAAGCAGCTGGACAGCCATCTGTCAGGGATGCTTTAGGGTGGATTCCTGAACTGAGCAGGGGGTTGGACTCGATGGCCTTCTAGGCCCCTTCCAACTCCACTATTCTATAATTCTATGATTTACTCTGTGCATTTTACACTTGCATTCGATTAACACAGCGAGCAAACACGAATCCTCCCCTTGAAACTTTAGGCCTGGCAAAGCTTCTTCTGAACTAACTCTCAGGAGACGTCCATCCTGAGCAGCCCTGCCTGAGATTGGGGGAAATCAGAACGGAGCCTGTTCCTCGCCTAGTTTGAATGTTTGCGCAGACTCCGCTGCAAGCAAAGTTGGACAAATGAGTGAATATAGAAATATCTATCTATCTAATCCAGACACATGATGGAAATCAGAGATGCTGCGTGAAAGGCGGGAGGGAGCGTCTTAAATGAGGTCCGAAAAAGAGAGCTGTTGAGCTCCAGAGTTTTCTCCTTGCAGAATCGATGTCCTTGTTGCCCACGCTCCTCTTGCAGGTGGCACCCAAGCCTGGGAACTATTCCGGGCGGGTTGGCTGCCCCTAAACGCCCCTGGCCTCTTCAAAAACTCAACGTTTATCTTCCCACCCGTCCGGCTTCCTTCAGACCCTCCAGCCTCAACACGCGATAAATCAGGCCCCGTAAACTCTGGGACATGCCGTCCGCGCAGGAGAGCCTGCTGTGCTGAAAAAGGGCTGTAGAGAGACCATTTTAGGCAATGTGCAGGCCCCGCAAGGATGGGAATGCCAGCTTCTCTTTGTCTCTCTCTCTCTCTCTCTCCGCCCCCACCACCCCCCACGCTCTCCTTTGCTTGTCTGGGTCTGTTTGACAGTGGTTAAGTGATTCCCAGGTAGTACCATGGAGAGGGACAAACTGTGCAAAAGCACCGAAGCCGGTGTGGGGGTTACCAGAGGCAGCCTGGCAGATGCACTCTTTCGCCTGATGAGTCAAGACCTCCCGTGGGTGGGAGAAGGAACAGGGAGAGCTGGAACTCAAAAGAAGAGAAACAGAAGACGAGAAAGGCAGAGAGGAGAAGGCGTAATCAAACCCAGCCCTGTTCAGGACAACAGAAGTCAGGCCAAAGTGGAGTTCAGGTTCACCGTCCTGCTTTTTCCTTCCTCTGATCCCTCCTCCGATCCCTCCTGACTTTTTGGGGATTCTGAGCCTGAGGGGGGGGTAATTTTCCCCCTCCCGCAGATATTTCAGCCCACCATGTCCAGCCTCCCTGACCCTTGGCCATGGTGCCTGGGACTGATAGGAGATGAAGGCCTCATATTGGAGGAAGCTGGCCTAACGATGGATGGATGTTCGCAAAGCCAGGGTCAGGGAGCCTTTTCACTGGCGAGTGAGATAAAAATGCTTTGAACAAACAAACAAATTAGCAAGCCCAAAGAGTTCATCTCCAGCCTGGCCACCCCCCCCCTCCTCACCCAGAGAAAGAGATTGATTTGCTACCCTCTGGATGAGGGGAGGCCCAGGCACCCTTCAGGGTTGTGATGTCCTAGCAAAAAGCTGAAGCCCTTGGATAAGATAAAGAACTGGAACGAAGAGGAAGCCAGAGAACCAGCCCACCCCCGGAGAATTGCCCCTTCGCCTGGGCTGCTCCTCATTCCAAGGTTCACCTCTATGGCCAAGAAACGAGGTTTAACACCAGTGCAGTGTTTAATCAAACTATCTGGGCTGATGTGGAGGCAGGAGCAAATTTGGGGAAGAATGATTTTATTTGAGATTATTTGGATATGAAATCAATAGGGCTGGCTTTGCCTCCTGTGAAATTTACATCCACCCTCGTCCTTATTCCTCAGTTTGACGCTATAGATATACATAAAACACATGCAGAATTTGCATAGACGGGTGTCCTTTGGGCCCCGGAATCTTTTAAGTGCCCGAGCAACACCCCTGCCTCGGAGGATCCCTAAAGCCAGGGTTGAGCAGGCGGACCACAGCCGTTCCGGGGCTGCTCTCAGCTGGGAGCTGCCCTCTCTCTCTCTCTCTCTCTCTCTCTCTCTCTCTCATGGATCCAGGCCGGAGATGGGGCCTTCTGAGGGCTCCCAAGAGCGCACCGCCTGCTGCCGGGGATATTAAGCAGGTTCTGCAAGAACTCATCACACACCCGGCGGGAACCATAAAAGGTGACAGCGGCAAGACGATGGCTGTGTTCCCCAGGCCCCACACGTGAGGAAGCCGGCTGCAATGGAGGGTCTGCTCAGAAAGGAAAAGAGAGAATGGCCTCCTGTGCTCGGCACTGACGTGGGGCAGCGCAAGGATCCGAGATTTGGAGGCGCGCAGACGAGACGCTGATCCTCCCCCACTTTCCCCCATCAACAAAAGCTGTTGCTGCTTTGGGAAGGCCCAATCCTGGTCTGCAGTCAAGACACGTTTGGCTCCACCACAACACCCCATCACCCACACGCTCCATGGCTTTTGTGCTCATCAGCCTCCCAGCAACAGCCCTCCCCCTCAAAACAACAACAACAATAACACTGCCCTGGAGGCAGTAAGTCAAGGTTGTGATGGCTCAAGGGGGCCATGGCTGAGCCAGTAGTGCAGCTTCCGAAAAGCCCTTGGAAGACCCAGGAAGGAAGGGAGGAAGGGGAGAGCCAAATATTCACGCTGGTTCCCCTTCCTGGCACCCTGCCTCTCCACAAAGCTCGCCGAATCCAGGTGCAAGTAGAGGCACCTCTGCTTTCCCCAAGTGGGCTGCCCTGCTCCGGCCATTGGGCCTTCGCCACGTTACCTCGCTTGAAGGACCACCGCTTCATCCACCGCCTGGAGAAGGACGGCCAAGAGTGGTTGAGGAGAGAGTCGGCCATGGCATGTAGGGACGGCGGCCTCCGCCTGGGCTGTGCGGGGCGAGGGAGAGGAGAGCGCAGCTCTGCCGGAGCTCCAGCCCAGAGAGGGAGTGAAAGAGGCGGCAAGCAAGGGCTTTGTCAAAGTCATCGGAAGCGGGAGCCGGGCCGGCTACAGACACGCGACCGGCCAACGGCAGCAGCGGCAGCAGCCTCCTCCTCCTCCTCCCCCCCCCCCACAAGAGCCAAAAGGGATATTGGACAAGGGGAATTCATCCCCAGGCAAATAACACCCACTGCCTTGCAAACGCTTAAAATAAAAGTCTACATGCTTCGGATTCAGAGCTGCACCCCTAAACATTGCCAATGGGATGGAGTATTTTAGAAGAGGGACGTCTTTCATGAGCAGATACATCCCTCTCTTAAAATTAAGGAGATTTTTTTTAAAAAAAACACACCCACACCCACAATGTGCCCTTCAGAGCTGAATTTCGGAAATGCAATGCAAAATGTTTCGACAAGGTGAATTTTGAGGGGGAAGGAAGCTGCAGTTCAGGGGCCGGGAGTGCCAGATTTGCATCTGAAAGGTCTCAGCTTGGCAGGAAAGAATCCTCCCTGGACAGCTACTGCTGCTTCTCAATGTCAACTATACCGAGCTACGTGGTCTGACTCCTTGGCTGGGCTCACACAACACAACAAGCCTGAGGTTAGGTTGCACCGTGGATAGTTGTGTTGGGCGAACCCAATTGCGCAAATAAACCATGGTTTGTTAACCACAAACAACCCACGAAGAGAAACCATGGTTTGCCTTTGGGTTGCGATCTGTGGGTTGCTCGTAGTTAACGAACCATGGTTCACACAGCATCCCACGATTCAATGACGACGACATGTGGTTTAATGACAACCCACAGAACCCACACTCTGGCTTGTCGTGTTGTATGAACCAAGTCTGCAGAAGGAAGCTTCCCGTGTTCCTATATGCCAGGATTCCAGGCATGAAATTCCCTCCTGAAAAGCAGACCCGGGGGGAAAAGGCAGAAGCCACCCGTGAGCATGCACCAAAGCATTTAATTAATGTTGCTGCCCGCTTGCCCCAAGAACACCCGGCCAGTGGACATCAGGCAGGCCCCCACCATTCGGACGCCTTCTTAAAACTCATGTCTTCGCACAGCCTTTCCCTGAAGCGTGACCGATAGAATCATAGTAGAGTTGGAAGGGGCCTATAAGGCCATCATGTCCAACCCCCTGCTCAATTCTATGGCTTTCATGCTGATTAATTTGCACTGCGTTGCTCTTATGCCATGGTATTTTACGTCCACCACTTTGCTGCTCTGGAAATTCGAGTGGTCCATAATAAATAAATCCAATAAAGAAGGAAAGCGAGAAGCCTTTGGGATCCTCCCGCCGCCTACCCAAGGCCAGGCCGCCACCAACCCGTCGACCAGGGCAGGCCCATCCGCAGGGCAACAGACTGTGTCAGCAAACAGTCCCGCTTAGGCTCTTACCGGCCGGCTGAGCGCATAGCCAGGGATGCGCTCATTGCCCCCCCCCCCGGCCCCTAGTTGAAGACCGCCAGAGAGCATTCGCCTCTGGACGTAACGCAGAGGAAGGTGCAGGAACGCTGCAGAAGAAGAACTGCGTCGTTGTGGTTAAACCAGGCAGCTGCACTGTGGCAAGGAATCCTGGACAGGGCCACACACTCAGCTCACGCCAGTGCGGAAAAGCCGGGTCCTCTCCGAACAAGGTTGAACTGCTGCGGGCCGAGGCGCCTTCCGGGCAGCCAAGGGTGCTCCGTGGCTTTTGCAAGAGCAGGAGGTGCGAATGTCCGACTCTGCGTCAAAGGCCTATTTTAAAACACTGCTTATCTTTTGGCCCCAGAGGTGCTGATCCACACCACCCTCCTCTGCTGAAGAAACCAGCCAGCAGGTTGACTTCCAAGCCTCCGCCAGGGTGCTGCTGCTGGGGGCACGGAAGGGCTCCTGCCTGGGGGCGCGGAAGGGCTCCTGCTCCAATTTTGTGTGCAGCACTGCCCCCCAGTGGACGTGCCTCACACCTTTCTTTTCCAGTTTCTAATTATTTAAAACACGTCTTGGCCGCCTTTCAGGGCAGGAGGCCTCCTAAGGCCGCAAACAGAAATAAAACACGTGACAAAAAATGAGATGGTCTTAAAAACGGTGGTAAAGACCACACCTGGCCTCCAGATGTTGCCGGACTACAATTCCCACAATCTCTGGCCGCCTTGGGGCTGGTGGGAGTTGGAGTACAACACCATCAGAGGGGGCTCCAGGTTCTTCAGCCCTTCTGTGGACAAAGTCACCCCCTACGATACGCCAGACCCGTGTCAAGCATTTGTCCGTGAGAGCCTGGTCCCCCCTGGGGGGTCGTCCAGCCCCACTCTGTGAATCAGTCTCCAGCCCTTTTCCCCATGGAAACAGAAGGAAAAGCTGGTAGCTGGAATCGCGTCCAAAAGCGTAGCAAAGTGGCGCCTGAACAGACTACGTCCCTCTGAAGCGTCTCCGTTCCCAGCCTGGCCGGGGCCATCCTGGGGACTGTAGTTTAACACATCTGGAGTTGGGCGTCCCAAGTGACAGAGCGTTGTTGTTGTTTTACCACAGTAGACTAACACAGCTGTTCTCCTTCTGAAACATAACACAATTAAGTAATTTCAAACACATTCCGCTGCCAGTTTGTCTGTTTTGGCTGCTCTGCAATTATCCCAGCCTCAGAGCCGGCATTTCTGGCTGCTGACGGGTATTCCGGAGCGAGCTATTTAATCCTCGTACAACACAGAGCATTTGAGAGAGAGAGAGAGAGAGAGAGAGAGAGATTGAGATGGCAGGCGTTGGATCTGGTCCATTAGGGGGGGAAATACCCAAGGGCGACAGTAGTAGAATACCCGGATTAGGGTCTGTCCTGCAAGATCTCAAAGTACGGAGCAAGCTTTCATGCTCCCCAGGACTGTTCTTCAGGCAGGATGTGAGGCAAAGGCAGGTAGGTGTTGGTGGCGATTAGGGGGCAAGGAGGCTGGGAATGGGGAGGAATCTCTAGGGTGAAGAGCTTTAGATCTTTGGGGCTTTGCAACATTTAATCTGCCGTTTGAGCCTGCCGTGCTGAACGTAAAGGCTTTCTCTCAGTGACTGGGTTCAGACAACACGATAACCCATGGTGGTTTAATAGTCAACGTTCGGTTATTGAACCCACCATGGGTCATCGTGTTGCGTGGAGGGAGTCTTTTAATCAACGGCTGGTTATTTGGCTGAAATAACCATCACAAATAACCAACACTGTGCAGAGTTGGCTATTTGAACCACCGTTGGTTACCGTGTTGTGTGGAGGGCACCGTTGGTTATTTCGTCAGCCAGAGAGACGCAAGGCAAGAGCTGTCAAAGCAGCAGCTGCCGCTCTTGTCCAGCCGGCGGGATCAATTTCGGCAGCAACAGCTGATGGGACATTAGTGGGAGGACTGAGAGGGGAGAGATGGCAGGGGATGAGTGAGTCAACTCAGCGTGGAGTTGAGTCAACTCAACTGTGATCCTAATCCACACTGCAGTTGTGTGTGGAGCACCCCTTAGATAAACAACTGTTGAGTTGAATCATAGAATAGTAGAGTTGGAAGGGGCCTACAAGGCCATCGAGTCCAACCCCCTGCTCAATGCAGGAATCCACCCTAAAGCATCCCTGACAGATGGTTGTCCAGCTGCCTTTTGAATGTCTCTAGTGTGGGAGAGCCCACAGCCTCCCTAGGTCACTGGTTCCATTGTCGTACTGCTCTAACAGTCAGGAAGTTCTTCCTGATGTCCAGCCGGAATCTGACTTCCTGTCACTTGAACCCGTTATTCCGTGTCCTGCACTCTGGGAGGATGGAGAAGAGATCCTGGCCCTCCTCTGTGTGACAACCTTCTAAGTATTTGAAGAGTGCCCTCATGTCTCCCCTCAATCTTCTCTTCTCCAGGCTCAACATGCCCAGTTCTTTCAGTCTCTCTTCATAGGGCTTTGTTTCCAGACCCCTGATCATCCTGGTTGCCCTCCTCTGATTATTACCCCACCGTTGGCTACCATGTTGTCTGAACGCAGCCAGTATCTTGTGACATTTTCAGTCCTAGAAGAAAATGGCTAAGTCTATATGGGTGGGTGGATGGGAGACACTTACCTGGAACGTCTTGGCCACGTAACACTTGCTGTCCTCCCCTCAGGGCACTCGGATGGCACTGAGGGCAAAATCTTGCTCGCTCACTGCTCAGACAACGGGTTCAAACACACACACACACACAGAGAGCTTCCCCTTTTCTCAGGCAGCACCTTCCTTACATTCTCTCTCTCTCTCTCTCTCTCTCTCTCTCTCACACACACACACACACACACACACACATCTGACTTGCCCTTCATAGGAAATGCTGCCCTGTCTCTGCAACCAGTCTCCTCCGCCTTCTTTGGCAGGGCAACCCAAATTGTGAAAGCCACACTTCTTGAAGCCGCAGCAGAGCGGATGCCTTGTGGAGAAGTCCAAAGCCGAGCACAGATTCGCCCCGCAGCCACGAATTAAGTCCCGATAAATGCAACGGACCTTTGTTGACATTATCGCCCCTCTGTGCGCGTCTTGGGCAGACCTGCAACATACTGGACCCAAAACGCAGCCTGGGGCAATCTTAAGACACCGCAGAGGGTCCACTGTCATCTTGGGACCTACGCAGAAGAGCAATGAAACAAAACCAGCCGCACAAGGAGCCGGTTGAAAAGACGAAAGGGCGGGCATCGTATTGCAAGCACAGAGTCCCCAAAGGGGATTCCTAGGGGGGGAACTCTCAGAGTCTGTGGGTGTCCATAAGAAGAGATGGCCGCAGAAGGAGAGTTCCTCCTTCTGACTATGAAAAGTTAACTAAGGAAACCACAAGGATGTTGGGTAAGGAAGTCTGTGTGCAAGAAAACGGGACGCCCCAAACTTCCCTCCTTGGGGGAAAGAGGAGCCAGGGCCGACCTCAACGGAAGGCCAAGCCTGGCCAGCAGTTGCCAACACAAAAGCCTCCCCGGTGCTGTGGCTGAAAAGGCAGAGGAAGTTCCTAGGAAGGGGCTTTTGCACGTCAAAACACGTTGCAAAAGGCGTTATTCCGGCTTCTCAGTTCCTTCCCTTACAGCTACAGAACGAACGAGAGTCACGAAAAGGCAGACATCCCAAGTTGGAGATATTCTTGGATAATTTACTCAGAATTTCTTTTTTCTTTTCTTTTTTAATATAAACAGTTAATTGTTCAATATTTTACACACAGCAAGTTTTCACTTTATATTAAAAGATACTTCTCTAGACACATCCCTGCTTGGGCTCTTATAAGAAAGCATTGAAAAAATAAATCAAGTGGGTACATTTTTCTATTTAATTGCTTTTTCCCCCCTTTTCCAAACCATGTTGATCCTTTATTGTAAAACAAGAGGTATTTCTGTGAAAAGCTGTGTTCCGGGACCATTGGCACGCGCGAGGAGCAGCAGTGAGGCGGGTGCCCAGGGAGAGGCGGCGTTCCAGGCATTCCACAGAATGACCAGTGCCTTGTCTCTGTCTAGGGGTGGGATCAAGGAAGGCCCTTGGCCGGCAACCCACCCACCCGACTCCCTCAATTATTATTATTATTTATTTATATAGCACCATCCGTGTACATGGCGCTGTACAGAGTAAAACAATAAAATAGCAAAACCCTGCCGCATAGGCTTACATTCTAATAGAATCATCATAAAACAATAAGAAGGGGAAGAGAATGCACCAAACAGGCACAGGGGAGAGTAAAACTAACAGTATAAAAGTAAGATCAAAATCAAGTTTTAAAAGCTTTAGAAAAAAGAAAAGATTTTAGCTGAGCTTTAAAAACTGCGATTGAACATGTAGTTCGCAAATGTTCTTGAAGAGCGTTCCAGGCGTAAGGGGCGGTGGAAGAAAATGTACGAAGTTGAGCAAGGGAAGGAGAGACCCTTGGGCGGGTAAGAAACATGGCATCAGAGGAGCGAAGGGCACGAGCGGGGCGATAGTGTGAGATGAGAGAGGAGAGATAGGAAGGAGCTAGACTGTGAAAAGCTTTGTAGGTCAACAGGAGAAGTTTATATTGGACTCTGAGGTGAACTGGAAGCCAATGAAGAGATTTCAGAAGTGGAGTAACATGGTCAGAGTGGCGAGTGGTGAACACAAACCAACGAACTGATGTGAGAAGAAGGAAGGCCAGTCAGAAGAAGGTTGCAGTAGTCCAACCGAGAAATAACCAATGCATGAACAAGAGTCTTGGCAGAAGAGACAGACATAAATGATCAAATCCTGGCAATGTTATACAGGAAAAACTGACAGGATTTAGCTACTGCCCCAATATGAGGAATAAAGGAGAGCGAGGAATCAAATATAAAGCCAAGACTATGAGCTTCCTTGACTGGAGTAAGTGTAACATCATTGACAGTAAGAGAGAATGAGAGATGAGGAGAAGGTTTAGGAGGAAAAACAAGCAATTCAGTCTTTGCCATATTAAGACACGACGTGTTGGGTGTGGGTGTTGCTGCTCCCTAAAGAAAGAAGCCGGTTCAGCCTTCCCCACGTAAAGATCTGTACGTTTATCAAGGCCAGGCAATGGGGGTGATATGAGGTTTCCTAGAAATGCTTGCATGATGATTTTAAGACCACTGGTCAGCTTTTAAACCGCTCTGCACCCCAGCCACCCCCCTGCCCCTGGGCCACTCCACAAATTAACAAAACAAGTGTGTTGGTGACAAGATTAACAGCAAAATGTGCACGTGAAAATCGTTTTGCTCCTCAGGGACCAAGAAGAAGCACTTTCCAGCATTTCATCGTGGGGATAAATAAATTGGGGGTGAGGGGGCAGGCACGGAGGGGGCAGGAACAACACTTGGGAGCTCTCTGCCAGGAGGAAGCAGCGTCGCAGAGCTGAAGATTCGAACACAAGACTAAAACCCAAACGCCAAGTACGGCACAGAATGTGACCTTGATGAAAAGCCAGACTCACGCACCGGGGCCCGTTTGCTTTTTCGGGTCGAAAACTGTTCCAAGACGGGACGGGCCGAGGCACAAAAAAACTCCCACCCCAACAGCGAAAGGTTGTACGGTACCCAAGCAGAGGACGCTATAGCCAAGCAGGATGAAGGCTTGTACGGGGTGGGAGGGTTAGTGTAAGGGGGAGACGAATTCAAGACAACATTGCAGAGACGACAGCGAAGCCTTTATCTCAAGACGATCCGATGCATCTGTAGAGCTGGCCGGCTCGGATTCCAGGCCAACTGAAGCGCTTCTCCCTCCCCTGGGACTGGTTTCACGTAGCACCATCTCTCTGCTGGGCTCACGAGCAGAAAAGGGGCTTTAAGGCCAGCTGATGTGTAAGAAGGACTGAGGGGGGCCACGAAGTCCGCTGGCAGTTCCTTGCTGAAAAGACATCCTGAAGGGCTGAACAGCTAGCTAAAGAGGGAGGGGGTATTCCTATGGCAGGAGGTTTTGGCTCCATTGTCAATTGTATGACAAGATCCCCACCTGCCCCAAACCCCCACCAGCAGATTACCAGACCCCTGCGGAGGAAAGAACTGAATTGTTCAGGAAAGGGAAGGAAAGGAACCTCTCGTGCAAGCACTGAGTCATTACCGACTCTTGGAGGGCAGGCCTTATAGCGGGGTGGTTTGCCGTTTCCTTCCCCGGCCGTTATTACCTTTCCCCCAGCTAACTGGGTACTCATTTTCCCGACCTCGGGAGGATGGAAGGCTGAGTCGACCCGAGCCGGATGCCTGAAACCAGCTTCCGCTGGGATCGAACTCAGGCCGTGGGGGGAGTTTCGGCTGCAGTAACTGCCGCTTACCGCTCTGCACCACACAAGGCTCTGAACACAGTGCTTTTTCCACAGGGTGGGTTAATGTGTTGTCCTGTGGAAAAAGTGTTGTTTTTAGACTACACTGGGTGGGTTACCATGTTGTATGAACCCAGCCATTACAGCTTTATATGTACTGGCTCCTTCTCTGTGGAATTTCCTGCCTGCTAATGTCAGGCAGGCAACAACATGGTTTTGTTTTCAGTGCCTGTTGAAGATATTTTTATTTAAACAACGCAACACTTCCCTGATTGACCAGCCACATCTTCATTGGTATAATCTAATTTTAAATACTTTAATTCTGAATTTTAGTTATTTCTTTTTAGTTATTTGCCAACATAATTTTGGTTATTTCTTTTATTGTTCGCTGCTCAAGAATCTTTTTACATATAGAGTTGTATATCCTGTAAGCAAATAAATAAAATATTATTTATTGACTGCTAGTATTTTAGGTTTTAATGTAATCACTGAAATTAACCTTGTGACTTCGGCATGTATGTCACCGTCGTGATAGCAAAGGGTGGGTGCTGCAGATAAATGGAGCGCCCCTAGAGTGACCCACTGACTGACTCCTTGGTTGAGCAAGGATTGTACCTTGAATATTTTGAATATTTCAAATGATGTGTGTTGCTATATGTGAGCAATTCTGTATTTTGTAATGGTCTTTGTGCTACAAACAAATGAAATATTTCATTCATTCATTCATATGTAAATAAAATGCACAGGAATAAGCATAAAGCTAGGTCTTACTTGCACCCAGCACAAGTTCTCTCAGTCTGTGGTTGCTGTTCCAGGTGTTTATAACAGGGGTAGGTAGAAAGTAGATCTCCGGAAGTTTGGGACCAGCTATGTCGTGCCTATTCCAGTATCCGGCACACATGCAAAGTGGTGAGTGGTGTTCCCCACCGCCCACCCCAATATATCTGTGCTCTCGGATCCCCAAACATCACTTCTCTCCCCATGACCGCTACTTCTTTAGCTCAGCCCAACTTAGCCATCTGAAGGGCTCCAGTGTCAGAGGCAGTAAGCCTACATGCAGCAGTTGCTGGGGAACATGGGCGGGAGGGTGCTGTTGCACCATGTCCTGCCTTGTTCATCCCTGGCCGACGGCTGTTTGGCCGCTGTGTAAACTGAGTGCTGGACTAGATGGACCCTCAGTCTGATCCAGCATCAGCACTCTTGTGAGGTTCCTATTCACTAAAACCACTCAGCCCTTTGTCCTTGGATGGCCTTTTCTCCTGGAACTGCGCCCCAACCGCACTCACACGCACGCTTCCACAGAACAATTTTTTATTTTAAGATGGCTTGGCCACATCATGCCATCTTTTAAAAATCGTGGCAAAAAAGCCCCTTTCTTCTTGTTGTTCTTTTTCATTTCCTTCCGTGCTCTGCCTCTGAAGAAATAACGAACAGAGTGTTTCTGTGAGCCACACTAGTGCTTTAGAGCGGCATTGAAGTGCACTGCAGGATCTACGCTACAGATATACCCAGCGCTGAAGATGGCTCAGTATGACACTGCACTCTACCAGTAAATTATACAGCCCTACTTGGAGGTGCATGGGATTGCGCCGGAGATTTCTGTATGCGGAGCAGGTGTTCCTAACACCTTGAGCATGCAAAGCATGATGCTCCACCACACTGCACGATGCACCCCCAGGCAATATTAGGCATAAGCAGGTGAACTCTTGTGGAGAGGAACCATTAGAATATACTGCTGGGCCTGAAGAAACGTTAAAGTGTGGCTGCTAGGTTATGCAAGCTGAGCCATGCACAAAACAAAACAATCAAAAAGGCTGCCCGCTGTGTGAGGCACTGTGTGAGTTTTTCTTTGAGACCACCGCACCATGCAGGCTGAGCAATAAGAAAAGAATCAGGGTGGGTAGCTTAAGCAAAAGTGTACATAGCCTACATCTGCTTTGATTATATTATTATTATTACTGTATTTCTTCGATTCTAAGACACACTTTTCCCCCCATAAAATGGGGTGTGTCTTAGAATCTTGGGTGCGTTTATTATTTCTTAGAATCAAAGCTTTTTTTTCCTGTTGGTGGTACTGAAATTAGTGTGCGTCTTACAATCAGTGGCGTCTTAGAATCGAAGAAATACGGTATTATTATTATTATTATTATTATTATTATTATTATTATTATTATTATTACATTTATTTCCTGCCTTTCCTCAAAGGAGCCCAAGGTGCATGGTTCCCACCTCCATTTTATCCTCACAACAACCCTGTGGGGTAGGTTAGCGACCAGTGACTAAACCTATACATGTCTACTCAGAAGTAAGCCCCCTAAGTACAATTTACTTCCTGGGTATTCTAGTCCTATGCACTAACCCAGGGGTAGGAAACCAGATGCATTACAGAGATTTTGGCCAGCAACTCTCAGCCAACATGCCCAATGATTAGGGATGATGGGAATTGTAGTCCAAAACATCTGGAGGACACTGGGAAGTCTGCCTTAGAAGTATCAGTATCTTCCCATCAGTGGATAGAGACATTATTCTTCCTCTCATAATACTAGAAGCCTCGATAAATGCGGCATTTATTCCTTAATGAAATGAACTCCTACAACACTGGGTTATTCTACTACTGCTGCTGCAACTGGCTTTGCTAAATAATGAAGACAAGCCAGCTAAACACCAACAAAGGTTATGGGCCCAGAAGACCTTTGAAAAGAAGACCCAATTGTCCAAGAGAATCCCGATTGCTTGCATTTCAGCTTTCTAAGTTGCTTTCCTGTTTCCTGGCTTCTGTAAGGAACAATACAAAATAGGAATAATGGCTCAAGGAATGCAAGCCGGTCAACTCTTTGAGAAATTAAATGCAGCAAATTATTCTACCTGGAGTTTTAAGATGGACCACAGGGTTTCCCTATGCTGGCTATGACCTGGCCGTGCAGGACACTCACTGCCTTTCATCACAAAGTAAATGTGACATCATCATTACTCTTTGTTACACGCTGATATGTGCCTATAAAATGGCAAACTGCAGTGAGCCCTCAGCAAATCACCAGCTCTGAAAGGCCCATCAAGGACAGGTGGTGCTCCAGCTGCTAAGAGCTCAGGAGGACAAGAGCACCATCAGAGAAATGGCCAGTTTCAGACGCAGCAGGAGCCAGAGCCTGACCCGACAACGTCGCAGGCGCCGAAAGCAAAGTCAAGCAAGTGGATCTGGAAGGAGGCGGAGAAAAGGGCACCATGGCAGAAGGAAAGGTAAACAGTCCATACAATATACCATCTAGGGCATAATAAACACATTATATATACTGCAGTTCTCTTTGCTTCTATTTATTAACCAATGATGGTATCTTCTCTCTTTTCTAGGGCGTAAATCCCATGGGCGTAAGAAAGGGAGAAGGAGGAGGAGACATCATTAAACTCTCCCATCTTGCTGTTGCCTTGTGCCCCTGATTTCAAGACATTCATCTCACCAAAGTCCACTGTCAGAAAGAAAATGAAACAAAAGCACCCCTTCCATTGAAACACACCGGAAGAATTCACAAGAATCAGGGATCATGAAACAATCTGAACCTTACCACCTGTCAATAAATGCTGACATTTCATGTTTGAGTCTTATTTAGCTATTCAGGGGGAAAGTTGTGCATATCAAAGCAAAATGGCAAACAGAATAATGTTCAAGAGGCTTTACCTTTTCTACGGAGCAGGGCTGGGGAACATCCGGCTCTCCATATGTTAAATGATGAGCGCGGGCTCCTGCTATTGAACTCTCGGCCCAAATTCATGAATTTCCTAGATGTAGAACATGAAATTTAATAGGGATAAATGCCAAGTTCTACATTTAGGGAATAGAAACCAAATGCACAGTTACAAAATGGGGCTCAGCAATACTGCAAACGAGAAGGATCTTGGAATTGTTGTAGATCACAAGCTGAATATGAGCCAACAGTGAGATATGGCTGAAAGAAAGGCAAATGCTATTTTGGGCTGCATGAATAGAAGGATAGCTTCCAAATCAGGTGAGGTACTGGTTCCTCTCTATTCAGCCCTGGTTAGGCCTCATCTAGAGTATTGTGTCCAGTTCCGGGCTCCACAATTCAGGAAGGACGCAGACAAGCTGGAGCGTGTTCAGAGGAGGGCAACCAGGATGATCGGGTCTGGAAACAAAGCCCTATGAAATCAGACTGAAAGAACTGGGCATGTTTAGCCTCGGGAAGAGAAGATTGAGGGGAGACGTGATAGCACTCTTCAAATACTTGAAAGGTTGTCACACAGAGGAGGGTCAGGATCTCTTCTCGATCCTCCCAGAGTGCAGGACATGGAATCACGGGCTCAAGTTAAAGGAAGCCAGATTCCAACTGGACCTCAGGAAAAACTTCCTGTTAGAGCAGGATGACAATGGTACCAGTGACCTAGGGAGGTGTTGGGCTCTCCCACACTAGAGGCATTCAAGAGGCAGCTGGACAACCATCTGTCAGGGATGCTTTAGGGTGGATTCCTGCATTGAGCAGGGGGTTGGACTCGATGGCCTTGTAGGCCCCTTCCAATTCTGCTATTCTGTTTCTATGATTCTATGAACACTTGGTTATTCTATTACTGCTGCTGCTACTGGCTTTGCTAAATAATGAAGACAAGCCAGCTAAACACCAACAAAGGTTATGGGCCCAGAAGACCTTTGAAAGGAAGACCCAATTGTCCAAGAGAATCCCGATTGCTTGCATTTCAGCTTTCTAAGTTGCTTTCCTGTTTCCTGGCTTCTGTAAGGAACAATACAAAATACAAATAATGGCTCAAGGAATGCAAGCCGGTCAACTCTTTGAGAAATTAAATGCAGCAAATTATTCTACCTGGAGTTTTAAGATGGACCACAGGGTTTCCCTATGCTGGCTATGACCTGGCCGTGCAGGACACTCACTGCCTTTCATCACAAAGTAAATGTGACATCATCATTACTCTTTATTACACGCTGATATGTGCCTATAAAATGGCAAACTGCAGTGAGCCCTCAGCAAATCACCAGCTCTGAAAGGCCCATCAAGGACAGGTGGTGCTCCAGCTGCTAAGAGCTCAGGAGGACAAGAGCACCATCAGAGAAATGGCCAGTTTCAGACGCAGCAGGAGCCAGAGCCTGACCCGACAACGTCGCAGGCGCCGAAAGCAAAGTCAAGCAAGTGGATCTGGAAGGAGGCGGAGAAAAGGGCACCATGGCAGAAGGAAAGGTAAACAGTCCATACAATATACCATCTAGGGCATAATAAACACATTATATATACTGCAGTTCTCTTTGCTTCTATTTATTAACCAATGATGGTATCTTCTCTCTTTTCCAGGGCGTAAATCCCATGGGCGTAAGAAAGGGAGAAGGAGGAGGAGACATCATTAAACTTTCCCATCTTGCTGTTGCCTTATGCCCCTGATTTCAAGACATTCATCTCACCAAAGTCCACTGTCAGAAAGAAAATGAAACAAAAGCACCCCTTCCATTGAAACACACCGGAAGAATTCACAAGAATCAGGGATCATGAAACAATTTGAACCTTACCACCTGTCAATAAATGCTGACATTTCATGTTTGAGTCTTATTTAGCTATTCAGGGGGAAAGTTGTGCATATCAAAGCAAAATGGCAAACAGAATAATGTTCAAGAGGGCTTGGGAACATCCGGCTGCTCTTTTCTACAGAGCAGGGCTTGGGAACATCCGGCTCTCCATATGTTTAAACTGAATCTTACCAGGGCGGGAGACGTAAATTTTGAGGCAATAATAGATGAAGGCCAATGTACCACAGTACAGAGAACAGCTCCAACAGAGTCCCAAAATAGTGTCTGCAACAATGTAGGAACAAAGCCAGACTATAAAACACATGGTCTTCGATGTCTATACACTAATGCCCAGAGCATGGGAAACAAACAGAATGAACTTGAACTCTTATTACATGAAGGCAAATACGACTTGATAGGTATAACTGAAACTTGGTGGGATAATTCCCATGACTGGAATATAGCAATTGAAGGATATAACTTGTTCAAAAAGAACAGAAGAAATAGAAAGGGAGGTGGAGTTGCACTATATGTTAAAATACCTATCCCTGCACAGAAATACAGGTGGATCAGACTGGGAGCCCCATCGAGAGCATCTGGATTAAAATAAATGGGGCAAGGAATAAAAAGAACATGATAATCGGAGTCTACTACCGACCACCCAATTAAGGAGAAGACGAGGACGAAACTTTTGAGAAATTGCCAGTGTTTCAAGGAAGTGTGATGTAGTAGTGATGGGGGACTTCAGTTACCCTGATATCTGTTGGGAGACCAATACTGCCAAAAGCGGCCCTTCCAAGAAATTCCTGACATGTGTGGGTGATAACTTTCTCCTACAGAAAGTGGAGGAAGGAACTAGAGGATCGGCAATCCTTGACTTGATATTGACCAATAGGGATGACTTAGTGGATAAAGTGGCAGTTACGGGAACTCTGGGAGAAAGTGACCACGTCATATTTGAATTCTTGATTATGAAGGAGACAAAAGTTGAGTGTAGCCATACACGTACTCTGGATTTTAGGAAAGCTGATTTTAATAAACTCAGAACTATGATAAGTAAGGTCCCATGGCAAATGAGCCTAATGAGAAAAGGAGTGCAGGATGGGTGGGGGTATTTAAAAAAGGAAATTTTAAAGGCACAGTTACAAACAATTCCAAAAAGGAGAAAAGATAGAAGACAACAGAGGAAACCAATGTGGCTCCACAAAAAGCTTAGAGATGACCTGAAAACAAAAAGGGATACATATAGGAAGTGGAAGGAAGGCCAGGCTATAAAAGAAGAGTACAGACAGGTGGCGCAGAAGTGCCGAAATGGCGTCAGGAAGGCTAAAGCTCAGAATGAGCTGAGATTAGCAAGGGATGCTAAAAGCAATAAAAAGGTTTTCTTCAGATACGTGAGTAGTAAAAGACAGAGGAAAGAAATGGTGGTTCAACTGCTTAATGAGGATGGCAAATTGATAACAGATGACAAAGGAAAGGCTGAAGTGCTCAATTCCTACTTTGCCTCAGTCTTCTCCCAGTCTATGACCCCCCTGGAAAAAGTGAAGCAGAAGTTGAGGGGGCAGGATTACAGTTAGAGATTGATAAACAAATGGTCAAAGAACATCTAATTTCCTTGAATGAGTT
The DNA here is from genome assembly GCF_023053635.1 of Elgaria multicarinata webbii. Classification (NCBI taxonomy): domain Eukaryota; kingdom Metazoa; phylum Chordata; class Lepidosauria; order Squamata; family Anguidae; genus Elgaria; species Elgaria multicarinata. The sequence goes on along the minus strand of NC_086193.1, from coordinate 13,282,080 downwards.
CAAATCCCCAGGGCCCGATGAACTGCATCCCAGAGTAATGAAGGAGCTAGCGGAAGAACTCTCAGAACCTTTGTCTATTATCTTTGCAAAATCATGGAAGACGGGTGAGGTGCTGGACGACTGGAGGAGGGCTAACGTTGTTCCTATCTTCAAAAAGGGCAAAAAGGAGGAACCTGGGAACTACAGACCAGTCAGTTTGACATCCATCCCTGGGAAAATTCTGGAGCAGATTATAAAGAAGTCAATCCGTAAATACCTTGAAATCAATGCGGTGATCACTAGAAGCCAACATGGATTTGTCAAGAACAAGTCCTGTCAGACTAATTTGATCTCATTTTTTGATAGGGTAACCTCCCTTGTGGACCGTGGGAATGCTGTGGATGTCATATCTTGACTTCAGCAAAGCTTTTGACAAAGTACCACATGACATTCTGATTAACAAACTAGCTAAAAGTGGGCTAGATGGAACAACTATTAGGTGGATCCACAGTTGGCTATAGAATCGGACTCAAAGAGTACTTATCAATGGAACCTTCTCAAACTGGGGAGAGGCAACGAGTGGGGTGCCGCAGGGTTCAGTCCTGGGCCCAGTGCTCTTCAACCTTTTTATTAATGATTTGGATGAGGAGGTGCAGGGAACGCTTATCAAATTTGCAAATGACACAAAATTGGGTGGGATAGCTAATACCCTGGAAGACAGAAACAAACTTCAGAGTGATCTTGATAGGCTGGAGTGCAGGGCTGAAAACAACAGACCGAAATTTAATAGGGTTAAATGCCAAGTTCTACATTTAGGAAGTAGAAACCAAATACACAGTTACAAGATGGGGGATACTTAGCTCAGCAATACTACAAACAAGAAGGATCTTGGAATTGTTGTAGATTGCAAGCTGAATATGAGCCAACAGTGCAATATGGCTGCAAGAAAGGCAAATGCTATTTTGGGCTGCATGAATAGAAGTATAGCTTCCAAATCATGTGAGGTTCTGGTTCCTCTCTATTCAGCCCTGGTTAGGCCTCATCTAGAGTATTGCGTCCAGTTCTGGGCTCCACAATTCAAGAAGGACGCAGACAAGGTGGAGCGTGTTCAGAAGAGGGCAACTAGGATGATCAGGGGCCTGGAAACAAAGCCCTATGAAGAGAGACTGAAAGAACTGGGCATGTTTAGCCTGGAGAAGAGGAGATTGAGGGGAGACATGATAGCACTATTCAAATACTTGAAAGGTAGTCACACAGAGGAGGGCCAGGATCTCTTCTCGATCCTCCCAGAGTGCAGGACACTGAATAACGGGCACAATTTAAAGGAAGCCAGATTCCAGCTGGACATCAGGAAGAACTTCCTGACTGTTAGAGCAGGACGACAATGGAATCAATGCCCTAGGGAGGTGTTGGGCTCTCCCACACTAGAGGCCTTCAAGAGGCAGCTGGACAACCCTCTGTCAGGGATGCTTTAGGCTGAATTCCTGCATTGAGCAGGGGATTGGACTCGATGGCCTTGTAGGCCCCTTCCAACTCTGCTCTTCTATGATTTTGTGATTCTATGAACACTGGGTTATTCTACTACTGCTGCTGCTACTGGCTTTGCTAAATAACAAAGACTAGTCAGCTAAACACCAACAAAGGTTATGGGCCCAGAAGACCTTTGAAAGGAAGACCCAATTGTCCAAAAGAATCCCGATTGCTTGCATTTCAGCTTTCTAAGTTGCTTTCCTGTTTCCTGGCTTCTGTAAGGAACAATACAAAATAGGAATAATGGCTCAAGGAATGCAAGCCGGTCAACTCTTTGAGAAATTAAATGCAGCAAATTATTCTACCTGGAGTTTTAAGATGGACCACAGGGTTTCCCTATGCTGGCTATGACCTGGCCGTGCAGGACACTCACTGCCTTTCATCACAAAGTAAATGTGACATCATCATTACTCTTTGTTACACGCTGATATGTGCCTATAAAATGGCAAACTGCAGTGAGCCCTCAGCAAATCACCAGCTCTGAAAGGCCCATCAAGGACAGGTGGTGCTCCAGCTGCTAAGAGCTCAGGAGGACAAGAGCACCATCAGAGAAATGGCCAGTTTCAGACGCAGCAGGAGCCAGAGCCTGACCCGACAACGTCGCAGGCGCCGAAAGCAAAGTCAAGCAAGTGGATCTGGAAGGAGGCGGAGAAAAGGGCACCATGGCAGAAGGAAAGGTAAACAGCCCATACAATATACCATCTAGGGCATAATACACATTATATATACTGCAGTTCTCTTTGCTTCTATTTATTAACCAGTGGTGGTATCTTCTCTCTTTTCTAGGGCGTAAATCCCATGGGCGTAAGAAAGGGAGAAGGAGGAGGAGACATCATTAAACTTTCCCACCTTGCTGTTGCCTTATGCCCCTGATTTCAAGACATTCATCTCACCAAAGTCCACTGTCAGAAAGAAAATGATACAAAAGCACCCCTTCCATTGAAACACACCGGAAGAATTCACAAGAATCAGGGATCATGAAACAATTTGAACCTTACCACCTGTCAATAAATGCTGACATTTCATGTTTGAGTCTTATTTACTATTCAGGGGAAAAGTTGTGCATATCAAAGCAAAATGGCAAACAGAATAATGTTCAAGAGGTTTTACCTTTTCTACAGAGCAGGGCTGGGGAACATCCGGCTCTCCATATGTTAAATGATGAGCGCGGGCTACTGCTATTGAACTCTCGGCCCAAATTCATGAATTTCCTAGATGTAGAACATGAAATTTAATAGGGATAAAGGCCAAGTTCTACATCTGGGAAATAGAAACCAAATGCATAGTTTCAAGATGGGGGATACTTGGCTCAGCAATACTGCAAATAAGGATCTTGGAATGGTTGTAGATCACAAGCTGAATATGAGCCAACAGTGTGATATGGCTTAAGAAAGGCAAATGCTATTTTGGGCTACATTAATAGAAGTATAACTTCCAAATCACATGAGGTACTGGTTCCTCTCTATTCGGCCCTGGTTAGGCCTCATCTAGAGTATTGCGTCCAGTTTTGGACTCCACAATTCAAGGATGCAGACAACCTGGAGCGTGTTCAGAGAAGGGCAACCAGGATGATCAGGGGTCTGTAAACAAAGCCCCATGAGGAGAGACTGAAAGAACTGGGCATGTTTAGCCTGGAGAAGAGAAGATTGAGAGGAGACATGATAGCACTCTTCAAATACTTGAAAGGTTCTCACAAAGAGGAGGGCCAGGATCTCTTCTCGATCCTCCCAGAGTGCAAGACATGGAATAAAGGGCTCAAGTTAAAGGAAGCCAGATTCCAGCTGGACATCAGGAAAAATATCCTGTTATAGCAGTACGACAATGGAATCAGTTACCTAGGGAGGTTGTGGGCTCTCCCACACTAGAGGCATTCAAGAGGCAGCTGGACAACCATCTGTCAGGGATGCTTTAGGGTGGATTCCTGCATTGAGCAGGGGGTTGGACTCGATGGCCTTGTAGGCCCCTTCCAACTCTGCTATTCTATGATTCTATGAACACTGGGTTATTCTACTACTGCTGCTGCTACTGGCTTTGCTAAATAATGAAGACAAGCCAGCTAAACACCAACAAAGGTTATGGGCCCAGAAGACCTTTAAAAGGAAGACCCAGTTGTTCAAGAGAATCCTGATAGCTTGCATTTCAGCTTTCTAAGTTGCTTTCCTGTTTCCTGGCTTCTGTAAGGAACAATACAAAATAGAAATAATGGCTCAAGGAATGCAAGCCGGTCAACTCTTTGAGAAATTAAATGCAGCAAATTATTCTACCTGGAGTTTTAAGATGGACCACAGGGTTTCCCTATGCTGGCTATGACCTGGCCGTGCAGGACACTCACTGCCTTTCATCACAAAGTAAATGTGACATCATCATTACTCTTTGTTACACGCTGATATGTGCCTATAAAATGGCAAACTGCAGTGAGCCCTCAGCAAATCACCAGCTCTGAAAGGCCCATCAAGGACAGGTGGTGCTCCAGCTGCTAAGAGCTCAGGAGGACAAGAGCACCATCAGAGAAATGGCCAGTTTCAGACGCAGCAGGAGCCAGAGCCTGACCCGACAACGTCGCAGGCGCCGAAAGCAAAGTCAAGCAAGTGGATCTGGAAGGAGGCGGAGAAAAGGGCACCATGGCAGAAGGAAAGGTAAACAGCCCATACAATATACCATCTAGGGCATAATACACATTATATATACTGCAGTTCTCTTTGCTTCTATTTATTAACCAGTGCTGGTATCTTCTCTCTTTTCCAGGGCGTAAATCCCATGGGCGTAAGAAAGGGAGAAGGAGGAGGAGACATCATTAAACTCTCCCATCTTGCTGTTGCCTTGTGCCCCTGATTTCAAGACATTCATCTCACCAAAGTCCACTGTCAGAAAGAAAATGATACAAAAGCACCCCTTCCATTGAAACACACCGGAAGAATTCACAAGAATCAGGGATCATGAAACAATTTGAACCTTACCACCTGTCAATAAATGCTGACATTTCATGTTTGAGTCTTATTTAGCTATTCAGGGGGAAAGTTGTACATATCAAAGCAAAATGGCGAACAGAATAATGTTCAAGAGGTTTTACCTTTTCTACGGAGCAGGGCTGGGGAACATCTGGCTCTCCATATGTTAAATAATGAGCGCGGGCTCCTGCTATTGAACTCTCGGCCCAAATTCATGAATTTCCTAGATGTAGAACATGAAATTTAATAGGGATAAAGGCCAAGTTCTACATCTGGGAAATAGAAACCAAATTCACAGTTACAAGATGGGTCATACTTCACTTAGCAAAACTGCAAATGAGAAGGATCTTGGAATTGTTGTAGATCACAAGCTGAATATGAGCCAACAGTGCGATATGGCTGAAAGAAAGGCAAATGCTATTTTGGGCTGCATTAATAGAAGGATAGCTTCCAAATCACGTGAGGTCCTGGTTCCTCTCTATTCAGCCCTGGTTAGGCCTCATCTAGAGTTTTGTGTCCAGTTCTGGGCTCTACAAGTCAAGGACGCAGACAAGCTGGAGCATGTTCAGAGGAGGGCAACCAGGATGATCAGGGGTCTGGAAACAAAGCCCTATGAAGGGAGATTGAAAGAACTGGGCATGTTTAGCCTGGAGAAGAGAAGATGGAGGGGAGACATGATAGCACTCTTCAAATACTTGAAAGGTTGTCACACAGAGGAGGGCCAGGATCTCTTCTCGATCCTCTCAGAGTGCAGGACACGGAATAACGGGCTCAAGTTAAAGGAAGCCAGATTTCGGCTGGACATCACGAAAAACTTCCTGACTGTTAGAGCAGTACGACAATGGAACCAGTGACCTTGGGAGGTTGTGGGCTCTCCCACACTAGAGGCCTTCAAGAGGCAGCTGGACAACCCCTCTGTCAGGGATGCTTTAGGGTGGATTCCTGCGTTGAGCAGGGGGTTGGACTGGATGGCCTTGTAGGCCCCTTCCAACTCTGCTATTCTATGATTCTATGATTCTAACATGGAAAATCCCGCAGAGATTGCGGAGGCGGAGGCTTGTAGCAGGAAGCCGCTGGCAGAAGAGCCTGTGGAGGCGTGGGGAAGACTACTTAGGAGAACCCGTTTACCGTGTTGTGTGTTTTGCCTTGTAGGAGTTCTGATAGCTGCCATGGAGGAGGTTGCATGATCTGAACCAGAGTGAAGTCGGTGTGGATCCGGCTCAATGGCTGGGTGGTTAAAGGACCCCCCCACACACACCTGGGTTCTGCCGCATCTTGGAGTCCCTGTGATGGAAACATGGCGAATGATGGGTTTCATAAATAAAAACTAACCAGTCCAGGTCCGGGCCCCATTCAAAGTGCTGGTATTAACATTCAAAGCCCTAAACAGCTTGGAGCCAGGCTGTCTGAAGGAACACCTCCTCCCATATGTACCTGCCCGGACCTTAAGATCATCCACAGGGGTCCTTCTCCGTGAGCCCCTGCCGAAGGAAGTGAGGCAGGTGGCTATGAGCAGGGCCTTCTCCGCTGTGGCACCCTGGCAGTGCAATGAGCTCCCCAGAGAAGTCCACCTGGCGCCTACACTGTACTCCTTTCGTTACCAGCTGAAGACCTTTTTCTCTCAGTATTTTAACACTTAATTTTAACTTAAATTTAAATTTTACTGTTCTAACTTTGTATTTTAATCTTATCAGTTTTTGCTGCGTTGTTTTATCCCGGTGGTGCTTTTTATACTGTATTTTGTATTTGTGTTTTTAGACTGTCGGTTGTTTTATTATGGTTTTAATTTTTGTGAACCGCCCAGAGAGCTTCGGCTATGGGGCAGTATAAAAATGTAATAAATAAAATAAATATAAATAAAATAATGATGTCTCCTCCTCCTCCTCCGATTTACGCCCTGGAAAAGAGAGAAGAAACTAGCACGGGTTAATAAATGGAACCAAAGAGAACTGCAGTATCTATATAATTATTTTTTAATAATTATAACTCTCTCTCTCTCCCTCTTCCCCCCCCCCCCCCATCCCCTTTTCCTTGTGTGTCGTGTCTTTTTTAGAATGTCAGCCTGAGGGTAGGGACTGTCTTCTTAACAGAAAAGACCCCCATGCAAGGGCAGGCAGAGCTAACAAGTACAAGTGCCCCAGGGGGTCTGAGTAAAAGACAACTTGTAAGCCTATGCGGCAGGGTCTTGCTATTTACTGTTTTACTCTGTACAGCACCATGTACATTGATGGTGCTATATAAATAAATAAATAATAATAATAATAGGGTGACCATATGAAAAGGAGGACAGGGCTCCTGTATCTTTAAGAGTTCCGTTGAAAAGGGAATTTCAGCAGGTGTCCTTTGTATATATGGAGAACCTGGTGAAATTCCCTCTTCGTCACAACAGTTAAAGCTGCAGGAGCTATGCTAGAGTGACCAGATTTAAAAGAGGGCAGGGCACCTGCAGCTTTAACTGTGGTGATGAAGAGGGGAATTTCACCAGTTGCTCCATATATACAAATGGCACCTGCTGAAATTCCCTTTTCAGTGCAACTGTTAAAGGTACAGGAACCCTGGCCTCCTTTTCATAGGGTCACCCTACCTAACGGCTCTAATAGGCAGCAGCTGAGTCTGGGTGTGGCTCAGCAACCTTTATTAGGAAAAGCCCAGCAGTCAGCATTTGCTGGCTGCTGGAAACAAGCTCTCCCCAACTTCTCCTGGTTTCTTTGCCCATCTTGAACCCATGTGCTCTGAACTTGGACTACGGCTTCATCCTGCTACTGGATTGTGTATGTATTGGGCTGCCTAACTCTGTTTGACCACTTCTGCTTTGCCTGACTCTTATGGCCCTGTGCAGAAGATACCTTAAACCACAGGCTTAAGCACTGTGGTTAAAGCCATGGTTTAACGTGTCTTCTGAACAGGGCCATTATCTTGGCTTGCTTGCCTGTGTCTTGACCCTGGGCCTGTTATCTGGATCCCTCCTGCATTTGCCAGAGCTTCTGAAACTTGTCTTCTGGGACATTGGCCTGGGTTATCACTTGTCCCTTCCGTCAGCCCTATAACTAAGACTGCTACCAACACAGGACTCCTAAAATCAAATGTTAAAGTGTGAGATACTGTGTGTCTCTGGCCTGGTTCAGACAACACGCTAAACCATGCTGCTTAACCACAAAATGGTTAAGGGAATGCATGCATTTTGTGGTCAAGCAGCATGGTTTAGCATGTGGTCTGAGCCAGGCCAGTGAAGGGGAAGGAAAACGTGTCTCTCTCTGTGTGTGGCCTGACTAGAAGAGGCAAGACACCCACTAATGGCACTTTGCTCTGGCAAGCAAGAAGCCTAGTGCTTTCAGCAGGAGCCTTTCCTCTGGGAAGAGAGTCTCAGTGACTTCAGCAGCGGTGTTGCACCCCTGGGGAGTGGGGGTGGGTGGGTAAGGCACACTGTCTTGTTTTAATTGAATTTTACTGTTTTAAAATTTCATATTGGTTTTAACAATGTCAATGTTTTAATTTGTTTTAGGATTGTATATTTAGTCTATTTTATATGTATGGTTTTCTCTGTACGCCACCCTGAGATCCTTGTGGTATAGGGTGGGATGTAAATGTTTTAAAAAATAAATGAAATGCCTCTGGGAAGAAGGGGAGTCTGGACTCTCCCAAATGCGAGGGACCTTACACAGTTCAGAGAAGTGCAGTGCCATGGGTCCTGAGCCCTGGAAAAGATGCTACTTGATATGGGAGAAAGAGTGGGCTGCCTTTCCATCCCATCTAACCAAAGGGAATAATTGCTGTAGTTGCCAGAAACCTGCTTTTAAGTTAACAAAAGATGGCTTTACATGCTAATGGCTGCCTTAAAAGACAGGTGTGCAGACTGGCCAGGTGTGTCACCAACAATCACTCTGGCTATCCAGTATTTCATATTCTGCTCAGGCTTAAAATAAAGCAACACACTTTTGCCTTTGGAGAATACATTTTTAAGAGGTCTGTTAGGGACTGAATTGCTTGGCCCAGCCTTCCCTGATTCCTCTCAGCCCTGTTCCCTGGCCTTTTCTCCCAAGGGGGGACGGAGATGCCTTGGCTTTGGGGCTGCCTCAAAATGGAGCCGCTACTTCTCACCATCAAAAGAGCTGCTTTGGAACAAGAGAGCTCCTTGAGCCCTGAAATAAGAGTAGGGTGCCCATAGGAAAAGGAGGACAGGGCTCCTGTAGCTTTAGCAGTTGTATTGAAAAGGAAATTTCAGCAGGTGTCATTTGTATATATGGAGAACCTGGTGAAATTCCCCTCTTCATCACCACAGTGAAAGCTGCAGGAGCCCGGCCCTCTTTTAAATCTGGTCACTCTAGTATAGCTCCTGCAGCTTTCACTGTGGTGATGAAGAGGGAATTTCACCAGGTTCTCCATGTATACAAATGACACCTGCTGAAATTCCCTTTTCCATGCAACTGTTAAAGATGCAGGAGCCCTGCCCTCCTTTTCCTAGGGTCACCCTACATAAGAGGCATTTGCCAGGAATAAGAGACCCCAGCGCTGAGGAGAGAAAAAAATCCCCTCAGAAGGAGCAACTCCCAGCAGGGCAGTTTGTAAATATAGCTCAGAATGCCATTAACAACAGCTGGCTGCATTCTCGCAAACACTCTCGCAAACGCTGGGAGCCAGACCAGGTGGAGCTGGCTGAGGGTGAAGGTTGAGGGGATATGGCGTGAGGTAAAAAGAAAGGAAGAAAGAAAGAAGCATTTATTAAGAGGCTTGTAGGGTGGATTTGATTGAAATCATGATTTAAATCACTACTCAGAAAGACTTTGGGGTGACCCCCCCCCCCCAAAAAAAGTGCACTCTTCCTTGCTAAATTTTACACAACTCAGAGTTGCCAAGGACTCATTCTTGCTGGTATAAGCTTAATATTTGCAACCAGATGAAGGTTTCAGTTTTAGAATAGCAACTTTTCAGATTAGTTTTAGTTCTATCAAAAAATAATAATAATACTGATTTGGTTATACTATTAGAAACACATTATAGATAATTATGAAATTATTGTGAGGTAAACTATCTCCAGTTTAATAAGTTAATCATTCATATTTGGACAGTGGTGTACTTTATTGGACGGAGAAAAATAATCTTACAGAAACCACTGGAAGAGCATGACATTGTGAATGGATTCATGGAATTCATTTACCCAAAAAAATTAAACAGCCTCATGCTACATAGTTAAAAACTAATCCTTATTTCATGATGAATAACTTTTGGGAACAACCTTTGGGCTTTAATGTATCTTAAATAGAAAACTATCTTTAGAAAGATTTTTCCTCAAAAAGCATTTTATCCAAAAAAAAAAAAATCCAATTTAAAAAATCCAATTTTTTAATTATTTTTTTAAAAAATCATTGATTTTTATCCCCCCTGTTTGAAAACCCCCAAGTAAATGTTAGGGTCCCCTCAGGTCTGGAGGCCTTGCTGTCTCCCTCCCACTCCACTCTTCAGTCCATAATCTCTCTCAGGGACCCCCAAAACTTCCACGTCCCCTTTTAAGACAAATCACCCATTCAAAATCACACACTCCAGAGTAAAGGTGTTGTTTTTAAACTTTTGGTGGTTTTAAATTTTGTATATCTGTTTTTAATGTTCATTGTGCTTAACTTTTGTAAGCCACCCAGAGAGCTTTGGCTATGGGGCGGTATAGAAATGAAATGAAATAATAAAGTTAGCAGAAAAGAAGCCCAAGTCCTGGGTTCCCTCAGTCTAAAGCCTTCAGCTACAGAAGGGGCCCAATTCCCCCCCCCTTCCCAAACACAGACGTAAAGGGGTTTAAGGACCGGGGGGGGGGGGCATTGCTTCAGTAGTAAAAGCACCTAGTTTGTGTGAGAAAATCAGCTTTGGAAAAACCAGTTCCCAATATATATATATATATATATATATATATATATATATATATGCCACTTTGTAGCATTACAGACCACACAAAGACTCAAGGCTGAAAATTTCTACTCAGGAGCAAACGCCTGCTCATGAGGAGAAAGAACCAGTCCTTTTAAAGTTTCTTTTCCCCTTCCTTTTTTAATAGCTGCTTTCAGTGCTGCAAAGCATCGAACGGGAGGAGACTGGAGGGGCCTACTCAAGAGAAGGAAGGACCAGCTGTGAATGCGAATGAGCCAGGCTCCGTTCAGCTGCAGCAACAGAGCCAGAGCGCGCATAATCTCTCCGTCTTCCCCAGGACCTCAGTTAGGAGGAGAGTTTGCGCAGGGGAGAGACTCAGACGAAGAACCAGCCCTGCTGTGGCCGGCCGGCCTTCCCAGGAGCAGCGCAAAGGCCCAGCTGGCCCTGTGGGGCTGACTGGGCCACAGGAAACACCCAGCCCTGGGCCTCACCTGCATTTTACCTGCCTTCTCGCTCAGCCTGCCTGCTGACCTGGACTGTTTCAATCTGCAGCTTTGCAAGTAAAGGTTTTCTGTTAGGGACTGTGTGGTGGATGGATTGGGCCAGAGCCTCACCTAGAAGTGGCACATTTTTTAAAAAAAACTATCCCTGTGTTGTGAGCAGAGCTGCCTTGTGGGGGGGCATAGCTGCCTTGTGGGGGGCATAGCTGCCTTGGGGGGGGCATAGCCGGGCATAGCTGCCTTGGGGGGGCATAGCCGCCTTGGGGGGGCATAGCTGCCTTGGGGGGGCACAGCCAGGCACAGCCGCCACGAGGGGGCACAGTCACCACGAGGGAGCATAGTCACCACGAGGGAGCATAGCCGGGCACAGCCACCACATGGGGGCATAGCGCCTTCTCGCTTGGCCTGCCTGCTTACCAGGACTGTTTCAACCTGCAGGTGGCCGCTAAGGGTTTGCTGTTGGGGACTCCCTCTTCCTCAGCTGCGTTCTACCTGCTAGCAAGAGTGCCTTCTCGCTTGGCCTGCCTGCTGATCTGCAGCTTTGCTGGTAAGGGTTTGCCTCTGGGGACTGTGTGGTGGGGGGATTGGGCCGGAGCCTCACCTGGAAGAGGCTCATTCAAAAAACAACAGCTAGCCTTGCCTTGGGGCAAGCTGCCACTTGGGGGCAAGCCTCAACACACAGGCGACATTTATGATCATCAGAGGAGGCCCCTGCTTGTCCTTCCAAAGATCCTTGATGGCGGGGCCTTCTCTGTAGCAGCACCCACCCTCTGGAAAACTCTCCCTTGTGCTGTTTGGGAGGTGGAAAATGTAACATCCTCCTGAAGACATACCTGTTTTAGACAAGCTTTCCCTGGACTATGACTTACTTTGGTTTTATATGACATTTTTAAATTGTTATTCTTGATTTTTGTGTATTATGATTTTAATTGTGAGCTGCCCAGAGAGCCTTGGGGTTTGGGTAGTATAAATATATAATAAATGAATAAAATAGGGTTCTGCTCTCTTGGCTAGTCTGCTGTAGTTATGGCCGGGGTGGTCAAAGAGCTACTTGAACCACTGACTTTGCTTCCCTTCTCCTCCTGGCTGTACTGAACAGCAAATGAACCAACAAGCCCTATTGAAATGCAGCTTCTGTTTGAGGGACATCTGAAAACTAAAGGTGTCTCTTTGGATATTGCAATTAGTAAGTTTAGTTTGTATTAGTCTTAAGTGTTTTATTTGTTCTTGTGTGTAATTGTACGTTTTCACTTCTCTTCTCAGCTTGTCTGTCTGCTTGATCTACGTGCATCAAAGACAGTTAAGTGCCTGGGATTTCATTTTATAATGTTTCTTGTGTTTTGCATTGTTGTGGGTTGCATTTTATTTTTTCTGATGCATTTGGGGTTGGAATTGTTGTGAGAGTTGGGTTGTGTAACTTTTTTAGCGTTTATCACACATTTTGTGGTTTGTATTGTTGCATTTTTTTGTTATGGCTTTTGTGGTTTTAACTGTGTATTGCGTGTTATTTGATCATGCATTTTGGAGGTTCAATTGTTGTGTGGTTTTGATTGTTGTGAATTCCTCAAAGGGCTTCCTTGGCAGTGACAGGGCTGGACACCGCTTACCAAGATTGGTTCCTAATTGCAATATAAAATGTAAATTCAAGATTCCTTCCTTGCTTCCTAATTGCAATATAATATGTAAAAGCGCATTTTATTACATATTTTGTGGTTTTAATTGTTGTGTATTGCGGTTTTTTATGCATTTTGATGGTTTAATTGTTGTGTATTGTGTTTGATTTTACTATGCAAATTGGGGTGGGTGGGTTAATTTTGTGTGTTGCATTTTATTGTATTTTATTTCATTTCTTAAATTTCTGTACTGTCCCATAGCTGGGGCTCTCTGGGCGGTTCACAGGCTCTATTCAATAATAATAATAATAATTATAATTATAATTATAATTTTAAAAAATTATTAACCACCTCTCCCTCTGGATCGAGGCAGGAAACAACATTCAACAATACAGATAGTGGTATAATTGTAAACAGTGAGGTCAAAATAAAATTAACTGCAAAAAGCATTTTTATCAGTGATCAGTAAACAAGGTAAATGATAACACCACGACCCTGACACCAGGATACAATCAGACAGCTGGTGTTAATTGGCTTAATTGCCAGAGGTGTCGATGTATTTGACATAATTATGCATGGGGTTAATTGTTGTGAATTGCCCAAAGAGCCTGGTTGCAAGAGTTTGTGTCCACAGGTTTTCTGCAAGGTAAGTGTGCATAGGAATGATGCATCTCAGCAGGATCATTAACATCAGTTGAAGACTTTGAGGACTTCTGACAAGGTGGGTGCAAGATTTGTACATGTGTGAGAGCAGAATTCTAAAAACTCAGCTTAGCTTAGTCCTATGTACACCTTTTCTCAGAGACACTGTTAGTCCTGTTGCTTCTTTACTAGAAATTGCTTAAATATCTAGTCATGTTTTATTGGGTTGTGTGGGGTGGCACAGTTTTTGGGATTGCTTCAGGCAGCAAAATACCTTGGGCCAGACCTGGACTTAGGACTGTGTTACACACAGGTACCGTCCCCTTTATGGGAATGTCCCAGGTTAGCAATGGTCGCTTGCAAGCATGTCTGGCCCTCCATGGAGAACGTTATGCGCTAAGTGCAGGGAATTTAGCGTCCCCTTTATGGGAATGTCTCAGGTTAGCAATGGTCGCTTGCAAGCATGTCTGGCCCTCCATGGAGAACGTTATGCGCTAAGTGCAGGGAATTTAGCGTCCCCTTTATGGGAATGTCTCAGGTTAGCAATGGTCTTCATGGATTTTAGAGGTTTTAATTGTTGTGTATTGCATTTACTGTACACATTTAACATTAGTCATTAGGCAGATTTAAAATATAATAAGTTAGAGGATATTAAATCAAAAGAAATGTGTTTATTATGAATTTTAATTTTTTTTCTCCTGAGAAATTAATGTAACCATAACCTAATAAAGGCATCTGAAACCTGAGTTGGTGTATTTATTTTGTCTGTGTGCATTCATTTTGCTTATGTGTATGTAATAAAAGCATTCTGTTGCAAAAATGTCATTTTTCTTTTGTTGTCTTAATACTCTAAAAAGTTTATTAAGTTTCTCTGAAAGTGTAATTTCTCATGCTATAATGTATCTTATGTTGAAATGTTTTGCATCCTTCCAAAATTTGTTTATGTGCATTTGGCTATCTGCATTTTATTTTACAAGGTATTTTGTGGCTTTAATTGTTGTGTATTGCCCAAAGAGATTAGTTGTAAGAGCTGGTTTGTGTCATTTTTTTAGGGTTTATCACGAAGTCCTATTTGTGTTTATTCAGAGGTAAGTCCCCATGCATTTAACTGTGGAATGCGAGGACTCCAAATTGGTGAAGGTTGGTTTAGAGGTTGAATGGTTGTCAGTGATAGGGTTACACACCCCTTACCAGGACGTCTTCCTTGCTTCCTAACTGCGCTTTTACATTTTATATTGCAAAACATTTTGTGGGTTTAATTCTGGTGTATTGCATTTTATTTTGCAATGTATTTTGAGGGTTTTAATTGTTGTGAATTGCCCAAAGAACATTGTTGTAAGAGTTTGTCATTTTTGTAAGGGTTTATTGCAAAGTCAACAGAAGTAAATCTTAATGTGTTTAACTGTGAAATGGGGGAGGGGGGAACCAGCTTGGGGAAAGGTGGGTTAGAGGAAGAACTGTTGGCAGTGATTGGGTTAAATATACCTTACCAAGATTGCTTCCTTGTTTCCTAATTGCATGTTTTCATTTCGCAGTTTGAACTGTTGTGTATTGAATTTTATTATTTTATTATAAACTTAAATATCGCCATAATACAGAAACCTTAAAAGCAAGGAATAAGTAATAAATTGCTATATATATTTAAAAGAAAGAGTCCGACACTATAAATACGCACTAGGAATTTAACATTAGTTATTAGGCAGGTTTAAAATAAGATGAATTCCTGGGAGGATAGGTATCAAATAGAAAGGAAAGACTGTTTTTTATTATTATGTACTTTTATTTTTCTCTCCTTAGAAACTATTGAAACCATAACCTAATAAAGGCATCTGTAACCTGTGTTTTGTTTGTGTGTATGTAATAAAACACCGGCATTCTGTTGCAAAAGCGTCTCCTCATTTTGCTTTCTTAATAGTCTAAAATGTTGAGTATGTTTCTCTGTAAGTGCTATTTCCCATACTGTATTGTACCGTCGTCTTAGGTTTAAACCCTTTTGCATCCTCCCAACAGTTGGCAAATGCTATTTCTCATACTGTTTTGTACCGTCGTCCTTAGTTTAAACCTTTTGCGCCCTTCCAACATTTGGCTATCTGCATTTTATTTCAAAATGCATTTTGTGCTTTTAATTGTTGTCAGTAGACCAAAGAGCTTGATTGTAAAGAGTTTGTGCTTACTTTGTGATAAATCCTAACAATGTTCAGTTCCCAATCAGGATTTCTGCAAGTTAAGTATGCAATGGAATGACACATCCCATTACTTCTGTCAAGGTAAGTGTATAGCATGTATGAGAGCAGAATTACAAAAACTCAACTTTGTTTTGTTGCTTCCTTACTCATAATAGTTATATTGCCTAGTCATGTTTAATTGGGTTGCTTCAGGCAGCAAAATACCTTGGGCCGGACCTGGACTTAGAACTGTGTTACACACAGCCTGCATCCCCTACACGGGGATATCCCAGCTCAGTGAAGGTGCCCTAGGAAGCAGAGCAAGACCCTCCTTTGTGCGTTTTGAGGGTTTTAGTTGTGTATTGCATTTTATTTCATGGCTCACTGTGAGGGAATACTAAGAGTGGTGGTATTGCATGAAACTACATGTGAGCACAGTTGTGGTCTTGATCACTCTTGATTCCTCTACTGAGGATGTGCTCAGGAGCGCCCGATTCCTAAATTCTTAGTGTAACTCTACTGGCGTCCTATTGGAAGTCCCACAAGCCCTTAAAGGACTGGATTTCCTGATAACCCACATCCCTAGCCAGGAAGCGTACCTCTAACAAGGGGATGTACAGCTGGGTCCAGGCCTTTGAAAATGCCTGAGAGAAGGGTGGGTCACACTTGGGTCGACCTGTGCCAGGAGGAGGACAGAGGACCTGCAACCCCGTGGCCTCCCTTGGACCTCTCATGCCACCCTTCTGGGAAGGCTGCCTTGAGTCGGGATATGAAGCCATTATTGCGATGGTCCCGCTCCTGCCAAGAATCCTGAAGGTGGTGGTGTTCGGGGATGATGGGTCTGTCCTACGGCAGTCTTACTACGGGGTGTCTCAGGGCTTGATTTGACCCCCAAGCTTCTCAACATCTACACGAAACTGCCGGGAGACGTTTACCAGGGGTGCGGGCTGAGGCATCACCCGTGACACCCAGCTTCACCTCCCCTTCTCAGCTAACAGACGTGGGGCAGTTGGAGCTCTGAACCAGCGTGCGGGCAGGAGAATGGACTGGATGAGGACCCAATAAACTGAGATTCAATCCAGACGAGACAGAAATACTGTTTGCGGGTGGTTTATCATTCCGGTTTAGTGACATTCACCCTGTTCTGGCGGGGGGTTACAGACTTCCCATTCGGTGACGTCTGTAGTTTGGGGATGGTCATGGATCCGTCGTTGCCCGTAGAGGCACAGGCTCCCTCCGTGGCTCAGAGTAGCTTTCCATCAGCTTAGGCCAGGGAGGAACAGCTGCAGTTGTTTTGGCCTAAAACTCCCATGATCCCCTGCCATCAGCGACGCTGGCTGGAGCTGATGGGGGTTGTAGTCCAAAACAACTGAGGTCACCGTTTTTTTAATTTCCATTTGTATTTTAGTTGTGTTTTATTTTACTTTAGTTCATTTTTTTTCTTTATTGCACCCAATCCCAAAGTTCTTCAAGCATTTAAAATAACTAAAAATTAAAACAGAATAAAACTAGCCGAGATTCAAGCCATAGAATAATTAAACTAAACTTAAAACCAGCGGGATAGAAAAGTACTAAAATTACTGTCCAATAATATTTAAAATAACTAAAAAGAACTAACTAAAACATCCCTTTAACAGGAGGTGCTCTGAGCCCCTGAGGGAGCCTGTGCCTCTGTGGACGATGACGGATCCATCATTGTCCCCAACCTGCAGACCTCACCCTTTAGGAAGTCTGTAACCCCCTTCCAGAACAGGGTGACTGACACTTAACCGGATAGATGAGCCACCCACAAACAGTATTTCTGTCTTGTCTCGATTGAATCTCAGTTTACTGGGCCCTCATCCAGCCCACTCCTCCGCCCCTGCGCTGGTTCAGAGCTCCCACTGCCCCACCTCTGTTTCGCTGAGAAGGAGAGGTGGAGCTAGGTGCCATGGGTCATGCCTCAGCCCGCGCTCCTGGTTAACATCTCTCGGCGGTTTCATGCAGATGTTGAGAAGCTTGGGGGTCAACTACAGCCCTGAGGCACCCTGTAGCAAGACCGCCATAGGACAGACCCATTATCCCCTGCCACCACCTTCTCTAAGGGGCATTCTAGGCCGGAGCGGAACGGTTGCAATACGCGACTTCACATCCCAACCCAAGGCAGCCTTCCCAGGAGGATAGCCTAAGAGGTCCAAGAGAGTCCACGGGGTTGCAGGTCCTTCTCCCAGCAAAGGACACAAGCAACAAGCAGACTTGCACGTCCCTCACCCGGCACAGGTCAACCTAATTGTTTCATAGCCTAGTCATGTTTTATTGGGGTGTGCCAGGTGGCACAATTTTGGGGATTGCTTCTGGCAGCAAAATACCTCGGGCCAGACCTGGACTTAGAACTGTGTTACACACAGCCAGGATTCCCTTCATGGGATGTCTGAGGTTAGCCATGGTGCCCTTCCAAGTGCAAGGACTTAGCTGACTGCTTTGCCCCCTCTACATGAGGATGGTTGACTTAGAGGGCTGTGTTTCACACAGCCAGTGTCCCCTTTATGGGAATGCCTCGGGTCAGCGAAGTTGCCCTAGAAAGCGTGGCCAACTCCACCTTCATGCATTTTGTGGTTTTAACTGTTATGAATTGCCCAAAGTGCTTCTCTGCAAAGAGTTGGTTAGTGCCCTTTTTTAGGGTTTATCACACAATCCTACGTGTGTTTAATTAGAAGTAAATCCCAGTGTGTTTAACGGTGAAATGGAAGGGCACCAGGTTGGGGAAGGGTGGTTTAGAGGAGCAACGGTTGGCAGTGATAGGGTTAACCACTGCTTAACAAGATTCCTTCCCAGCTTCCCGGCTTGCAGATTTTGAGGACCAGGCCCGCTCCCATCACTCCTGACCAGGTAAGACATGGTGAGTTCTCTTGCTTCTTTACTAGTAATTGTTTCAATATCTAGTCATGCTTTATTGGGTTGTGTGGGGTGGCACAGGTCAGCCCGGTGCCCTTCTCCTTTATGGAGAACGTTGCGCTCTAAGTGGAGGAAGTTAGCGGACGTCTTTGCCCCCTCTTCATGACGATGGCTGACTTAGAGGGCTGTGTTACACAGAGCCAGCGTCCCCTTTATGGGAATGCCTCAGGTCAGTGAAGGTGCCCCAGCAAACTTGGCCAGCTCTTCCTTCATGCATTATGAGGGTTTTAAATGATGGCTCACTGTGAAGAATACTAAGAATGGTATTCTTCCGTAAAACTACATGTGAGCACAGTTGTGGTCTTGATCACTCTTGATTCCTCTACTGAGGATGTGCCCAGGGGCACCCAATTCCTAAATTCTTAGTGTAATTCTACTGGCGTCCTATTGGAAGTCCCACAAGCCCTTAAAGGACTGGATTTCCTGATAACCCACATCCCTAGCCAGGAAGCGTACCTCTAACAAGGGGATGTACGGCTGGGAGAAGGGTGGGTCACACTTGGGTCGACCTGTGCCAGGAGGAGGACAGAGGACCTGCAACCCCGTGGGCTCCCTTGGACCTCTCATGCCACCCTTCTGGGAAGGCTGCCTTGAGTCGGGATGTGAAGCCATTATTGCGATGGTCCCGCTCCTGCCAAGAATCCTGAAGGTGGTGGTGTTCGGGGATGATGGGTCTGTCCTACGGCAGTCTTACTACGGAGTGTCTCAGGGCTTGATTTGACCCCCAAGCTTTTCAACATCTACACGAAACCGCCGGGAGACGTTTACCAGGGGTGCGGGCTGAGGCATCACCCATGACACCCAGCTTCACCTCCCCTTCTCAGCTAACAGACGTGGGGCAGTTGGAGCTCTGAACCAGCGTGCGGGCAGGAGAATGGACTGGATGAGGACCCAATAAACTGAGATTCAATCCAGACGAGACAGACATACTGTTTGCGGGTGGTTCATCATTCCGGTTTAGTGACATTCACCCTGTTCTGGCGGGGGGTTACAGACTTCCCATTCGGTGACGTCTGTAGTTTGGGGATGGTCATGGATCCGTCGTTGCCCGTAGAGGCACAGGCTCCCTCCGTGGCTCAGAGTAGCTTTCCATCAGCTTAGGCCAGGGAGGAACAGCTGCAGTTGTTTTGGCCTAAAACTCCCATGATCCCCTGCCATCAGCGACGCTGGCTGGAGCTGATGGGGGTTGTAGTCCAAAACAACTGAGGTCACCAGTTTTTTAATTTCCATTTGTATTTTAGTTGTGTTTTATTTTACTTTAGTTCATTTTTTTCTTTATTGCACCCAATCCCAAAGTTCTTCAAGCATTTAAAATAATAAAAAATTAAAACAGAATAAAACTAGCTGAGATTCAAACCATAGAAATAAATATACTAAACTTAAAACCAGCAGGATAGAAAATCACTAAAATCACCGAGTGTCTAATAATATTTAAAGTAACTAAAAAGAACTAACTAAAACATCCCTTTAACAGGAGGTGCTCTGAGCCCCTGAGGGAGCCTGTGCCTCTGTGGACGATGACGGATCCATCATTGTCCCCAACCTGCAGACCTCACCCTTTAGGAAGTCTGTAACCCCCTTCCAGAACAGGGTGACTGACACTTAACCGGATAGATGAGCCACCCACAAACAGTATTTCTGTCTTGTCTCGATTGAATCTCAGTTTATTGGGCCCTCATCCAGCCCACTCCTCTGCCCCTGCGCTGGTTCAGAGCTCCCACTGCCCCACCTCTGCTTAGCTGAGAAGGAGAGGTGGAGCTAGGTGCCATGGGTCATGCCTCAGCCCGCGCTCCTGGTTAACATCTCTCGGCGGTTTCATGCAGATGTTGAGAAGCTTGGGGGTCAACTACAGCCCTGAGGCACCCTGTAGCAAGACCGCCATAGGACAGACCCATTATCCCCTGCCACCACCTTCTCTAAGGGGCATTCTAGGCCGGAGCGGAACGGTTGCAATACGCGACTTCACATCCCAACCCAAGGCAGCCTTCCCAGGAGGATAGCCTAAGAGGTCCAAGAGAGTCCACGGGGTTGCAGGTCCTTCTCCCAGCAAAGGACACAAGCAACAAGCAGACTTGCACGTCCCTCACCCGGCACAGGTCAACCTAATTGTTTCATAGCCTAGTCATGTTTTATTGGGGTGTGCTAGGTGGCACAATTTTGGGGATTGCTTCTGGCAGCAAAATACCTGGGGCCAGACCTGGACTTAGAACTGTGTTACACACAGCCAGGATTCCCTTCATGGGATGTCTGAGGTTAGCCATGGTGCCCTTCCAAGTGCAAGGACTTAGCTGACTGCTTTGCCCCCTCTACATGAGGATGGTTGACTTAGAGGGCTGTGTTTCACACAGCGAGCGTCCCCTTTATGGGAATGCCTCGGGTCAGCGAAGTTGCCCTAGAAAGCGTGGCCAACTCCGCCTTCATGCATTTTGTGGTTTTAACTGTTATGAATTGCCCAAAGTGCTTCTCTGCAAAGAGTTGGTTAGTGCCCTTTTTTAGGGTTTATCACACAATCCTACGTGTGTTTAATTAGAAGTAAATCCCAGTGTGTTGAACGGTGAAATGGAATGGCACCAGGTTGGCGAAGGGTGGTTTAGAGGAGCAACGGTTGGCAGTGATAGGGTTAACCACTGCTTAACATGATTCCTTCCCAGCTTCCCGGCTTGCAGATTTTGAGGACCAGGCCCGCTCCCATCACTCCTGACCAGGTAAGACATTGTGAGTTCTCTTGCTTCTTTACTAGTAATTGTTTCAATATCTAGTCATGCTTTATTGGGTTGTGTGGGGTGGCACAGGTCAGCCCGGTGCCCTTCTCCTTTATGGAGAAGGTTGCGCTCTAAGTGGAGGAAGTTAGCGGACGTCTTTGCCCCCTCTTCATGACGATGGCTGACTTAGAAGGCTGTGTTACACAGAGCCAGCGTCCCCTTTATGGGAATGCCTCAGGTCAGTGAAGGTGCCCTAGCGAACGTGGCCAGCTCTTCCTTCATGCATTATGAGGGTTTAAAATGATGGCTCACTGTGAAGAATACTAAGGATGGTATTCTTGTGTAAAACTACATGTGAGCACAGTTGTGGTCTTGATCACTCTTGATTCCTCTACTGAGGATGTGCTCAGGGGCGCCCGATTCCTAAATTCTTAGTGTAACTCTACTGGCGTCCTATTGGAAGTCCCACAAGCCCTTAAAGGACTGGATTTCCTGATAACCCACATCCCTAGCCAGGGAGTGTACCTCTAACAAGGGGATGTACGGCTGGGAGAAGGGTGGGTCAAACTTGGGTCGACCTGGGCCAAAAGGAGGACTGAGGACTTGCAACCCCGTGGGCTCCCTTGGACCTCTCATGCCACCCTTCTGGGAAGGCTGCCTTGAGTCGGGATGTGAAGCCATTATTGCGATGTTCCCGCTCCTGCCAAGAATCCTGAAGGTGGTGGTGTTCGGGGATGATGGGTCTGTCCTACGGCAGTCTTACTACGGAGTGTCTCAGGGCTTGATTTGACCCCCAAGCTTTTCAACATCTACACGAAACCGCCGGGAGACGTTTACCAGGGGTGCGGGCTGAGGCATCACCCGTGACACCCAGCTTCGCCTCCCCTTCTCAGCTAACAGACGTGGGGCAGTTGGAGCTCTGAACCAGCGTGCGGGCAGGAGAATGGACTGGATGAGGACCCAATAAACTGAGATTCAATCCAGACAAGACAGAAATACTGTTTGCGGGTGGTTTATCATTCCGGTTTAGTGACATTCACCCTGTTCTGGCGGGGGGTTACAGACTTCCCATTCGGTGACGTCTGTAGTTTGGGGATGGTCATGGATCCGTCGTTGCCCGTAGAGGCACAGGCTCCCTCCGTGGCTCAGAGTAGCTTTCCATCAGCTTAGGCCAGGGAGGAACAGCTGCAGTTGTTTTGGCCTAAAACTCCCATGATCCCCTGCCATCAGCGATGCTGGCTGGAGCTGATGGGGGTTGTAGTCCAAAACAACTGAGGTCACCATTTTTTTAATTTCCATTTGTATTTTAGTTGTGTTTTATTTTACTTTAGTTCATTTTTTTTCTTTATTGCACCCAATCCCAAAGTTCTTCAAGCATTTAAAATAATAAAAAATTAAAACAGAATAAAACTAGCTGAGATTCAAGCCATAGAATAATTAAACTAAACTTAAAACCAGCGGGATAGAAAAGTACTAAAATTACTGTCCAATAATATTTAAAATAACTAAAAAGAACTAACTAAAACATCCCTTTAACAAGAGGTGCTCTGAGCCCCTGAGGGAGCCTGTGCCTCTGTGGACGATGACGGATCCATCATTGTCCCCAACCTGCAGACCTCACCCTTTAGGAAGTCTGTAACCCCCTTCCAGAACAGGGTGACTGACACTTAACCGGATAGATGAGCCACCCACAAACAGTATTTCTGTCTTGTCTCGATTGAATCTCAGTTTATTGGGCCCTCATCCAGCCCACTCCTCTGCCCCTGCGCTGGTTCAGAGCTCCCACTGCCCCACCTCTGTTTAGCTGAGAAGGAGAGGTGGAGCTAGGTGCCATGGGTCATGCCTCAGCCCGCGCTCCTGGTTAACATCTCTCGGCGGTTTCATGCAGATGTTGAGAAGCTTGGGGGTCAACTACAGCCCTGAGGCACCCTGTAGCAAGACCGCCATAGGACAGACCCATTATCCCCTGCCACCACCTTCTCTAAGGGGCATTCTAGGCCGGAGCGGAACGTTTGCAATACGCGACTTCACACCCCAACCCAAGGCAGCCTTCCCAGGAGGATAGCCTAAGAGGTCCAAGAGAGTCCACGGGGTTGCAGGTCCTTCTCCCAGCAAAGGACGCAAGCAACAAGCAGACTTGCACGTCCCTCACCTGGCACAGGTCAACCTAATTGTTTCATAGCCTAGTTATGTTTTATTGGGTTGTGTGGGGTAGCACAGTTTTGGGGATTACTTCTGGCAGCAAAATACCTGGGGCCAGACCTGGACTTAGAACTGTGTTACACACAGCCAGGATTCCCTTCATGGGATGTCTGAGGTTAGCCATGGTGCCCTTCCAAGTGCAAGGACTTAGCTGACTGCTTTGCCCCCTCGTCATGAGGATGGTTGACTTAGAGGGCTGTGTTTCACACAGCCAGCGTCCCCTTTATGGGAATGCCTCGGGTCAGCGAAGTTGCCCTAGAAAGCATGGCCAACTCCGCCTTCATGCATTTTGTGGTTTTAACTGTTATGAATTGCCCAAAGTGCTTCTCTGTAAAGAGTTGGTTAGTGCCCTTTTTTTAGGGTTCATCACACAATCCTACGTGTGTTTAATTAGAAGTAAATCCCAGTGTGTTTAACGGTGAAATGGAAGGGCACCAGGTTGGCGAAGGGTGGTTTAGAGGAGCAACGGTTGGCAGTGATAGGGTTAACCACTGCTTAACAAGATTCCTTCCTAGCTTCCCAGCTTGCAGATTTTGAGGACCAGTCCCGCTCCCATCACTCCTGACCAGGTAAGACATGGTGAGTCCTCTTACTTCTTTACTAGTAATTGTTTCAATATCTAGTCATGCTTTATTGGGTTGTGTGGGGTGGCACAGGTCAGCCCGGTGCCCTTCCAAGCCAGGTCACCCCCTCGTTTATGGAGAAGGTTGCGCTCTAAGTGGAGGAAGTTAGCGGACATCTTTGCCCCCTCTTCATGAGAATGGCTGACTTCGAGGGCTGTGTTACACAGAGCAAGCGTCCCCTTTATGGGAATGCCTCAGGTCAGTGAAGGTGCCCTAGGGAACATGGCCAGCTCTTCCTTCATGCATTATGAGGGTTTTAAATGATGGCTCACTGTGAAGAATACTAAGAAAGGTATTCTTGCGTAAAACTACATGTGAGCACAGTTGTGGTCTTGATCACTCTTGATTCCTCTACTGAGGATGTGCTCAGGGGCGCCCGATTCCTAAATTCTTAGTGTAACTCTACTGGCGTCCTATTGGAAGTCCCACAGGCCCTTAAAGGACTGGATTTCCTGATAACCCACATCCCTAGCCAGGAAACGTACCTCTAACAAGGGGATGTACGGCTGGGTCCAGGTGTTTGAAAATGCCTGAGAGAAGGGTGGGTCACACTTGGGTCGACCTGTGCCAGGAGGAGGACAGAGGACCTGCAACCCCGTGGGCTCCCTTGGACCTCTCATGCCACCCTTCTGGGAAGGCTGCCTTGAGTCGGGATGTGAAGCCATTATTGCGATGGTCCTGCTCCTGCCAAGAATCCTGAAGGTGGTGGTGTTCAGGGATGATGGGTCTGTCCTACGGCAGTCTTACTACGGAGTGTCTCAGGGCTTGATTTGACCCCCAAGCTTTTCAACATCTACACGAAACCGCTGGGAGACGTTTACCAGGGGTTCGGGCTGAGGCATCACCCATGACACCCAGCTTCACCTCCCCTTCTCAGCTAACAGAGGTGGGGCAGTTGGAGCTCTGAACCAGCGTGCGGGCAGGAGAATGGACTGGATGAGGACCCAATAAACTGAGATTCATTCCAGACGAGACAGACATACTGTTTGCGGGTGGTTCATCATTCCGGTTTAGTGACATTCACCCTGTTCTGGCGGGGGGTTACAGACTTCCCATTCGGTGACGTCTGTAGTTTGGGGATGGTCATGGATCCGTCGTTGCCCGTAGAGGCACAGGCTCCCTCCGTGGCTCAGAGTAGCTTTCCATCAGCTTAGGCCAGGGAGGAACAGCTGCAGTTGTTTTGGCCTAAAACTTCCATGATCCCCTGCCATCAGTGACGCTGGCTGGAGCTGATGGGGGTTGTAGTCCAAAACAACTGAGGTCACCGTTTTTTTAATTTCCATTTGTATTTTAGTTGTGTTTTATTTTACTTTAGTTCATTTTTTTTCTTTATTGCACCCACTCCCAAAGTTCTTCAAGCTTTTAAAATCACAAAAAAAAAAACAATAAAACTAGCTGAGATTCAAACCATAAAAATAAATATACTGAACTTAAAACCAGCAGGATAGAAAATCACTAAAATCACTGAGTGTCTAATAATATTTAAAGTAACTAAAAAGAAGAACTAAAACATCCCTTTAACAGGAGGTGCTGTGAGCCCCCGAGAGAGCCTGTGCCTCTGTGGACGATGACGGATCCATCATTGTCCCCAACCTGCAGACCTCACCCTTTAGGAAGTCTGTAACCCCCTTCCAGAACAGGGTGACTGACACTTAACCGGATCGATGAGCCACCCACAAACAGTATTTCTGTCTCGTCTCGATTGAATCTCAGTTTATTGGGCCCTCATCCAGCCCACTCCTCTGCCCCTGCGCTGGTTCAGAGCTCCCACTGCCCCACCTCTGCTTAGCTGAGAAGGAGAGGTGGAGCTAGGTGCCATGGGTCATGCCTCAGCCCGCGCTCCTGGTTAACATCTCTCGGCGGTTTCATGCAGATGTTGAGAAGCTTGGGGGTCAACTACAGCCCTGAGGCACCCTGTAGCAAGACCGCCATAGGACAGACCCATTATCCCCTGCCACCACCTTCTCTAAGGGGCATTCTAGGCCGGAGCGGAACGTTTGCAATACGCGACTTCACACCCCAACCCAAGGCAGCCTTCCCAGGAGGATAGCCTAAGAGGTCCAAGAGAGTCCACGAGGTTGCAGGTCCTTCTCCCAGCAAAGGACGCAAGCAACAAGCAGACTTGCACGTCCCTCACCTGGTACAGGTCAACCTAATTGTTTCATAGCCTAGTTATGTTTTATTGGGTTGTGCCAGGTGGCACAGTTTTGGGGATTGCTTCTGGCAGCAAAATACCTCGGGCCAGACCTGGACTTAGAACTGTGTTACACACAGCCAGGATTCCCTTCATGGGATGTCTGAGGTTAGCCATGGTGCCCTTCCAAGCACGGGCGGTCCCTCCTTTATGGAGAACGTTATGGTCTAAGTGCTGTAACTTAGTGGACTTCTTTGCCTCCTCTTCACGAGGACCGCTGACTTGGGACTGTGTTACACACAGGCAGCGTTCCCTTCATGGGAATGTCTCAGGTTAGTGAAGATGCCCTAGGAAGCATGGCAGCTCCTCCTACATGGAGAATGCTGCACTTGAAGTTCAGGGATTTAGCTGTCTGGCCTACCTCTTCATGGGATGGCTGACTTAACTGACAGGCACGTTCACGAACATGTTATTTGGAATTAACAGGACACAGGCTTCTAATATGGAAGGCTGAGTTCAGAATGTATTTAAATAGTTCTCACAGAAAAGAGACATTTGCACTGAGATTGTTTACTTGGCGGTTTAAAAAGGCTGTGGTAACTGTTCTCTGGGCGTTCCCTCTCCTGTTGGGGTCCAGCCCACTGCTGTGCTAACTCTCTTTTGCTGTGGGAAATAATTCTGTTGTTAGTGTCTCACTGGTCTCTTTGTCCATGTCTTTCAAATCCACAATACCTGGGGGAGCCTTGTCTGGGATTTGACAGCGCTCGTCAGAGCCACACCGGCAGAAGCTCTCTGGGGACCACCATTCCAGCGCGCACCCAAGGTAAGAGACCTTTTGAAATCCCTATTGGCTTAGCCTCCTGTTTCAGGTGACAGCGTGGGTCTGGATCACACTGGACTCCCAGCCCAAGACTTCTCTGAGACCCAGCAAAACAGACTTAGAAAAGTGGGCCTGGTCCATTGGAGGGGCAGATGAGGTTTGACATGGCTGGGCCCAGCGCAAAAGACAGGTCAGTAAAACAGGTACCTGAGGAAGCAAGCGAGCAGAGCTGCTGCTGACACCCATAGTGTATATGTACAAAACTTATGGTCCAGGATCTGCAAATTCCAGAACGTTTAAAATGTTCAGATTCTGTTTAAGATAGCTAGGAAGAAGTTGAATGTTTTGTGGCTTAGAGACAGGTAGAAGAAGAGTTTTAATCTGGCACATAGCAAAAGGTGTTGTGGAGCCTAGAGACAAGAACTGCGAAAGAAAGGGGAGGGAGTTTTCTCCTGCCAAAGAAAGAAAGAATTTTTAGGCTGTTGTATATTTAAGCTTCCAACATGATTATTTTTTAATGCATCACTAGTATTGAATTGTAGAAGGAGTAGAAATGTCCGTCTCTGAAGAGTTAAATTGCATTTAGAGTTCAAGCAATTAAGAAAGAATCTCATTTTTTAAAAAGCCCACAAAGCAATAACGATGCAGAATCCATGGTAGATTCAAGGGCAGAGGCAACGGATGAGAACATGGTGTGAGCAAAAAGCAAAATCACCCTAGAATATGCCACTATTGTGGTCAAATTGGTCACTAGAAAATGAGTGTCCTAATAAGCCTGGCCAGCTTATGCAGACACCTCATAAAGCTGATCTACACTAAAGTTTCAAGATTTTCTTACAGCTACACTGTCTGCTAAAAAAATTACAACTGTTGTAGGCATGTTTCTTAACTAACTGCCTCACTATCCAGACCAACATGCTTTGGTTAAGTCCTTCCTCTTTAAGCAGAAAGCTATTTTGTAATAAAGATTTACTCACCACATGAAGCATTTCTTGATGCCCTAACTACGTTGTGACCTTGCTGCAAAGCATGGTGTGTGTGTTCTCCTGATTCCTCTTCATGAAATCCAAACTTCCAGCCTGATCACCTGGGGGTCTTGGAATTTGATGAAATCCCTTTTTTGCAATTAAGAATAGGGAGTATCAAGGATATCAGGGCACACCGTGTTTCCAAGGAAGGGCAAGCCCATACCTTGTGTATGGTCTGAGCTATATGCAGTTGATAATGCATAATAACTCTAGTTGGCAATCTTTATGATGTGTGGCCGGCCTCTGGCACTTATGAACAAGAGTTTAGTCCTTATGGAACCCTCACGGGTAAACCAGTGACTCTCCCCTTAATAAAATTCAGGCCACCAAACGCCAACTAACAGATGATCAAGTGTTAAGGCTATGGCCGTACATTAATGAGTTAGTTTAATGTTCTCATTCACAGATTAAAGACACCCAGACGAGCCCTGCCACGACCACCGGCCAAAGTCTGCGTCTGCATCAAGGTTCTTCAGTGGACAAGAGGACCCTGGCGCCCAGGTGGAAAGGTCCCTACCAGATCTTCCCGGATCCACACATCACGCTGCAAGAGGGCCGTTGACCCAGACTTCGCCAGTCAAGTGTAGACAGCAACCGAGGCGGCGCTCTCAAGGACAACGCAGGCGATTTCTCCCCGACGCGGCCAACAGCAGGTGTTGACTGCTTCACCCAAGACCCAGCGGATCATGCCCCTCTACAAATATTTAAGGGCCATAATAATGCCCAGCCACTCGCCAGAAACCAGAAAGGTTTCATCCTACTGGTAGAGTTGGCAAAAGTCCAGCAAGAGCCAAATGCCAGCTGCACGAAGACAGACTTAGCCAGGCAGCCAATGATGACTGAGATGGCCGCCCTGTTCCAGTACGGTGGTCTTGTTCTTTTTGAACTGTGCTCTATGGGAAATAAAGGAGGGTATAGCACAACTAAGTTTAACTGAAACAGAAATAGATAAACTTACCAAACTGTTAGATATGTGCTTTAATTGTTTTAAACGTTAGCTGTTTTTATGCTGCACCCCCAGAACTCACCCCTTGCACCCCTGTTACACCTCTGCAATCCTAACACACACCCATTCCGGCCCCAGAACCTGTTTTCAACCCCAGCAAACGTGTGGTGTAGAAGTAATGATGAGAGTGCCTCTGAGCGTCTGCAGAGTGCTTTCAACACCTGCACTGTATAAGCTTGGGAAGCAGCATTCTTCGGCGGACTTCACTTCTCAGTGCCTTTGCAGGGGACTGAGCGGCTCCCTTCCTCAACTATAGGCAGCCTTAGCTCAGCTGCAGAGCATAACCTTTGTCCGCACAAGGTCCCAAGTTCGATTCCTGTCCGGTCCAATTCAAAGGGTCTGGTAGCAAGCCAGAGGACAGATGAGAACTTGCCAGTCAAAACAGATGGCACTGTGCTAAAGTGGATGGACTAAAAAGGCGGTTTCATATGCCTGCATGTTCATTTATTTAGGGTGACCATCTGAAAAGGAGGACAGGGCTCCTGTAGCTTTAACAGCTGTATTGAAAAGGAAATTTCAGTGTTTTTATTTCAGCAGGTGTCATTTGTATATATGGGGAACCTGGAGAAATTCCCTCTTCATCACCACAGTTAAAGCTGCAGGTGCCCTGCCTGCTTTTAAATCTAGTATAGCTCCTGCACCTTTAACTGTGGTGATGAAGAGGGAATCTCACCAGGTCCTCCTTTTCATATGGTCACCCTAAAATAGTACATAATCATAGAATCACAGAATAGCAGAGTTGGCCATTGAGTCCAACCCCCCCCCCCCGCTCAATGCAGGAATCCACCCTAAAGCATCCCTGACAGAGGGTTGTCCAGCTGGTCATTTTAGGGTGACCATATGCTACAAGGTTTGGCAGTGCTAAATGATATTACCTCCATATCCCTGGGTTAAACCAGGAAATGGGTCACTTTAGGAATCCTAAACAAGGCATTATTAAAAGAAAACCTTTTCCATTATTATGGACAACAGAACAATGGGAAAATTGGGTTCACTTTGAATACAACAGCAATGGTTGAGTTAGTTGGTTGTAGGGTTATACTGCTGGTTGATAACTTATATTTTTACATTATTATAATTATTAGTTTACCTTTATTGTTACATTGTCAGTGTTTTTATTTATTGAGATATCAAGATGTATTCTATTCAAATAATGTGACCAGGCCCCAGTGAAAACTGTTCTAATCTCACCACTAAGGCCATATTGTGGGTGCTCTCCAAATAGTGTATACGTAAAAATCTGCAAACGGCTATGCCCGGAGTAAGACCTTCAATAGAAATTGACTTGTGAAAATCTAGTTTTATTTATTTATTTATTTATTTATTGCATTTCTATACTGCCCAATAGCTGAAGCTCTCTGGGCGGTTTACAAATTTAAGGCAATTCAAAACAAAACAATAGTATAAAACCATAATATAAAATACAATATAAAAGCACAACCAAGATAAAAACAACAGCAATGCAAAAATACAAATTTAAAAGAGCAAAGTTAAAATTAATTTATAGACTGTTAAAATACCTGTAGAATAAAGAGGTCTTCACCTGGCACCTAAGAGAATATAATGTAGGTGCCAAGCGAACCTCCTTAGGGATCTCATTCCACAGCCGGGGTGCCACAGCAGAGAAGTCCCTGCTCCTGGTAGCCACCTTATATTACATCTCAAGTCTTAGAATGTTTTAAAGAGAGCTGCATTTTCTTGCTTTATATTAGTTCACACTGAATAGGCCTGAGAAAAGATTGCTTCAGTAACCCAATCATTCCTCTCTTCTATCTCCACCCTTACCTGGGAGTAACTCCTATTATTAAAAGATGCCTTTTTTAATGGTCCTTCCTCCTCCCTCCCAATCCCCTTTCCTTTTGTGTCGTGTCTTTTAGATTGTAAGCCTGTGGGCAGGGACTGTCAAGAAATACTTCTGTGAGCTGCCATGAGAGCCTTTTTTGGCTGAATGGCGGCATAAAAATGCTTAAATAAATAAATAATGGTGTGCTGCTTTTAATGATGTACTAGTTTTAAATGTTTGAATTAGTTGTATGTATTTTAATGGTGTTTTTATTTGTGTGGTGCCCCGCCTCGATCCAGAAGGAGAGGCGGGTAAATAATGATAATAATCTCAGTGAGGCTTGCTTCTGGTTAGGGCACGATCCTACGCTGGCAGTTGTAGGACTTTTTTCTGGCTAGAGAATTGCACCTTTTGCCTCCCTGTCTAATCTTTCTTTACTGCATATTTCCCATTTTCTGTTTAGTCTAGCACTAAACATTTGGATAGGAGCATTTCCCCTCCTATCCACATAGCTATTTGTTTTTAACTGTGTATATTTATTGTTTTATACTATCTGTACACCGCCCTGACATCTTAGTGATATAGAGCGGGATATAAATATTTTAAATAAATATTTCTTTTTCTCATCCAGGACCTTTTCCTTTTAAAACAATGGAAAAATAATAATTGTCTTTTCTACTGATCTTGTATGAGGACAGCAAAAGGAACTACCACAAAGAAATTTGTACAGCGACTAAAAATACATGTTGATTTCAGACACGTTGAATGTCTCACTTGTTCATTTCAGCGATTTTAACATTCATGTATTTTGTAGAACAGGTGGGTGTTACTCGTGAGCTGTAGAACCAGACATGTGACCAAGGCCACGCCCCCTTGGGGGCGGGGCATGATGTTGGGGTGGGCAGGGCTCCTTGAGAGCAGCTGTATGGTCCTCCTTTTTGGTTTCCAAAATACGGTCAGCCTATCTTTACTGATCAATTGTAAGCCGCTCCGAGAGCCTTTTGGCTGAGGGGCGGGATAGAAATACTCTAAAATAAATACATAAATAAATAAAGTGTTTATTAAGCGTCAGCTTAGCCTTAGCTTCAGCGCAGGGGGGCTGCGTCGGCTACAAATCTCGCGAGACCCCGCTAAGGACGCCGGCGGCCAAAGCCTCGCGAGAGCAGGCGGGGCAGCGAGCGAGTGTGGAGGGGTGGGGGGAAAGGTACGTGGGGGAGGTACATGGGGGCGGGGCTTCTCCTTTTCCCTGGCGGTGGTGGTGCCGCGGCCTGCGCTCTGATTGGCCTCGACGCGCGGGAGGAAGAGTGGGGGGGCTGAAGCCGGGCGGGTTCGGAGCGCGCGGATTGGCCCCGGCGCGCGGGGGCTGAGGAGGGGGGGCCGTGGCGCCGGCCCGCCATTGGCTGCGGCGCGCGGGCGGGGGGCGCGGCCTGTCCGGGCGCGGCCGCGCGGGCTCCTCCATGATGTCGTCGGCGCCGGGCGCGCCGCCGACGCCGGTGCAGATCCGCGAGGCCAACGCGCACCTGGCCGCGCTGCACGGGCGCGTGGCCGAGCTGGAGCGGCGCCTGGCGGCCGCCGAGCACACGGTGCGGGGCCAGGCCGAGAGCCTCATCCGCAAGGACGCCGAGATGCGCCAGGCCGTGCAGGGGCTGCGCCGGGGCAAGGACAGGTGAGCAGCGCCGCGCAGGTGAGGAGGGCTGGCCAGGGCAGGTGAGGTGAGGGAGCCCCGCCTCCCTCCCTGCCTGCCTCCCTGCCCCCCACGCCGCTGCCATCAGAGGAAACGGACACTCCATGAGGACTAGCGCCCTCGCAAGCCCCCAGCCAAAATACTGGTCCTCTCAGGGGGCACCAAGCCCAGGAAGCTGGCGGGTGCGGGACTCAGGGCAGAGAAGAGCAAGGGCTCGTCCATGCAGCGCAGAGCCACAGGGTGTGGTGACGGCCACCAATATGGGTGGCTTTCAAAGGGGGTGGGTGGGGTTGGATCAGTTCCTGGAGGAGAAAGCCATCTAGGGCTACTGGCATTGATACTTCCAGTATCCGAAGCAGTCTGGATATATACACCCGTGGCTGGGGAACATGGGCAAGAGGATGCTGTTCCCTGATGGACAGCTGGTTGGCCGCTGTGTGACTAGATGGAGCTTTGGCCTGATCCAGCCTAGGGAGTCTCCTTATGCTCATGAGGACTAGCACCCCAAAGCCGTTACGGGGCTTCCTCCTCTGGCTCGGGCGCTGGAAAGCGAAACCTTCACCTGGCTCCTCCCTCCTCTCCTCTGCCCCACAGGGAAATCGCCACTCTGGAGGAGAAGCTGCAGTCCTCCGAGGAGAACGGCCGGAGGCTCCTGGGCGTGATCCAGGAAAAGGACGCCGCCATCGCGCAGCTCCGCCACCGCAGCCGCCTCCTCACCAAGATCTGCCGCAGCCGCCCCGTCCTGGACAATCTCCTGGCCTACATGGCCGAGGGGGAGCAGCTGAGCCCCGTCCTCGCACCCCGGAGCGGCCGGGGCTCCCCAAACCGGAGCCCGTCGCCGGAGGCAAACTGCCTCCCTGATCTCGATTTGGACACCAGGGACTTCTCCGTTGCGGACGACGACCAGGATTCAGACAAGACGCTGTTCGGGACCACGGTGTGAACAGGCGGGACCCTCTGGTGCCCCGTTGCCCAGATAACCTCTCCTGGGTGACCCCCTTTTCCATACTCTGGGATGTCCAACTTGCCGAAGCCAGGGACGGGGGGGGGGGGGGTTGAGAATTACGGCCTTTAGATCCAGGCTCATCAGCTTTAATTAGCTAGCTGATGCAAACCATTCCTTTGGGGCTCAGGAATAACCTGAGCCTCAAACATTTCCCTCCACCCCGATTGGGTTTTGGGGACCATGAGGCGCCCAGCCAAACTGATGCCCTCCAGACTGCAGTGCCAGTCATTCCGGGCCAACTTAGAATCGAAAAAGGGCACCACACAAAAGGAAAAAAAGGGAAGAAGAGGGCAGAGAAAAACAGCAGCCAGTCCTGCTGGCCGGGATAGGATGGCAGCTGCTGTCCAGCACATCTGGGGGGCAGCAGGTTCCCTTGGAGAAGTAGGTTTCCATGAGGGGGCTGAGTTTTTCTCCCATAGATTTATATCCTGCACTTTGTAAGGAGGAGTAATGACAGTTCCTTCAGCACGGAGCCGAATTCTTGGGTCTCTGGGTCCACCCCAAAACAGCTAGGCCCGTGGCGTACGTGACGGCAGCTGGTCCTGCCTTTTCAGGGGGCGGCTCAGAAACGTCCTGATCTGGGTGACGGGAGGAATGGCGTCTTTTCAGTTTCTAGATACCGGCATCACGTTCTTAAGGGAATCTTGTGGGATTAATCCTGGACTCCACCACACACACACACACGAACGCCTCTCCTCCTCCGGAGACGTCCTGCCTCCTCCTGGTTCTGGAGTCCATTTTGGAAGCTCCCATCTCTCTTCAAAACGTGGTGTAAGTTAGGGACACTTTAAAGCAGCAGTGGCCGTGGGCGGATGCCAGCCACGACTTCTGGAATCATGGTAGAGCTAGAAGAGGCTTCTACGGCCATCGAGTCCAACCCCCTGCTCAATTTCCTGCAGATAGGGGTGTGCGTCTCTCTTTGGGGCCTTGACAGTTTTGGGGGCCTGACCCGTGGAGAACTCCCAGCCTCGAAGGTGAGCGCCGTTCACGTGGGCCACAAAACCAACCGACGTCTGCATTTTGCAGTCTTTAGAGTTGCTTCTTCTCCAACCTCGAGTCTGTGTAGGATGCTTTGCCCCTAATAAAAGGGGGGGGTGTGTGTGGGACGGCAACTTTGATCAGTTTACCTTCTTCCCTGGCCCTTTTCCGTGAGTAGCTCTTTCCGTTGGTGGGAGAAGCTTAATGACTCTGATGGCAGATATAGGTCAATCCCTACCCTAAATTTACTAATAATGCCCCGTTTTCCTCTTGGGTTACCTTGGATCCGTTTCCCGGCTGAAGTTGGGCATTTTCTTCCATTCAGCTGTCCGTGGTCATTAGCCGAGCCCAAGACGCCAGCCGTCTCAGTTACATATTTGTTTTTATAGGATTTTTTTCTGTTGTTACGAAAGCGCTTCTAGTCAGAAGCGAGAAATGACACTTTAACGCTAAAAATAACACATCTAGCACGCAGGATCTGCAACGAAGAGTTGCCGCGCAGGGTGCTTCAGACCACTTTCCTAGTCAGTCATGCCTTTCTCACCCCGTCGCAGATTCATGTGCCCCTCCCCCCCCCCGTGCCTGTGGCCACCGAGCACGCCCAGTTCTAGGGCTGCTTTTCGGGTATCCCGTCGCCGCTGGGTTTTTCTTCCCCGGAAGCTATTTGTGCACTTCTGCAAACCTCAGGTGTCCTCCAACCTCCTCGATACCTCCCTCGTACCTGGCTGGGGCGCCCTTTTGGCTACATCGAGACGAGCACTTGGAGAAGAAAGGTGGCACTCAGGATGGAGCATGGCCAGCCCTTTTCTCCTTCTTCCCCCCCCCCCCCCCAAGTCTGGAAAAGGGAATAAATGCAACATCTTTCTACGCACCAGGAACGCAGCTATATGCTGACCCCTTTGCTCCAGAGGTCACTCCAGCGTGTCTGGTCTGGTCTGAAGGCGTCTGGAATTCTCTCCTGGTTCTGGCGCTTAGCGGGGTGGAGGTATGATTGCCCGATTTCTCTGCAGAGGAGCTACATCAGGTTGGGTCTGGGGTCTCACGCCGCTTCAAATCGTAGCAGCACAAACGGCCCCAGAGCCGCCCCCTAAACCAGACTGAGGCTGGGCGTTTGGATTCCAAAGACGCCGCCCGTCCTTCCGTTCCTCCTCTTGAAGAACTTTCGTTTACAATTTTGCAAACCCCCCTTTTTAAAAGAGCTCCTTCAGAGCGGCGATCTTGAAGGGTCCCCTGACGACCGCGATGGGATTTCCCTCGGAGTAAAAGTGCGCAGGATCAGTCTCTTTTCCCTCGGTGACGACTGTGACCTTTGTTACGGGCCGGGACGGCACCGCTGCCAAACGTTACGACGGGAGCTCCGGTTTAAGTGCCTACGGGGACTCAGTTATGCTGCGTCCTCGCTCTGACTTTTCCTTGCTGGAAGCAAAAATAAATTAAATAAACCTATTTTGGTATACTCGATCTGTGTGCAACTTTCTGCTTGTGGTTTCCTTCCAGTTGGCTTATTTTGCATCAGCCTCCAGGTTAAGAGTGTCCCAACGCCTGGCCCACAAGTTCAGCCTCGCCTTTTAAAACAGATCTACAAGGGGCGGCGGACGCACTCAGCGGCGCTGTTTTACAGGTGGGAAACGAGGCAGGTTGTGGGTGGGATCCAAAGTCTCACTCAGAGTAGACTCATTGGGGCTTCAGCCAGACTCACGTTGGAGCCAACTCAAAGGCTTGATGCGTGTGGATTTTATTTCTGTTTTGGTTGGAGAGAGGGAGAGAGAGATGTCTGGATCTTGCAGGGCAGCAAATGAGCCTTAAAAATATTGAGCCATTATAACTCGCTGGACTAGGAAACGTGAATTCGAAGCCTCGTTGACTTCCGGACCTGTTCTCCTGATGTGGGGTGGGTTCAGAGGGCTTTAAAAGGCTGAGGAGGCCATGCTGGCTAAATTGAGCCTCCCTGCACAGACACAGTTTACCCCTAAAACACAATGGAGGAAAATCTGGCCTGCCGAGTGCCTGATGTTGAAAAGGCCTGGGTGCGAATTCTGTTGCTCTTATTCGTGGTTGGGGGAGCCATCGGCATTGCAGTGGCCAGGTGTCCTACAGGGCGGTCCTCAATTTTGAACAGCCCTTTATGGGCAGAAGATAACCTCTGTTTGCTGGGCTGTCTGATTTAAAAATTAAGGGTGCAACCCTAGGCATGTTTAGACGGACAAAAACCCAGCAATTCCCAGCATGGTGGGAGTTGCAGGACTTTTGTCGGTCTAAACAGGCCTAGAATTGCGCCGTTTGAGTCCTACTTTATAGAAGACAGTCCTCTCTTTGATAGGGTGTCCAAGCTGGTTTAAAGTCAACCAGAAAAAGGAGTTGCCTCGGGGCGTTCTCCCCCATCAAGACCTTTATTTATAATACTTTTATCCCGCTTAATCCATTAAAATCCCTAAGCGGCTCATGTTCGCAGCCCCTGAACCGCATACGCAACCGGCTGCCCGCCCAGACGGCCTTTCCCACCTCCCTTGATTTCTAATTAAAACGGTAGTGCTCATTCCTCCGTGGGCACCAGGACCATTTAATTGTTCAGGTGCAAACGTCGTGCGAAGGGGTGTCCCCTTTCCGGGGCCGAGGTGCCGGCGGTCACCCGAATCCGGGAACCTGGAATGCATGTTTCTAGCCAACACTGGAAACATTTCTCCAGGCCCTGGAGTGCATGGGTCGCTGCTCGCCTCTCCGAGTGACGCTTGGCAGTGCCGCAGGTGGGGTTGCCACGTTGATCTCCCCGCCTGCCTTCCCTTGGGTGCTTTCCAGCACAGAGCCCGGCCCAGCGCCTGGGAGGAGGCAAACAAGCAAGCGATTACTATAGAGACGGCTCATCCCGTGCCAACACAACAACCGAGCTGGGATTTACACTTCTGGAGAGCCGGAGCAAGCAGGGATTCCAGGTAGGAGCCAGCCGCACCCGGAAACCCCAGCTGGACAGGGGCGAGGCGTTATGTGGAGGTGGGGGAGTGCATGGGGACAAAAACCCCAACCTGCCCTTTTCATTTCAGGGAGAGAAACGAACACACACGTGTTCATCTGTTGCAGCCAAATCAACCGAGAGTCACTTGTTTAGGACCCTCCAGGCTGTAGTCTTAACACATCTGATGGGTTAACAGGTTGGGGGACGCTGTCTTAAAGACGTAACATTTATTCTGGAAGAAGTTTTCATGGGCTGTAGCCAGCTTCATCAAATGCTTAGATGGTTATTTATTAGCTATTTTGTTCTCACAACAACCCTGTGTGGTAGGCTAGGCTGAATCTATATTATTATCATTATCATTATCCTCCTCCTCTTGCAAGGGACCTAAGACGGCTCACGTACTCCTTTCTAGTTTACTCTTCCAACAACAACCCTGTGAGGTGGTTTAGGCTGATAGTCAGTGACTGGCCCAAAGTCACCCAGTGAGCTTCGTGGCCAAGCGAAGACTTGAATCCGCATCTCCCCAGTCCCAGTTGTCGAGGAAATGAGTAGGTGGGCTCTTTTATCTGTGCCCACCCTATTTTGCTGTAAGCCCCTTCTTTTATAAATTGAGTCTTCTGCAGCAATTTCATCAAATGACCACATCACACCAGTCTTAAAATCGCTTCACTGGCTGCCA
Organism: Elgaria multicarinata webbii; assembly: GCF_023053635.1. Classification (NCBI taxonomy): domain Eukaryota; kingdom Metazoa; phylum Chordata; class Lepidosauria; order Squamata; family Anguidae; genus Elgaria; species Elgaria multicarinata. Next base: position 13,244,321 of record NC_086193.1, on the reverse strand, counting down.
ATTAGTTTCCGAGCAAAGTATAACGTGTTGGTTGTCACCTTTAAAGCCCTACGTGGTTTGGGTCCAGCCTACCTGTGGGATCGCTTTCTCCCGTACAATCCGCCCTGCACACTCAGGTCCTCTGGGAAGAATTTACTCCAGCCAACAAAAACAAGGCTGACAACCGTTACCCAGAGAACCTTTTCTTCTGCCGCTCCCAGTTTGTGGAATGACCTGCTGGGAGAGATTTGTCAACTGTCTTCCGAAATTTTATTTTATTTATTTATTTATTACATTTTTATACCGCCGAAGCTCTCTGGGTGGTTCACAAAAGAAAGCCATAAAGACTGATCTCTTCCGGCAGGCCTACCCAGTTGAATTTTAAGATGCCTTTTTAACAATGTGCTGGTTTTAATAATGTATTAGTTTTAAACGTTTTAATTAGTTATATGTATTTTATGGAGTTTGTACTTGTGTTGTACCCCGCCTCGATCTAGAGCAGCCTTCCTCAACCTGGGGCGCTCCAGATGTGTTGGACTGCATCTCCCAGAATGCCCCAGCCAGCTGGCTGGGGCATTCTGGAAGTTGTAGTCCAACACATCTGGAGCGCCCCAGGTTAAGGAAGGCTGATCTAGAGGGAGATGCGGGTAACAAACGAATATTATTATTATTAACTTGAAAATATATTGCTCGATATCAATAAATCAATAAATAATAAATAAATAAATAAACAAACAAGTGTTGACACATTAGTCAGAGTGTGAACCTCCCGGTAAGGACAGGAAAGGTGTGACCACAAGGAACAGATGTTCCAGGATTGCAATACCCATCAACATCTTGTTTTTCCTATCCTTAGAACTCTGCACATGCATATCAATCCTTGCCTGTCCTTGGTTGAAAAGCTTACCTATTACTGTATTATGTTTGGTTTATTATATGAAGAAGTTCTGCCGTTGTTTCTGAGGAAGTTACCCTATAAGTACGTTAGCTTTGCCTGAAATTCGTGGGCACTCCTTCAGATGCTCTGAGGGTTGCCACCTTGCAGCACTGCTTGTTACTGCTTGTAATAAACTTTTTCTAAGATGAGAGAAACCATGTCTTAGAGATTTTGGCCGCCACTCAACGAATCCCAATTAGAGGGAACCTGCCTTTTCAGGGTTCCTCCACCCAGTCCAACGCTCTAACCACTACTGTGCACTGAAACTCAGACATAAGTCCCACTGAATTTAATGGAGTTGCGCCCAGGTAAGTGGGTATACCTGGGAGCTGAACCACCTCTTGTTTCTCTGTGACAGACTGAGAGGGTAACCCCACAACCTCAGAAGCAGCAAAGAGAATATTTAATGGGAAATAACTTTTGCACATAGCCAGAGGATGACTGGAATTAATGCCCGTGTTCCGAATGTTGCACATGAAGCTAAAAGAGTGAGCTATAAATATTCCCCTTTCTTTCTCCACCATATACACATCCACTCAGCTCTCACTGTATTGTATCTCATGGCAGATTTCAACTTTAAGCACTTTGGAAGTCAGTCTGGGCTGAAAAAGCAGAATATAATAAGCGAGTCCTGGGGTCTCCAATATGGTGCCACCAATGTGCCCATGCACACCGCTCTTTTCACCTGCTCCTCTGGTTTTATATTTCTAAAGACTTTAAAATAAATAAAATAAACAAAAGCAATTATTCTTTAAGTGCAGAAGGCCGGCATGCTCCAACACCAAGCGCTGTTCTCCAGTGTATTGGAATCCAGACTCCCAATCAGCCTTGGATTTAGGTTTAAGGGCGAGTTATTTTCCTTTGAGCCTCTCACCAGTTGGTCTTCAAGGAATTGAGTGTGGGAGCTGTGGTATGAATGGGTGACTACCACCGTCACGGCAGCCATTTTGTGAGAGCACCCATGACCCTCACTCAAAATTTCACCGCCCCTAAAAATATATATTTAAAAAGTTGGGGAGTCCTGAGCTAATCAATTTCATAGCTTTCCACTGCAAACGGGGTGCTAGAGCAAATTATAGCGGCCTTCTTGTGAGGTTAGAAGTCCCGCGTGAGCAAACTGGAGAAGGTAGGCTTTCTGGTGCTGCCACGGTGGTTACGTTTAAGCAAAAATAATGGCGTCAAACTGAAGCCTTTTGGAGCTGAGCCAGAAGGCAAAGATAAGGGACCCTCACCCGATTTGCTTGCTTTCCTCTGCAGTCTCCTTTCGACACAGAACTACCGAGTGAAATATGGAGGCCGGCGCTGGTGCCATTGAAAAACTCAGAGCGAAGTGCTTGCAAAGAGGTGCTTCCGGCATCAAGGGACTGGCCAGGTAGGAGGGGTGCGAGAAACGCCCCGAGACTTTGCAGCCAGGGTGGGGAATGGAAGGCCCAGGGACAAATCCGTCCCTCTCGGATTCCCCAGATGGCCGCACCTTTCCCCTGGCCAACGAGCATTTCCTAGATTTCTCGTGGTTTTTCTCCCCACTCTGAAATGTGGAAATGCCTCTACAGGCGGCGAGAGCTATAAGCCAGAATTGGGTTGCCATTTTGTCCCCGTCCACCACTGCAATGTGGCCCACGAGAGCTTCTCCAAAATGCAGTCCGGCCCTCGGACTGAAACAGGTTCAACAGCTGTGCTTTGCCATATCTCCTTGATTCCATCTCCTGCAGAAGCAGTCTCAGTTTTGCAACCTGGACTGATGATCCACCCTATGGACTAGTAACTTACTTTTGTTGTTTTGAGTGAAAGCCGGGAGTCTCTCAGGAAGACAAATTCAGCAAGCAAAGCAGAAATGCATGCTATCGTCCATTTTCTGGAATGACTTCAGTCTCTTTTCTCTCCACACTTTCTCGCGCTGTTTCTCTCATTGCAGGTTTTTCCGCATTATGGACGATGACAGGAGCAAGTCTTTGGACCTGGAAGAATTTCTGAAGGGTCTCCAGGATGTCGGGGTCCCTCTGGAACGAGGCGAAGTAGAGGAGATTTTCAAGCTGTGCGATAAGAACCGGAGTGGCACCCTGGACTTTAATGAGTTCTTGGAGGCCCTGCGGGTGAGTGGAGCCAGCGTGGGCCGGCTGAGCCCATGGGTTGGGCTAAGCAGGGCTTGGAAAGGTGAGTGAGGCAAAAGCCATGATGCAACTTGCCCCTCTCCGGCATCTGGTAGAGAAAGGTAGACTGCACCAGAACACAGAAGCTCTATGTAGCTAGAACAAGACAAAAATAGGAGCACCTATCTGAGCACCTGTCTGAGCACCCATCTAGTCCAGGGGGGTGTTAAACCCCTGAGTGTCATCAGCCCTGTTCTAGCCAACATCCTCTTTCTGACAGCTGCATGTCTCAATGGGTGGCTTCTAAACAGGGCATGAATTGCGTCCAGTTCTGGGCTCCACAATACAAGAAGGACGCAGACAAGCTGGAGCATGTTCAGAGGAGGGCAACCAGGATGATCAGGGGTCTGGAAACAAAGCCCTATGAAGAGAAACTGAAAGAACTGGGCAGGTTTAGCCTGGAGAAAAGAGAAGATGGAGGAGAGACATGAGAGCACTCTTCAAATACTTAAAAGGTTGTCACACAGCGGAGGGCCAGGATCTCTTCTCGATCCTCCCAGAGTGCAGGACACAGAATAATGGGCTCAAGTTAAAGGAAGCCAGATTCCGGCTGGACATCAGGAAAAACTTCCTGACTGTTAGAGCAGTACGACAATGGAATCAGTGACCTAGGGAGGTGGTGGGCTCTCCCACACTAGAGGCCTTCAAGAGGCAGCTGGACAACCCTCTGACAGGGAAGCTTTAGGGTGGATTCCTGCACTGAGCAGGGGGTTGGACTGGATGGCCTTGTAGGCCCCTTCCAACTCTGCTATTCTATGATTCTATGATTCAACTCTAATCCTCCCCCAGTAATTGGTACTCAGAGGGAGATGAAATCTGGTCATTGGGCTGTTGTGGCTAATAGCCACTGGTCAATCTCACCCGGAGTAGAATTTGGGAGCACTTCTAAGCAGAAAACCACCATCCACCTCTCTATTTAGCCTCCCATGTCCAAAGCCCGGAAGGACATCATCGGAGCCGCCTTCCGGAAACTGGACCGCACCGGCGATGGGCTGGTGACCGTGGAGGACCTGCGGGGCGTCTACAACAGCCAGTCTCACCCCAAGTTCAAGAGTGGTGAATGGACGGAGGACCAGGTCTTCCGGGCCTTCCTGGACAGCTTTGACTCTCCTGATGACAAAGATGGGAAGGTGAGTGGCAGGGAGGCCCTCAGGACAAATTCCGAGGGGGAACAGCCCAGCTGGACCAACCTGGGGCCATCCAGATCTTTTGGACTACAACTCCTAGCACACCCATCCAGCATCGCCAATGACAAGGACTGCTGGAGATCGTAGTCCAAAACATCTGAGGTGCAGCCACTTTTGGGGGGCAGGCTGGGTTTGCCGTCTCGGATGAAAGACAGACTTCGGAACGAAAGCTGTGAGCCAGTGTGGTGTAGTGGTTAGAGCTTTGGACTGGGACTCGGGAGTTCCAGGTTCAAGGCCTCCCTCGGCCAGGAAGCTCACTGGGTGACTTTGGGCCAGTCTCTGACGCTCAGCCTGGCCTACCTCTCTGGGTTGTTGTGAGAAGATGGCGAAGGGAAGGATTACATAAGCCGTCTTGGGTATAAATACAATAATACAAAGACTGAATTAGATGTTAAATGTATTACCCTCTGTCAATAATTAGATTTAAAGTTAATGTATTTATTTCTTTTTATTTATTGACTTCTTTTCCCCCCCTTTCCTTTGTCTTCTTGTTAGTTTGGTTGCTTTTGTGTTGGAAAGCTAATAAAATCTTCATCTTTCCCAGGCATTTAGCAGCCTGTGGTGAGATTTTAATGGATCCCTGATCCGTTTTTTAAGTTTAGCTCATTGCTCCAGGTTGTTTTCCGATGTATGTTGTCTTCGTGAATACTGTCGGTTGGCAGTTTTTATGGTTTTGAATCTTGTATATCGCTTTGGTTTTAATGTTTTGTCAAACATCCCGAGAGTGTTGGTTGGAAATGTAAGTAATAATATAGAAATAATAATAATAATTCCGTTATAAGAACCTAAGTGCCCTGAGGCTGGGTCAAGCCGAGGGTCCGTCTAGGCCAACCAGCTCTCGACCAGGGACCCACAAAGCAGGACAGGGGTGCAACAGCACCCTCTGGCCCATGTTCCCCAGCAACTGGGGCACACAGGCTTCCTGCCTCTGCTATTGGAGGTAGCACAGAGACATCAGGACTAGAAGCCATTGATGGCCTTCTCCTCCTCCAGGAATTTATCAATCACCAGCACCACATCGAATATGTGTACAGAACACCTGCAGAAACTGAGCTTACCAAAATACATCCAGAAAGCAGCCATACTTAAAACAGGCTCGATTGTCAGGAAATTTATGAATCAGTCAAAGACAACAGGACTTGGCAAAACCCATCACATCCGTCTAGAAAAACCACCACGAGCGAGGAAAGAGAGAGGACAATAATAATAATAAATTATTTTAAAAAGTAATAGAATACATAAAATAAAAAGACAAAACCAACCGAGTTAACTGGTTCACAGTCACCCCAGGATCTTAAATTGGGGGTGAATAAGGGTGGGGTGGTGAGAACCCCTTCCCAGATGGGATACGTGTTAAAAAGGTGCGTCTCTCTGCAGATCACGGCTGAAGAATTCCTGAACTACTACAGCGGCGTCAGCGCCTCCATCGACAGCGACGGGTATTTCGTGGACATGATGAAGGCGGCCTGGAAGGTGTAGGGGCCAGGAGGATACCCACCTCCCTCCCACCTGGCAAAGCTTAGATTAAATTGCATGCCAGGCTGGGGTTCGAAGTGAGCCGGGCGCAGGACATCGTCCGACGAGGACTTAACCTCCACACCCACGGCGCAACGCAATGGCAAAGGTTTTCAATCCGCCCTTCCAGTTCCTTCAATCTCTGCAAGTAGAAAGCTAGCGCGCGCAGCATAAAGGAAGGTTGCTCCTCTGCTACTTTTCCACTTACGGGAAAAGCATTAGAAAGTCACGTGCAGGACTCTACCTTTTCATTCTACTGTTGTGGGTAGACGCTTCCATGCCTGGGGAAGGGGGGGGTGTTCACTGGATGCATTGGGCCTTGCTCTTGAATAAAATATGGGTCACGCAAGACTGTGAGATGGTTGTGTGTTGTTTCCAGGCAAGATGTACATAGGATGCCACTGCCCTAGCTACCAATACAAGACCATACAGGGGGAGTAGAGAACTAATCCTGACTGGTCACTCAGGGGAGGCACAATGAAACTCCAGGTCTTTTGGACTACAACACCCAGCATCCTGGGCTTCAGGCTCATCCCAAGAAAGGCAGGCCCTCAGCTGTCTAAGGCTTTAAATGTCAACACCTTGAATTGAGCCTGGAAAACAACTGTCCACCACTACAGGCCTTGGGGTGTTGTCATCACGCTTCGGTGTCCCAGTCAGCAGCCCAACTGCTGCATTTTGCACAATCTGAAGCTGCTGGACACTCTCCAAGGGTGGCCCCATGGAGAGTGCATTGCAGTAGTCTAACAGCGAAGCAACCAAGGTGTTGCTAACTGCTGCCAGACCCCGTGATCACACGCATAACAGCTGCCAGGGCAGACCTTCTCCATGAATGTCTGAACTTTTTGTAAAGTCACCGAAGTTAGGTAGCCATCACATCTTGCAGCAGTGAGTTCTACAAGTCAATTAAAAAAGAAAAATATATGCACGCACACACAAACAAGGGAACGGTGCCTTCTTCCTCTCCTTGTCCCAGGTCAGAGAACAGCAAGCAAGCAGGGCTTTTGTTACAAGTTTTCTTTTTAATGTAATTCCCAAATACATCTGATATGACAATCGTACAGAAGTCTTCCAAAACACACGGGTGTTGTCTGGTTTTGTTTTGTTTTTAACTTGTCACTAGTTGGCTAACGACTTGAAGCAGAAAAGAAAGTTATAAAGTCTGTCTCTGGCCTAGCCTGACCTTCCATCTCCCGGAAAGCACCCGACATGAGGATTTCCCCCCGGGCGGTTGTGGCAGGAGGGACAAAGCCCTGTGGCCCTTCTAGAAGAAAACGTTTCTTCCTCCTCGCCACAGGTGAGCCGTCTGAATCCAAACCGCCATATCCATAAATAGCTGCCAGGTTTTATGTCATTTTTAATTTTTTTTAAAAAAGAAGAAGAATGAACTCTGTGGGAAACGGTTTAAACATTCCATTGAACATTAACATTTCTAGAGGAACCAGCTAGCGTCCGCCCCGTCGGCTTTCTGGTACCTCCTTCAAACGCCACTCATTCACACAAACGTGCCTTCTTCCACACGGGCGCACACACGCACTCATACCGAAAGGGAACCCTTGCCAGGCTCCAGACGCTTCGAGGGAAGGGGGCCGAAGGGACCACCCCACCCACACCCACCCCCCAACACATACCTGCTATGCCGGAGTAATCTCATTTTTACGCCAAGGATCGGAACCCCATGCCCCGTTCTCGTTAACTGGTTTAAAAGGGGGGTTGCCGTGTTAACGCAAGCCGGAAGCCATCCCCGTGCCCCCAAACCCAACCCTTCCCCTCCAAAAAAGCCTGCCCCAAAGGCGACAAGTCTTGTCGGACACCTCTGTGACTCGGTAGCTGCTTTGAGCGTTCCTGGGCGCTGTGTTTGTCCCTCGGCAGGGATGTCAAGAGAAAAGCAGGCAGGGACAAGTGAAGCTGAAAATCTGGAGAGGACACACACGCGCACACGCACAGGGGCCGAAGAACAGCCAGCTTCCTCTCTGCCCCAGCTCTTTAGTGAGCCGGCAGGCAGAAGAAGGAAAAAATTAAGAGCCAAAGAGAATTCAGGTGGCCGTTCGCTCCTTCATAGCAGCAAGGATGAGAGGACAGACCTGTGGAACTGGGCCGAGGGAGTTTCCCTCCGTTATAGCAAGGTGGGGCCACTTGCCGTCTTCCAGATGTCTTCGGCTGGCAACACCCATCCATGGGAACCGTCGGCCAAAACAGCTGGAGGGCCGCAAGGTGCCCAGCTGTGCATGAAAGGCAGGAGGGCATTCTGGGGATGAAACCCGGTGTGATTTCTGTCGGGCGGTTCACGTTACAAGGCCACCTTCCCCCCCCGGGCGGAAAAGTCGGTCCGAGGTCTCCCAAGGTGGAGCGCAAACCTAAAACCGACTCCGCCTTCCCCCCCAGCAGCGTCCTGCACACCGTCTTTGCTCCGAAGGGTTCAGTTTTGGAAGTGGGGTGAACAGAGCGGCGGCCCAGGGAACTACGGTCGTGCCTGCTGCTGCAGGGTTTTCCCCGTTGCGGCAAGACGGGTCGGGGTTCTGTCACCCCACGGCCCTCCGGGCCCCACGTGAGCTTTGCCCCAAGGCGCTGCAACAACTCTGGGCAAACCAAAAGCCGCTGATCAAAAGGGGTTAGCAGGGGACCCCCCCCCACCACAATTGAAACGGGGCACTTTGGGTTCAAGATTTAAGCAACGCCACAGCCGGATCCCCTGTTCGCACAGCTTCCTTTGAGTTCTGCGTGGACCAGAGGGACACGCTCCTGACAAATTTCTGCGTTTGGGCAGCTGGCCCGGATCCACAGGGCAGACCCCCCACCCAGCCCATGCACCGGGGTCAAAAGAAAGAGAGCAGCTTCCTACTCGGCTGTTAAAACACTTTGCCAAGGCCAGAAGGAAACAAAAGGGCTATGAGGAAGGAAAATACGCAGCCTGGTATATTAACACCTGTTCTATATTGCGTGGGGGGGCGGGGGGGGGGCGGCGGCGGCTTTTGCTCTCCCTTAAATAGCAACAGAAAGAGAACAGTACAAAACCGGAAAGGTCACACCTGCTCAAGACACGAGAGTTATCTTATTCAAAACTAAAATAATAAAAAAAAAGTTATCGCCACAGTCAAAGTCCAAAACAACAACAACAATAATAATAGTAACCAAAGAGAGGAAGGAAGGAGCCGTTAGCAAACAAGGAACGCCCTCCGCTCTGGCGCGTGACGTCTCTTCCAAACTCCGCAAACGGGTTTCGCCGTGGGCCAGGTGTCGCCTCCCGCCTCTGTGCGGGACAGGAGAGAGACGGCCCCAAAGAGATGCCCGCCGGGCCAGCAAGGCGGCCGTCTGCGAAGTCCCGCCGGGGCAAAACGTCTTCCGGGTGAATCCGGCTTCCCCGCAAGGGGGTCGGGCGAGGCAGGCACCCGGGTGGAAAAGCGGCGGTGGGCTTGCAAAAGAAATCCTGGCTTGGAAGTCCCCACGGCGGAGGCTGACCGGCTGCCGGAGGCGTCGGAGGCGGTGGGGCGGGGAAGAGAGGAAGGGCGCGTCGGAGGCGAAGACCCCCTGGGCAAGCGGTGGCAAAGTCTCGCTCCGCCTCGTCCCCCCCAATCGCAAGTGTGTGTGTGTGGGGAGGGGGGGAGGAAATGGTTTCTCTTTTTCCTGCTCATCAATATGATGAGCGTTGAAATGTCCCAAAACCACATCCAGCCAGTTTTGTCCAAAGTCCGCTGTGTTTTGCTTTTTTCCCTGTTTAATGTGGAATCGAGTGACCCAGCCCCAGCGCCCCCCCCCACCCCGCCAAAAAATCCATCACACGCACACACATGAAAAAGGGAAGGGAGGGGAGGGGGGAAAACCAGAACAGGGACGCAGCGTTCTTGAATCTCGGAGCCTCCGTGGCGGCCCGGAGCAGAGGTCCGCAGAGCGGCCTGCTGGAGGGTGTTCGTGGCGGCCGCAGCTCTTGCACGGGGAGCGGATCGTGGCTGCTATGTGCTGCTGGCCGTCTGGCCGTCGCCTTCGTCGGTGGGCCCTGCAGCAGGAAACAAGGAGGATGCTGTGCGGAGCAAATCCCCGCTCGCCCGTGGCGAGTGGAAGTTGGCTCTTGGAGACCAAGCAAGGACGGTTCTTCCCCTGCCCGCACCGGCTGCTTTTATTTTACTAAATACTTCAGGGCCTGTTTGGCTGAAACAAAACCGGTGACGGGCAACGGCTTGGAAGGCTAACTCTGCGATTTGATTCACCCTTCCCTTCAGACTGAAAGAGATTCCACATCTCTGCTTCAAACGCAGTAAGACCCCAAATGCAGAAAGGCACAGAGAGATAACAACACCCCATTCCTAAACACCTTGGGACCAGGATCCCTGAGAGAGAGCGCCTTCTCCCTCACCAACCCGCCCGATCACTGAGGTCATCGGAAGGCATGCGCCTGGTGGTTCCACATGGACCTGTGGCCGACTGGAGTCCACCAGGAGCAGAGCCTTCAGTGTGGTGACCCCCTTCCCTGTGGAACTCCCTGCCCCTGGAGGTCAGGCAGGCACCAATACTAGGCTGTTTCGAGCGTCTCCCGAAAACAACTCTGTTTCGAGAAGCCCCTTCCTCAACCAACTAGCCCCTGCTTCCTTTTCTTTTAAATTGAACCATTTTAATTTACTTTTTAAATCTTCTTTCTTTTACTGTTTTATACCTATGTTCACCGCTGTGGAATCTGTGTTAGATAATTGAGCGGAATAATAATAATAATAATAATAATAATAATAATAATAATAATAATAATTCGCTCTCTGCCAGCACGGAGCTGGCTCTGTACCCGCTCTTTCACCCCCTGTGAAAACTATGTGCTATGACGCAGAGGTATCACAGATGCTCAAAGGCACCTCAACGTATAACCTCACTTTGCCCCTTCCAAATTCCTCCCCGCAAGTCCAGGGAGGAATTGTTGTAGATCACAAGCTGAATGTGAGCCAACAGTGTGATAATATGGCTGCAAGAAAGGCAAATGCTATTTCGGGCTGCATTAATAGAAGTATAGCTTCCAAATCGCGAGAGGTACTGGTTCCTCTCTATTCGGACCTGGTTAGGCCTCATCTGGAGCATTGCATCCAGTTCTGGGCTCCACAATTCAAGAAGGACGCAGACAAGCTGGAGCGTGTTCAGAGGAGGGCAACCAGGATGATCAGGGGTCTGGAAACAAAGCCCTATGAAGAGAGACTGAAAGAACTGGGCATGTTTAGCCTGGAGAAGAGAGGATGGAGGGGAGACATGATAGCACTCTCCAAATACTTAAAAGGTTGTCACCCAGAGGAGGGCCAGGATCTCTTCTTGATCCTCCCAGAGTGCAGGACACGGAATAACGGGCTCAAGTTAAAGGAAGCCAGATTCCGGCTGGACGTCAGGAAAAAACTTCCTGACTGTTAGAGCAGTACGACAATGGAACCAGTGACGTAGGGAGGTTGTGGGCTCTCCCACACTAGAGGCCTTCGAGAGGCAGCTGGACAAGCATCTGTCAGGGATGCTGTAGGGCGGATTCCTGCATTGAGTAGAGGGTTGGACTTGATGGCCTCAGAGGACCCTTCCAACTCTGCTCTTCTATGATTCTATGACCCCTGCCTCCATTGTGATGAAGTCCCAGGACAGGCAACTGAAACAAAAAGATGCTTTTTCAAGGCTTCCCTGCGGCCTCCACCCCCGTCTCGTGGCGAAATTCCAGACTGGAAGCTCTTCAAGAACTTGGAGGCCAGAAGCCTCCATGTCAGTGGGGTGGCGAATCCGCTCTGGGTTTCAGTCTGAACCTTAAAAGACCTCTCCAAGGTGCTGATAGAGTTGGGACTGAAACCCGGAGCGGATTTGCCGCTCCACTGACATGGGAGCCAACGGCCTCCCCTGCTCCTCAGGCGTCTGCCTTGAACGGCGCCGTAGAAGACATCGTGGTCGGTCTGGGTCCCTCCGCTCGGGCCAATTCGGCTCGTCCAGGAGGGGAAAGCAGGCAGCCCCATTCGTGGCTTCGGCAAAGCGCGTCCGGGGAAAGCGTCCGCTCACCGCTGCCGGGCGACCCCGAGGGGGCGAGCACGTCATCGTCGTCGTCGTCGCTGTCCTCCTCGTTCGACTGGGCCACTTCCGGCTCCGGCGCGGCGTTTTTGGCTTCTTGTTCCTGCTCCACGCGGCTCCGCAAGGCCAGGATCCGGTGGTGCAAAGCGGCGTACAGCTGCCCCGTGTCTTTAGAGCTCGCCTGGGGTTCAGAGAGGAGCGAGAAGGGTCCCATGTCAAGGGGTCAGAAGCCGACGGGGCCTGACGCCCCACTTGCACGGGGGGCGGGCGCACAACCCTTTTGGCCCTGAGGAATGCAGCGGGCGACGGCACGCACAATGCACACACACACACACACACACACACACACACACACCCTAGGAACCCCTGGAGTTTTGTCTCGCTTGTGCTAGCAAGAGACTACCTTCCAATCACTCACCACAAATAATAATATAGGAAGGAGGAGAAGGAGGAGGAGGAGGAGAAGAACTACTACTACTACTTTATTTGCCAACTCCGGTCTGTGCCCATAAATCGTCATTTTTTAAAAAAAGTTACTAAAACAGTCCGGAAAGATTTAAAGGGTGATTGTTTACACAGAAGTAAGCACCCTGCATTCAGAGGCACTTACTCCCAGGTAAGGGCGCACGGGGATGACTTCCTTTCTCAGGGGCGCAGCAGGAAAGCGTCCCCCACCCAGCCACCCACCCCGGCCTTACCGATATGAGGAAGACCTTGACGCCCTGGTCCTCCGTGTCCATGGCTGTGATGCGGATACTTTTCTCGCTGGCTTTATCGATCTGCATCTGTGCCCACAGCTTGGTGTTCAGGATCAACCGCAGGCTGCCTTGCGTCCTCATCACTACGTCGGCGGGGAAGAGGAGGAGAGAGGGGTCCGATGGATGCAAGGCCGCAGCCTTCGGAGAGAACGCCGGCGAGCGAGATCCTGCGAGAAAGCCCCGGCGGAGACCCACCAACATCCCCCTGCCTCCCCCTTCGCCCCAACCTCTGGAGGGGCCCTTAAAAGCCCTCTCCTCTGCTAGGCGTCCAATTTCCCAAATCTCACCCTGCTGGGAAAGGCGGCCTTTGCCGAGACCAGCTCCTTCCCCAGCCTGGAGCCTCCAGGGGGGAGGAGGCCAGATCCTGGCGCGCTTACCCAGCCGCGACTGCAACGTCCCGTCGTCCGTGGACGCCATGTCGTTCAGCCGCAGAAGCCCTCGGCCTCTTTCCACCCAGGACTGGGAGTTCTTATCGAAGACAAACAACTTGCACTGAATCTGCAACAGAGAAAGCGCCCGGGGATCTTCCTTGAACGAGGCCAGCAGAAGGAGGGAGGAGGGCCGGAAACGCCGGCAGGTTGCAGAAGGGGAATCCAAAGCCCCGCGGCCGGGGGGGCAAAGGGAACGCCCCGTGTGAAGCTCTCCGCCTGACGAAGCGAGCCGTGTCGGCAAGAGCTGCTGCCGGAATAACCTGGCCGGCTACCGCTGCAACCCAAGTGCTAGGCCTTGGGTTTGACGCAGCAAACTGAGAGACTGACCCTGGGAAAGGACGCCCCTTTGGGTCAGATCCCGCCAAGCGCAGGATGCGTAAGGCTTGGGCCGACCCTCTTCTGCCCCTGCGACAACCCCGAAACGGCACTCGGAGCGTCCCCAACAGGCCAGGCCCCGGTTTCGGAACGTTGACGTCGGGCGTCCCTCCGAATGCCACAGAACTGACCCAGGACCAGGCTTCAGGAAGCGACTCCTGTTACAGAGTTCCGGGAGACGCAGAGACTTTTATTTGATCTACCATATTTCTGTACCGCTCCACATCCAAGAGATTTCAGAGCTGGGGCCGGCAGATAGGATACCAAAGAATAAGAGCACCGCCGCGTCTTCCGTTTTCGTTTCTCTGAAAGTGTTGGGGGTGGGTGGGGGTGGGGGGGTCGTGGAGGGACATGTCATTCCGGGGCGAAGTTTACCAGGAGCTCCAATCGCTGAGCTTTGCAGGAGGACCGGATTTGTACGGGAAGGGGCGGGTGGAGCAAAGAGGTTTTCTGTGGTGCGTTTGGGGAGTTGGTTGGGAAGCCTCCAAAGTGCGGATGTGGGGTGGGTGGGTGTGTGTGGGGGGGAGTTCTCCCACTGCATGTCCCCCACCCCACCGGCTAGCACATTTAACTGGCACACGGAGGCCAACTTTCAGTGACACACAGGCGAAAGGAAAGGAAAGCGAACACCTCCACCCGCCCTCCCCACGGCAGCTGCCACTCACCTGGAGGACGTTGCTCTCCGCCTCCTCTCCCGTGATCACCTCCACCTTCTCCAGGAGACACTTCCTGGCCGTCGCCTTGGTGTAGGCTGCGGCAGACTCGGCCAGGGACTCGGAAATGTTATTGGCTGGACAGAAACGGGACGAGCTTATTCGCGGGGAAGGGAGGCCGGCATTCCGTAAAGCCACCCTTGGGGAGGAGGCGGCATTTTCCATGCAGCCGGGCTTCTTCTTGAAAAGCCAGGCCACAAACGCTCCGCTACCCCACTTTGCGGGGTTTGCACCATGCCTGGCAGCAGCAGAGAAGGTGGTGTAGCGGAAAAGTCTCAGACTGGGTCTCGGGAGGTCCGGGTTCAAGTCCCCACTCGGCCGTGGAAACCCACGGGGTGACTTTGGGCCGGTCAGAGACTCTCAGCTCAACCCAACCTCACAGGGTTGTTGTTGTGAGGATAAAGTGGGGAGGAGGAGGATTATGTACACACCGCCTTGGGGTCCTTACAGGAAAAAGGCGGGATATAAACGCAATAAATAAATAAATAAATAAGAAAAAATGACACCCTTTTAGCAGGGATGGGGGGAAGAAAACACCTAACCGATGTCATTTGGCAGCAGAAAGCAGATTCACAGCTAGGAAATACAGACTTTAGGGCCAATAAATAAATAACTGTTAGGAGCTGAGTCAATTCTGCCATCTTTAGGTAGGGGCTTGCTCCTTTCATTCAGCCCCAAGCTGGTACGAGGGTGAACTGTGACCAGGCAACCGTGAGAAAGGAACCTTTTCTCACCAAAACGTCAATAAACTATTAAAACTACTACCACATTCCACTATGTGTTAGATAGCAGATTCTACTACTACCATTAGAATCATGGAATCATAGAATAGCAGAGTCGGAAGGGGCCTGCAAGGCCATCCAGTCCAACCCCCTGCTCAATGCAGGAATCCACCCTAAAGCATCCCTGACAGATGGCGGTCCAGTAGTACCGATGTAGTTATTTTAACAGTGCACAAACGGGCTTATCTCGTCGAAAGACAACCCCAGGTGTTCAAAAGTATGCTGGTTATAAAAAGAACCAAGACAACTAAACCCGGCTCGATTTCAGCCAAAGTAACGCAAAACAGCAGAAATTCAAACCGTATTTAGCAAATTTGGGCAACAAGTGATCTAGAAAAGGAGGTGGGCAACCAGGATGATCAGGGGTCTGGAAACAAAGCCCTATGAGGAGAGACTGAAAGAACTGGGCATGTTTAGCCTGGAGAAGAGAAGATTGAGGGGAGACATGATAGCACTCTTCGAATACTTCAAAGGTTGTCACACAGAGGAGGGCCGGGATCTCTTCTCGATCCTCCCAGAGTGCAGGACACGGAATAACGGGCTCAGGTTACAGGAAACCAGATTCCGGCTGGACATCAGGAAAAATTTCCATACTGTTTGAGAAGTATGACAATGGGACCAGTGACCTAGGGAGGTGGTGGGCTCTCCCACACTAGAGGCCTTCAAGAGGCAGCTGGACAAGCACCTATCAGGGGTGCTTTAGGGTGGATTCCTGCCTTGAGCAGGGGGTTGGACCTGATGGCCTTGTAGGCCCCTTCCAACTCTGCTATTCTATGATTCTATGAAAACAACAACAGAAGCAGTTCTCCGTGCGACAGGTGAACACCGTTAGCTATGACTAATCTAACACCGGGACAGTAAATCTAGATTATATATTTTCAACATCAAATATTGAGTGGCTGGTTGTGGTGCTTCGTTTCCTGTCTGAACACGCACGGGACGGCATCCTAAGTACACGCAACCCTTCGCTTTGGAATTACAGACGCCCCGTTTTATGGCTTCCTGCCCGTGGCCAGGCAAAGAACGAAAGGATGATTTGGGGTCTCTCCTTAAGTTCCCCCAACGCTCCCAAAACCTTTCCAAGGGTGGCGAGTTGAGTTTTCAGACCTCACGAAAGCAGAATTTAAAAACCACGTCATTTCCTCCGAACTGGCGTTTTCAGGCCCCGGGAGATCAGAGAAAGAGAGACGCTCCTGTTCCTTTCTTTTACCTTTTTCCGGCGTGGCTTCCTGCGACGACGATTCGGACCCGGAATCGGCGGCGGCGTTTTCCTTGTTGCTGTCCGTGTTGGCCTCGCTGGATTTGGGCGGGCTCTGCCGAAAGGAGGAATGGAGTGGACGCAACCCACCGCGACAGGCGGGCCCGTTCGTTCGTCTGCCGGGTACCCCCGCGCGCCACCCTGGACTCGCGCCTTTTATAACGACGGCGTGAGCTGCCCTCCACATTCCGGTAGCCTGCCTCTGCTGCGCCCAGCGGCCTGGACGTGGGGTTTTTCGCGGAAGGAGCCAGGGAGAACGGCAAGGAATGAAACTCCCCGCCACTTACCAAGACTCTCTCGCTCATGTTCTGCCCAAACACAAATTTGTTACTGGAAGGGTCGGCACTGTGCGCAGAGTTTTCTATGCTGGAGAGAAAGGAACGCTCTGTTTCAGCTCAGCGGGAAAGGGCGGCGGCGCGTTCACGCACGCGGCCTTGAGGGAAAGAGGCGGGGAGGGGCCCTTCCGAGGCTGCGGAGAGGCTGCCGGCGGTCTCCCCCACCTGGAGCTGATGTACTGCAGGAAGTAGTTGGTCGCCGAGGGCGTCTCGGAGCTGGGCAGCCGGGCGTTCTGCACGTCGACGGAGTCGTCCCCTTCGTCTCCGAGCTGGGAGAAGAGGGAGGGGGCTGAGACACAGGGAGTGGCACGGCCCCAGCGAGGCTAGACGGGGAGAAACAGAGGGAGCTGCCCTGTCCCGCCTTGTCGCGGCACTCCACTGCGCTCGGTGCTGGGCCTCCCCTGCCCAGGACGGAGGGCCCTTTTCTGTGGGTTCTTAAAAGGCAGGTTGCCACGCAGGAGTAAATGAATCGCGGAGATGATCCGGCTTTCCTTGGGAGGTAGTGGGGGAATCGGACCCAGGACTTTGCGCCTGCCAAAGCCAACGTGCTCTCCCGCGGACCGCGGGGGTCCGTCCCTTTCACAATCAGCCCTCAGGGCCAGGGTGACGAGCCACCCCGGATAGGTACCTTCACTCGGTCTCGTAGGTTTTGCCCAAAGACAAAGGACTGTTGTGCGCTCGGATCCGGTTTTTCACATCTGTCGGCCTCCGACGTGTTGTTGGCTTCATTTTGCTGACACGGCTTCTCCTGAGCGAGAGAGAAGGTGGGAAAACACACACAGACACAGACCCCCAATCGTAAGAGAAGGACACTTAATACCACCACAGAAGCACGTCAGAAGAGCCCTGATGCTGGATCAGACCAAGGGTCCGTCCAGTCCAGCACTCTGTCCACACAGCGGCCAACCAGCGGCTGACCAGTGACCCACAAGGCAGGACATGGTGCGAGGGCACCCTCCCACCCATGTTCCCCTGCAACTGGGGCACACAGGCTTACTGCCTTGGATACTGGAGGTGGCACTTAGCCATCAGGGCTAGTAGCCATCGATAGCCTCCTCCTCCAGGAATGTATCCAACCCCCTTTTAAAGCCATCCAAATTGGTAGCCATCACTACATCTTGTGGCAGTGAGTTCCAGAGTTCAACTATGCGCTGTTCTGTTCCTCCTGCTGTCAGGTTACAAGACTTTTACTGCAATGAAGACAACGGGGAAAGTGGTTTTCTCTCCCTACAACATACAAACTCAATTCCCCCCCCCCAACTTTCATTCCACTAAGTTCTTTTCTTTCTTTTTTTAATGCGCTATGCTCAACGCCACTGTGGTCTGTGTTTTTGCCGCATCTACTGCAGAAGAGGACACCCACCAACCTCTTTCCCGGCCCCCAAAGATTCCTCAAAACGCCCGGCCAGACTCACCTTCTCCTCTGAATCAGGACTTTGCGGTGTTGTGTTAATTGTGGACTCGGACGCCGACGAATCTGGAGGGACGCTGACGCCGTTGGTTCCGCTGCTTGGAACTGCGAGAAGAAACGGCAAGCCATGGGCAGAGCGCTCTCAAAACAGGGAGGTGCTCTCAGCAGTCCTTCGAAGAGAAGGGGCTGGACCACCCCCTCAACATCAGCTACGGCTGATCCGCCAGCTACGGCCTTTCCTGGACAGGGACAACCTAGCCACAGTAGTGCACGCACTGGTAACTTCCCGATTAGACTACCGCAATGCACTTTACATGGGGCTGCCCTTGAAGACGACGCAGAAGTTGCAGCTAGTGCAAAACAGAGACCACATAACACCGGTCTTAAAGGAACTGCACTGGCTGCCTATTCGCTTCTGGTCAGAATTCAAGGTGATGGAAATGACGTTTAAAGCCCTAAACGGCTTGGGACCTCGATACTTGAGGGAGCGCCTCTCCTTATATATGCCTGCCCGAAACTTGAGATCCGTTGGAGGAGCCCTTCTCCGCATCCCACCAACGCAACATATACGCTATGATGGGACAAGGGAGAGGGCCTTCTCTGTGGTGGCCCCCCGACTGTGGAACGCCCTCCCCTCGGAGGCCCGATTGGTGCCAACGCTGATTTCATTTCGACGCCAAGTAAAAACATGACTTTTTAACAAAGCCTTTGATGGTCAAATCCACTAAGATGGCACATTGTTTAAACTGTTTTAGCTTTTAAATCATGTATTGTTTTAACTTGGTTCATGGTTTAATTTGTTTTTAACTGTGCATATTTGTTTTATACTGTATGCTTTTATCTGTATGCCGCCCAGAGATCTTAACGATATAGGGCGGGATATAAATGCTTTAAATAAATTAATTAATTAATAATAAACAGCTCCATGACAAACCAAGCGATTCCCTGTTCTCTTCCTCCGGCCAAATTCTACCCCCTCAGCTTCAGCGTCTGGCATTGGAGCCAGGCCGCGTTTTCCACCCACAGCACAAACACTTCTGTCCTTCTGCAAGCAGAAGTCTATGACAAAGCAGCTAACGACACTCAAAACACTAAACCCACAAAACGTACTAGCCCCCCCCCCAAAAAGTTTACTGGGCCATTGATATTTATATCAGTCTTCTGTGCACTAACCCTAACACACACACACACACACTGCTTTGGTAGAATCCCCCAGCCTGGTCACTTGGGAGGCCAGTTATATTCGCCACAGGTGACCAGGCAGATATTTACAAGCTGGCATTTCGGACAGTTTTGCGAGCCGCCTCACAGGCCCACTGTACACTTAATAAATATGGAGTCGCTTTCTGATGCACCAGATTATCAGTCCGTCCAGCCTGGTGGTGCTGGTTCCTGTTTCTGGCTGGAAAGTTTTCCCTGGGGACCCAACGGCACGCAGAAGACCCCAAAGCGGCCGCTCTGTCACGGAGGGCTCCTGATAAACCCAGGAAGGGAAGCTGCCCTGTACATAGCAAGACCACTCAGTCTCTCTGGCCTAGCAGGGTCTATTCCGACAGCAGAAGCACTTAGGCGGAGGGGAGACTTCGGGCTTGGACCCCTGAGCAATATCCGTAGCTTGCGCCAGCACTGATTAAAGAAAGGCGAAGGAAGGAAAAGGCGTTTTAGGCACTCGGGGGGGACGGGACAGGAGTCTGGCTGCTCCCCTTCCGCGTGCCGAGCGCGTGGATTGTGGGGTTTCACTTGCCTGCTTGCGAGAAAGCCTTTGGTTGGGGGGGCTGCAAGACCGCCGGGCGCAAGACACTACGCTGCTGCTCCTTCGGCTTCTGGCTCGGCACCCCTGGAAAGGGAAAGGGAAAGGAGGGGTTTTCTCTGCCATGTCGATCCGGGAGACGGCGGGGCTCCCTGCGCCCACGCGGCCCAAATCCCTGGACGCCAGAGGTGCAAATCCCCTCCCCTCCTGGAGTTCCCCTAATCACCGTACCTCCTAGCCTCATCCCCCTTCCCCTGATCCTGATCCCCCCCCCGCCCCGCCCCCCGGTTTTAAAAGGCAGAAACGCCTCTCCTAAGGACTTCGTGAATGGCAGGGAGGGCGAGAACGCCCGGAGCTGCAGTCCAGCACAGGTTGGAGAAGGCTGTGAAGGGCTGGTAGTGAAGGCGGCGTCAGCCTGCAGGGACGCCCCCCGTGGCTTTATGGAGGGGCTCAGGCTCTCCCACGGCGCCTTCTCAACGCCCGCTCAGAGCAGGAGTGAACGGGCTCAAAATGTACGGTTGTAGAGAAGGCCTGAGCAGCAGCGCTTGATGGCGGAGGGCTGATTTCATCTGCGGCCGGACCGCTGCGCAAAAGGTTCCGACGGAGGACGGATCCGAGCCGAGGAAGGTGTTGCTCACCTGCGCTGGGCGCCTGGCCGTGGATCAGAGTGGGCGGCTTTAACCTGAATCCGGTGCATTTTTCCTCTGGAATTCAAAAACGCGACGTGAGATCGCCGGGCGGGGTCAGGCCCGCCAGGCGGGGCTCCCAGCATCAAAAGCTGCCTCCCGTGAGCTCCATCCTATTTGCTTAACCCCCCGTGGCTTAGCGTGTCGTCTGAACACGGGGTCGCTGTGTCCTACGCACCACCCAATGACAAAAACGATTTAAACAACCCAGAGTTCACAACCTGACAACAAGCCACGGCTTCCCTTTCTGGGCTGACCCGTGTTTAACCAACCGAGGTTTGTCAGCGCGGGGCCGGGTTTGGACGTCTGGACAACCCAGAATTCAACAACCCATCCCGTGGGTTAGCGTTATGTGCAAACCAGGCCACAGTTTTGAGGCGGCAGTGAAAAACGGGAATGAGCAGAGAACTTGGCCGTTTCCGCCTGGGAAGGGGCTCCCCGTGGGGGGCAGGCAGGCAAATGCCCTGTCACCACCACCTGAGGCTTACCGGGTTCCGAGTCAGAGTTTCCTGCAGAAGGTTCGCAGAAGCTTGAGGGCATGAAGACATTGTTCTTTGTCACTGCGACCGAGCAGAGAGGGAGAGAGAGAGAGAGAGAGAGAGAGAGAGAGAGAGAGAACGAAAGGAGGAGGGCATGAATGAGCGAGGAGAGCACGTGTTGCAGGGAGTGCCTCCCTCCGTTCTCCCCCCGAGGAACCCGTCCAAGGCCCAGCAGTGGCCCAGCCCCCTCCGTCATCGTTAATGGTTTATTCAGCCCCATCCCTATACGGCCTTCCCCAGGTCTGCAGCCCTCCAGGTATTCTGGACTTCAACTCCCAACATTCCAAGGGAAACACAGAGCGGCGGTTCCCCTTTACCTGGCTGCGAAGGAGGGAACTGGGTGAGCGAGGAGGTCCTTTCGCGCTTCACGGGAGGACAGTAGCTCCCATCTTCTCGGTCGGACTCTGCAGGGAAGGAGAGAAGAGAAGGTAAGGGAGCGGTCTTTCAAGCAGCTCTCTGTCCACGCAGACACCCCCATCCAGGGCCGAGAGTCTCAGGCCCAAACCTGCAACCCACTTGAAAGGCCGTTTAGGCTGGAGGGAGGGACTTTCGGGCAGGTGAGGAGGGGGAGTGGCAGTGCCAAAATGCCAGTTCCGGAGCTCCCCTCTCCGTCCTCCCTGACCCTCTCTCTGTGGGTTGGTCGGGTGCTTTGCTTCTAGCTCCCCCGCCGCAAGCCTTTCAAGGGCAGTGTGGCTGTCGGCGTGACCCACTTTAGGGTGGATAAAAGAGTGCCCCCCTTTCCGGCAATCCAGGGCTATAACTGAGGGGACTCAGCTGCCACAAGAGGCAGTCTCGGCCCTGAATTTAGGTACCTTTCGAAGGAGGTCAGATACATTCGTAGGGGAGGAAGGAGGGCAAAATGCAGGGGGGTGGGGCAGGAACCCCTTTCCGCCGAATTCTGTTTCAGAGCTCTTGGGGCCCCCCACCTCCCTGTGGTGGGCGGAGCCAGAGGCAAAAGGGGCAGGGCCGAAATTACTGGCTCTTCCTGCCAGTCGACTAAGCCTTAGCGAGGCGTTTCAACCTTTTGGGATGGAGGGGAAAAAGCTGAGAAACCCTTGAATAATGGTTGGTTGGTAGGGAAGAGGGTGGGCCTGGAGGAAAGGGCGTGTGGCCATATGGGTAACCTCCGTGGGCCAGGGTGAGACCCCAGGAGGTCTGGATTTGGCCCACGGTCACGAGGTTCTACGTGGCTGGCTCAACGGGACCTCGTCGTCGGAATCTCTCACGGCTGGGGAAGACCAGGAAAGGGGAACTGCCTCCAAAGCTATGGATTTGGCTGTCCTCTGCCAGGAACAGTCTACTGGGCTAGATCAGCGTTCTCCACCCTGGTCCCCTCCGGCGGTGTTGGACTGCAGCTCCCATCATTCCCAGCCAGCTGGGAATGATGGGAGTTACAGTCCAACACCGCCGGAGGGGACCAGGGTGGAGATTTAGGGCTCTTTCTGGTCCGTACAAGTGGAAGGCAGGACTATTGCTGGAATTACTGGGCGAAGGAAACGCTCATTCACACGCAGACACACACACACCACCCCGGCGAGGGCGCAAACATTCCACATCCCGTCATGGAACGGAGTTCCCAAGGACAAAAACTCTCATTCAGGCTGTCTCAGGACGCTCTAGGCGGAGGAAACGGACTCCCTCACCTTCCCCGTCTTCCGGACTTGACCCATCTGCTGACCTCTGCAACAAATATATATATATATACGCATTAAAAAAAATTAGATTCCATCAGGCACACAAAACCCCCAACACTTTTCACCCGTTCTCTGCGCCTACTTTGAAGGAGAACCAGCCCTCGCCAGGAGACTCAGAAGATCCGAAAGAGCCTTTGCTGGGCCTGATGCTGCTCTCCAGGTGTTTCTGCACAAAGACCCACCGCGCCCCCGATCCCCGGCCGTGCTGGGTGGAGCCGACCAGAGCTGAAGCCCCGAACATCTGGAGGGCTACCGCCGTAAAGCCTGCTTTGAAATGCCGACGCCCACGGCAAGAGGGACAGAAAACTCTTGGGGCGCAGCGTGGCTTCTTAAATGGTGATCACAAAACCCCCGAGAGAAAGGGAGGAAATGAAGAGAAGCCCTTCACAGCCCCAGGGGGCAATGACACCGAAGTCAAGAAAAGGGTCACATAAGTCCATTAAGAATGTGGGGACTGACGAAATTGGAGCGCGCGCCCCCCCCCCCCCAATTCATGCGGCAACAAAAAATTGGCTTTGTTTTAATCCGTAGACGGGACATCGGGAGAGAACTTAAAAGAGGCGCTCCCTGCTGTGTGCGTGTGAGATGTGTGTGTGTGGGGAAACTGTCATCTTGACCCTGTGGGAAGAAGAAGGAGCTGTGGGTCTGCCCCTCCATTGGGAGATGAGAGGGCGGAGCAGAGCCTTCCCACCAGCCTGAACATCCTACTTAATTTCTTTTTATTTTCTTCCTCTTCCCTCCCCGTTGCCTTTTCCTTGTGTGTCGTGTCTTTTTTTTTTTTAGAACATAAGCCTGAGGGCAGGGATCTTTACCGATCAGTTGAAAGACGCTCCGGGAGCCTTTTCGGCTGAGGTGCAGGACAAAAATACTCTAAATAAATAAAATAAATAATGCTTCTCCCAAGACACCTGCTGATAGGCTCCCTTCCTTGGTGAGTCTTCTTCCTCCTCCTCCTCTTCCTCATCATGGCCGCCGCTTGCTGGCTTGACTGGCAGAGAGCCAGGGAGCAAACAGGCCGCAGCGTCTGCTGCTCCTACTTCTCGCCACCCCCGTTGTCCGGGCCGGAGCGAGAGGCAGGGGGATAAACAGGCTGCCATGGGGAAAAGACGAGGAGGAACTCCAGGGGGGTCTTGTGGTGGGCCCCTGGTGTGATGTGGCCCCTCGACAGCGGCCCCACCACACCGACCTCCGGGGCCGGGCCTGCGTCACCTTCCTGCACGGGCCGGCGTTTTCCTAGGCCAATCCGTCAACCGAAACTCATACGATGAATCAACGGAGATTTATTTATTTAAAAACTGGCCAGCAGCTCCACCATATGGGAGAGAGAGGCCAGGAGGGAGCGGATCTCTTCCCAGCCACAAGGGAGAAAGAGGCCCAGATTCCGCACGGCACGGCAGCGAGAGAGAGAGAGAGACGGGAGGGCGGAGGTACAAAAGCAGAAGGCCGTGCAGAGATCAGCAGGAAGGCAGCGAAAGCTCCCCCAAACTCAGCGAAAGAAACAGAAAAGGGTCACGCAGCCCCACCCCACCCCGTCCCCGCTCCACAAGCAGGATCCAGGTTTTGTCCTGCCATCATTTAAGTTCTCTCAGGCACGCTGGCGGCATTCGCACGCAGCGCCAGGATTTCGCCCCGGGGGAAAGGAAACACACCCGCCCAGGATTCTTGCCCTGGCCGAATCCTGCCTGTGCGCGAGCTGAGAAGGCTTCGTTGAAAAGAAAACCCTCGCTGGCGAAGTCAGCCGGAGAAATATAACCCCGGGCTTGTTCCTGGCTGGCGTAGAAATGCGCAAGAGCGCCTTTGACACCGCGGCTCCTGGTTTGCCCACAAACCACAAGTTAGGAATTGAGAGAACCGGAAAAGACGCCTCCTTTACTCAGCGAGGAGGACGAACGTGGGAACCAGTGGTGTGTCCCCGTCCCCCCCGGCTCCTTTCTGCATATACTGCTGGACTGGCCTTCCCTAGACGTGTTGGGACTACAGCTCCCAGAATCCCCTTAGCTGGGGAAGGGTGGAGACGTCGTCCAACGCGTCTGGATGGCCCCAGGTTGGGGAAGGCTACGGGACGCCGTGGTTCAGCGCGACGTGCGAGCTCTCCCTCCGAATAACGCCGGACGCTGCTTAGGCCTCACCCTAAGCGCCGCAGAAACCAAGGGGACCCAGGAGGCCCCACAACACAGGAGAAGGGAGAATGTCTGGGCTGCGGAGAAGATACAAGGAGCAGCGAGAGACACCCAGGCAAAGATGGCGGCTTACGTCCGTTTTGACGCAGCCAGCGGCCTACGGGTGAAGGGTTTCTGGGGCACGAGAGATTTCTGCCGGGGCCCGGAAGGTGCCTTTCAGCACTCCAATGTTATCACCCTCTTGCCTGGCCGCCTGGGGCGAGCCCTGGTTGCCTCCAGGTGACCAGATGTGGGGCAGGCAGGCTAACACTACAGCCTCTCTCCATGTAGGACTTCTCAGATGCGTTGGACGTCCAGCACACCTGAAAACCGTCACGCTGAGGGAGGCGGCATAGGCCCACATTTCGGAAGCGGGACGCCCATCCCAAATAGAAATCGCTCTTTTGGAGAGAGCCAACGGGTGCGGCATTGACGCTTGGGACCATCTTTCTACCCCACCCTTTAGGCCTGCTGCCCCAAAGCCCTGCCTTCACCCCCATAGTGCTGTCTTTCCCTCGCATGTAAGACATGCTTTCCACCAGCCCTATTCCAGAAATGCTATTTAACCCCCACCCTGGTTTCACAACCCGTAACGCCCCCCCCCCAACGCCCAGATTCCACACACAACCCTCCCGAACCCATGACTGACTAGAAGTTGCTGGTGTTTGGAGTCCGGAAGATCTGGAGGGCGCCAGGCTGGGGAAGGTTGCTCTGGAGAAGCGCCCCCTTTTCTCTGCCCCCTCCCAAAGAAGAGGCAGCGGTGCCATCCCACTATCTCTGGGGGCAAGAGCTGCCCCATGGACTCCAAGGAACAGCCGCCCCTTCTGGAATTCTGCAGCTACGGGGCTGGGGGAACGCACTGCCCCACATCTTACAGAGATACTACACAATATACGTGCAGCGCGTTGCACAGACTCTCCACGCAAGGGTCCGCCTCGTGTGAAGCGAGCAAGGCGACCTCCACTCACGGAAACAGTGAACTCCTCTGCAAAGAGCAGACAAGCTGTGGTTTAAAGGTTCTCCCCAATTTCCAGAGAGGCTAAACAGGCCTTGGTCCGGTGACCTATCATGAGTAAACAAGCCTCTGCCCACCGCACCCCGCAACTCGCAAGGAAGGGCTGATGAGCCACGTGCAAAAGAAGGGCCCCGTGGAAGGGGAGAAGCCCACGGCCGCCGCTTCACAGCTCAAACTCCTTTCCGCAGGATTGCCCAGGCCAACAGAACCTCCGAGGCTCCCCTTAAAACATCCGTGGCCAACCCTGGGGCTGATGAGAACTGCAGCCCAACCCATTTTTCTCCCTCTCTCAAAATAACAGAACCCAAATGGGGGGCCATTATCCCATGAAGCTGATGGGCGGGAGATTCAGGGCAGGGCGAAGGAAGGGCTCGTTCACACAGCGCAGAACTGGACCGTGGAACTCACTTCTGCAAGATGTGGTGATGGCCGCCAGCGCAGATGGCTTTAAAAGGGGGTTGGATAAATTCATGGAGGAGGAGAAAGCTACGGTGCCGCCTCCAGTATCCGAGGCCTGTGTGCCCCCGTTGCTGGGGAACATGGGCAGGGGGGTGCTGCTGCACCTGTGGGTCGGCAGCTGCTTGGCCACCGTGGGAACAGAGTGCTGGACCGGATGGGCCCTTGGTCTTCTCCAGCCCGGGGCTTTTGATGTTCTCACGCTCTTATGTATGGAGGGCACCAGGTTTGCTCGCTTTGAGCAGACAGCGATTCCTTTTTCAGTTCTGCGAAATGCAAGGCGTGGAGCCGCTGTGCTCGACGAAGCTGAGGCCGAGGGGAAGGACGTCTGAGGCCGGCAGCTTTTGTGACGAGACAGGCCAAAGGCCGTCAGGCTGGCCTGCCTGTCTCTACACGATTCTCCCAGCATGGGACGTGCAGTGGGTGGTACTGGCGTGAGGTCCTTTCGGGGGTGGGGGGGGTGGGGATCTTCCCCTCGAACGCTCGCCTGCCCCCGACGCAGACGTCTTTCCAGTAGCAGGCACAGACCTTCTCAGCTTCCCCAGAGCTTTTCGCCTTTGACATCAAGCAGCCGCTTGCGTGCCGCTAACTGGAAGGGGAGGGGAGGGCAGGCACGCTGGCAACGGGGACGGGAAGAAAGCGAAGCCCCCAAGCCCCCACCAGAAGTCCGTGGTAGGTCCCGACTTACCCCTGCCAGTTCGGGTTGAACCAGAGCAAAACGGGAAGCCGCCCAGGCGCAAGCAAGCAGGGGGGCTGGCGCCTCAAAGCCGCACCGCCCCGGTGATTGGGGGCGACCCACAGCCCGGTGAGGAGGCTCTGCTGCTCCCCGAGGGTCCTCGCCCGGATCCGACACCCCTTTTGGCTCTGCAAGGGCCTGGGAGCAAAGGAGAACAACAGCCCTTCAGTGCCAGGCAGCCAAAGGGTGGAGCAGTGTCCGGCCGGGGGAGCGGGAGGTCGGGGGGCGTCTGTCTCCCTAACTGTGGCAGCCCGGGCCTGGGGCTCACAGCCTGGGTTTGCCCCTTTTCCTACCACCTTCCCCCAAGACTCTTGGGCACCAGCCCACGAATAGGACGAGTTATTAAATGCCTTCGATGCCGTTCTCAAAACAGGAAAAAAGGGCTCCGAGGGGACCGGCAACAGAATTAAAACATCCCCCGTTTTAAAACAGCGGCAACAACAATCCATTCAAACACAGCCGCCCTGCGGAACAACTGGCCACACGCGATGCGACGGACGCGTCGAAGAGCCCCTCGTGTGCCGTCAAACGCCTGGGAGCAGAGGAAAGCGTTAGCCTGGCACCGAAAAGATGACAAGGTCGGTGCCTGGTTGGGGAGAGTGTTCCTCAATTGGGGGGGGGGGGGCAGCACGGAAAAGGACCTCTCCCTCGTTGGCATTCTCCAAATCTCCTTGGAGGAGAGCATCAGGCGTTGATTGTAGGGCAGTGGGAAGGCTTGAGCCAAGATTCCTGCATTGGGCAGGGGGTTGGACTCGATGGCCTTAGAGGCCCCTTCCAACTCTGCTATTCTAGGATTCTAAGAGATGCCTACTGTGGTCCCGGGCACAACCATCACCTCAGAAACGGGCAGGCAGCCCGTGCACGCGGGCCGGAACCCTGCACGCTCCAGGGTAACCAAGCAGGGAACTGGTCTACTGTCAAGAAGTCTACCTGGGAATCCTCTCAGGTTTTAACTACACCCCCCTACCATTCACCTCCTTGACGAAGCCGACTCCCAGACACAAGCTGAACTGCCTCATGGCTCCTGGACAGGGCTGGCTTTGCCAGGTCGGTCCTTAAACCAGGGCTTTGAAACAGCAGCCCCCGGGGATTAAAAAGCAAAGGCTTCTGCCCAGCGGTCAAGCGGCCTGCTTGGAATGGGGCGCGCGTTGCAAACAGAGGCTCCCTGCAGCCCACGCCACAGACGCTTGCAAACCATGAGTGATTTGAGTCTTCCGCAGCTTTAGGGGAGGGAGGGGGCTCTTCTGCAACTCCCCCAGAGTTGACATTTTGCTCGGGGGATTCGGTTCCTGCTAGCCAGTTCTGCCACCCTTTCCCCAGCCCAGTCGTAAGTGCGTTAGAAGAGCCATGCAAACAGACGCGCACCAGCGCCTCGCCCACCTCCCCACACACAGACTGCCGTGTCCCACACGCCCCACAGGTACAGCCTCAAAGGAGGAAGATGAATTCTCGTCCAACTTACAGTAGCCAAACTCCCAGCTGGGCTATCCAAAGCGTCTCCGTTCTCACTATTTGAGAGCTCCGGAGAAAGTGGGGGGGAATTCGGTGCGTTTTGCCTTTGGCAACAGTCACTGCAACACCCTATAAAACCTCCCCGCCACTCGATCGGAGAACAGAGTTCCCCGCCCCATCAATTAAGCCCTTTGGGCTGCACTGCAGGACCGGCGTTTTTACAAGCGGCTTTCACTGCACTGCGTTTTATTCTTTCTCCCGGGCTGCCTTGAACGATACGAGGGAAGGTGGGAGGCCACCACTCCAGATCTATCTGTCTATAAATGGGATTTACTTCTGAGGAGACGCTCACGGGATCAGGCCATACTGGTGCTTTACCATCTATCGCTCTTTGCCTGGACTGCACCACCGCCGTCCAAAGGGAGGTTTAGCAGCACCCTTCCCCAGCCTGGAACCCTCCAGATATTTCAGACTACAACTCCCATCACCCACAGCATGGCAGAGGGCAGGGGTGATGGGAGCTGTAGTCATGCACACCTGGAGGGAGGCGGATTAGAATCATAGAATAGCAGAGTTGGAAGGGGCCTACAAGGCCATCGAGTCCAACCCCCTGCTCAACACAGGAATCCACCCTAAAGCACCCCTGATAGGTGCTTGTCCAGCTGCCTCTTGAAGGCCTCTAGTGTGGGAGAGCCCACAACCTCCCTAGGTCACTGGTTCCATTGTTGTACTGCTCTAACAGTCAGGACATTTTTCCTGATGTCCAGGTGGAATCTGGCTTCCTTTAACTTGAGCCCGTTATTCCGTGTCCTGCACTCTGGGAGGATGGAGAAGAGATCCTGGCCTTCCTCTGTGGGACAACCTTTTAAGTATTTGAAGAGTGCTCTCATGTCTCCCCTCAGTCTTCTCTTCTCCAGGCTAAACAGGCCCCGTTCTTTCAGTTTCTCCTAGGGACTGGGGAACGCTGCTTTTGCACGACCACAGGTAACCGTTTGCAACATGACAGAGAAGAAGGTTCCTTCTCTGTGGTTCATTCATCACCCTCACCCACAATTACTAACACAAAAGGCCCCCAACTTTCCCTTTCTCCTCCCCAAATGACGTTAAAACGACAAGAACCAGCACACAGTTCGACAAACGGCAGAAAACTTGACAAGTGGCCCCTGCATTTTAAAATTTCGGCGTGTGTCACACTGGCTTTTCGCTTCCATTGCACCACCCAAGATGGCATCAGACCCGAACCCAAGGGGAAGTTGGAATCAATCTCAAGCACAGGGACGTATTTCCTTCCCATCGCGACAAAGGCAACGCGTGGCGGCCAGGCTCAGGCCGGCCACCCCGCCATTTCCGCAAAGCTGCACAAAACACAACGTTTCAATCGATGTAGTGGCACCGGGAAATAAGACCTGTAAGCCGAGTCAATTAAAAAAACCAACAACCCAGAGCTGCAACCCAGTTAAATAAATTTTAATTGATTCATCATATGAGTTTCTCGATAAACTGACTGCTCTCTTGGTCAAATGAGCTTTCTGGGTAAAAAAAAAGGAATCGTTCTGGAAAAGGTGGCGGACCGGATTCAGTTTTGCATAAATATATATAAACATGACAGAAGTGTGCTAATAGCATAATACTCTTTTAAAAAATCATCTGCTTCCATATCAATGGGGCGCTCTGGGGAAAAACTTCTGCCAGTCTCTGAAGAGACTATGCCAGCATTCCCCAACTCAGGGGGCCTCCATATGTCTTGGGACTACAACTCCCAGTATCCCCTTCCAGCCAGCCATGCTGGGAATTGTAGTCCTACACATCTGGGCGGTACCAGGTTTGAGGATCGCTGGAATGGATTATAGGACCTGATCACAGGCCAGAACACCCGGAAGGGCACAACTCCCATCAAACCCAACCACTGACCCAGGATGATGGGAGTTGTAGGCAAAACCATCTGCTGGGCTACAAGTTGCCCACTCCAGCTATAGACCAATACTGACTCATTGGGGATGAAGAATCCCCCTAAAGGCTTTTCATCTTAGAATCATAGAATAGCAGAGTTGGAAGGGGCCTGCAAGGCCATCCAGTCCAACCCCCTGCTCAATGCAGGAATCCACCCTAAAGCATCCCTGACAGATGGTTGTCAAGCTGCCTCTTGAAGGCCTCTAGGGTGGGAGAGTCCACCACCTCCCTAGGTAACTGGTTCCATTGTCGTCCTGCTATAACAGTCAGGAAGTTTTTCCTGATGTCCAGCCGGAATCTGGCTTCCTTTAACTTGAGCCTGTTATTCCGTGTCCTGCACTCTGGGAGGATCGAGAAGAGATCCTGGCCCTCCGCTGTGTGACAACCTTTTAAGTATTTGAAGAGTGCTGTCATGTCTCCCTTCCATCTTCTCTTTTCTCCAGGCTAAACCTGCCCAGTTCTTTCAGTCTCTCCTCATAGGGCTTTGTTTCCAGACCCCTGATCATCCTGGTTGCCCTCCTCTGAACACGCTCCAGTTTGTCTGTGTCCTTCTTGAATTGTGGAGCCCAGAACTGGACGCAATACTCTAGATGAGGCCTAACCAGGGCCGAATAGAGAGGAACCAGGACCTCATGTGATTTGTTTTACACGGACTGATCTAACTCATGGATTGATTCAACGTCCGACAGCAACTTTTTTGTCGTCAGCGCAACCCTCTCTCATTTCGTTTGCTGTCTGTAAAGCGCCCAGATGGATGTTATGGAAAGGCAGGGCCCCTGCGTATTAATAAATGAACACATTAAAGCGTTGTGCAAATGATCTCTCCTTTCTAGCCATCTTCCTTCTAACAGCTCCTCACCCAGGGTCTATCCTGGTTGTTTTACAAGCTGGGAAGAGTTCTGCGGAGGGTCCTTGGACGGCCGGGGTGTTTCTTCGGTGAGAAGGATGGATACGCTCTCCCGTCCACCCAGTGACACTTCTAAGGTGCAGGCACAGAGGAAAGGTGGGTGCAATTTGGGGGGGGGGGCGCTACCAGACCTGGGCGTGTGAACTCTCTGAACCCTCCCAGGGTCCTCAGCAGATGAACCAACATGGAAGCCACCCGCAGCAGGAAGGAAGCCGAGAAACCCATTCCCAGTCTCTCCCGCCGAGGCATGAAACAAGTTCCACGCCCTTCGACCCCAACGTCTAAGCCAGAGTTACCCACTGTCTGCCGTCTGCAGCTAGCGGCGCAAAGGGCCTTCCTTACCTTCTGCGCTTTATCCTTCTGAAACACAAAGACGGGAGGCGCAATGGCGGGCTTTTCTGGAAAGAGAGCAAGGAAAGAAACCGGCATGAACGAATATCGAGACACATACATACACGCAGAGGCGCGCGCCGGTTTCTCTTTTCACGTATTCGGAAACGAGCGTCTCTGAGTAAACGATCCTGCCTCTATTCTTTCGGTCGCGGACAGAGAAAATGTTCTCGGAGGCAGGAACGTTTAGGGGCAGTTATGCTGGCAAAAATATGAGAAGGGCCTTCTCAGTGGCGGCCCCCCAGTTTATTTATTTATTTATTAAATTTATATACCGCCCCATAGCTGAAGCTCTCTGGGCGGTTTACAAAAGTTAAAAACAGCGAACATTAAAAAAAAAAAAGTATACAAAATTTAAAACCATCAAAAATATAAAAAAGTATAAACCACAATATCCATTTATAGCGGAACTCTCTTCTGGTTGACTAGTATTCAAGGCCTTTAAAACGTTCTCTTTTTACTACTGTGTTCCTCAAGGCCAACCTCCGTGTGTCACATGTATTTACAACATTTATATACCGCTCCGCATTCAGAATTTCAGAGCAGTAGACAAGATAAAATAAAAACACATTAAAAGTACATTTTTAAAAGAAACAAAGTGCAAAATAAGCCGTGGCCTGTCCCTTAAGGGAAGGGAAGGGCTTCCTGGAACGACGTTTCCAGGAGGCGCTGCAAGGACTGCAAAGCTGGTGCCTGCCTGACCTCCAGAGGCAGGGAGTTCCACAGGAGGGGGGCCACAATTGCCACCTCTGAAATAAGGAGAAAGGGGCGTGGGAAGCACAGCGCTGGCTTATAACCAGAATCGTAGCCTAGGAGGCTCCCGGGACCACGATTCTGCCTTCCAGACAAAATCACACGGGGTTTAGCCACCGCTCCAGCAAACGCAGCGGTGGGGTCCCAAGGAACACCTTGGGGGCCCCGTGCAGCTTGCAGGACACGTGTTCTCCAGCCCTCCCGAAAGGAAACGGAGCCATCCAAAGCCATCCTTCTCGCGTGTGTGTTTTAGCCGCCTCCGTCTCACGCTTGCATACCCTGCCTAAAGGTTCCGTTACTCCTTTCGTTTGGTGAATGTCGCTTGACCCTGAAAAGTACCATGCAAATCGCTGGAATAAATAAAAGCGTTTCACCTGACTTCCCTGCACGTTGTCTGAGCTAAGTCATTACAGCATTAGAACCCAATTTTAAAATAAGGATGCCCCCACTTTCCCAGGTATCGAAGGTCTTATCCTGTACCCGCCCGCCTATTTACAATGCCAGAGTCCAACGCACTTTGCACAGACATTTAAAGAGCCTTCAAACAACATCTGTTTCTCCTCCGGGCAGCGGAGCCGAATACGTTAGCAAAGGGTGCAATCCACTGGGGACGCTCGGATGTGCAGCCAGAGAGGAATAAGGCAGGAACTGCTTCTGAGAAGGTGGTATGCTCAGGGGCTCTTTCAAAACGGCCAGAATTTGCTTCCTTTTAAAGCAGCCTTCCTCAACCTGGAGCGCTCCAGACGTGTTGGACTACAACTCCCAGAATGCCCCAGCCTGGCTGGGGCATTCTGGGAGATGCAGTCCAACACAGCTGGAGCGCCCCAGGTTGAGGAAGGCTGTTTTAAAGGCTTCCATGCAGCCGCTCATTTAGACGGCTTTAAAAGGGGGTCTGGGTAAATTCATGCAGGAGTCAAGACCTACCTGCGGCGGTGTATGGAAGCCCTGTGTTGAGAGACAGGCTGGCAGTCCCGTATGTTCCTCTTATGAATGGGTCGCCTTAAAGGTGACCTATTCACGGAAACCACCCTATCCCCGTCTGCCCGTGACTTGGGAGCGTTTCTCCAAGTACCTTGGGTATATCGTGTGTTGACAAGGGACAGAGCCTTCTCTGTTGTGGCACCCGGACGACAGAACACCCCCACCACGGAGGTGCAACTGGTGATCCAACTCTGCAAAAACTTCGGCTATTGGGCCATGTAGAAATGCAATAAATAAATAAAATGGTTTTGGTGCCGGCTCAAACCCATTTCATCGGCTGATTTCATCTGCATTGTTGTATTGGCAGCATCCTTCCTTTGATCACGAGGACGACAGATGCAGTTTCTGTGAGGGGTTTTTTTATGTCTTGTATTATATTTGTACACTGTTCCGTCATCCGTAAAGGTCCTCCCATGAAGCTGATGGGTGGGAGATTCAGGACAAATAAAAAGAAGGGCTTCTTCACATGGCGCAGAGTTAAACTATGGAACTCACTGCCACAAGATGTAGTGATGGCCACCCATTTGGATGGCTTTCAAAGAGGGCTGGATCAATTCCGGGAGGCAAAGCTATCCATGGCTACTAGCCCTGATGGCTATATACTAACTCCAGTAACAGAGGCAGTAAGCAGTTGCTGGGGAACATGGGTGGGAGGGTGCTGTTGCATTCTTCTCCTGCTTGTGCGTCCCTGGTCGACAGCCGGTCTTCTTCTCCCTCCGTGCCGGTTTTTAGCATTTCACGGCCAACATGGGCAAACTAGATAAATTCCTGGAGGAGAAGGCTATTAATGGCTACTAGCCCTGATGGTTGTGTGCTAGCTCCAGTATCCGAGGCAGTAAGCCTGTGTGCACCAGTTGCTGGGGAACATGGGTGGGTGGGTGTGCTGTTGCACCGTGTCCTGCTTTGTGGGTCCCTGGTCGACAGCTGGACGGCCACTATGTGAACAGAGCGCTGGACTAGACCGATCCTCGGTCTGATCCAACAAGTTCCTATGGTGTTCTTATGATGAAGGGCTGTTTAAACATGTTCTCGTGCATGAAATGAAGTAAAAAAACCACTCCGGAAGTAGTCTGAATACTGTCTTGGAGAATGACGGGGGCTATATAGGCCAACGCATTTGGGTGGCGCCAGGTTGCAGAAGACAGATTTAAGCCTTTACTGTGCTTAAAAAAAAACAACCCCAAACCCTGCCTTTAAACTCCTTAAATCTCAATGGGGAAACCTATTTCGAGTCACCCCAGACCGAATCGGGGCCTTTGCCGCAAAGGAAGTTTTATTAACCGCTCTATCCAACTGTCCCAAATCAGAGCAATTTGGACTAAGCCGTGTCGACGATCTAACAAGGCTGGTCAAATTGGGTCAGGGAGGATTAACCCTAGAAAATCCTCCTGACGGAGCTGGGTAAAACTCAGGTTAATCAACAGCTCTCATTCATACTTCTCCGAGGGGCGACTTGCCGCGTCATAATTCGGGCAGTCACATGACAGGCTGTGGGAAGGAATCACGCAGAGATCAGCTGCAAAGCGCCAGCCCTCAGGGGCACGAGGGTCTCAGCGCAGCAACCGGCCCTGATCAAGGCCCTGCAGGCTTAAAAAACGCACATGCTCTCACCCCTCCTTCAGAATCAGCCCAGGGGTCTCCTACGATGATGCTCTGGACTTCGATTTCTGACGCAGCCTTTCTAGGACTGGTTTGGGCATTTGCCAGCAGCGCCCCAAGCCTGCATCTCAAAGGATGGCAAACGCCCCGCCAGTTTGCCCATCCGTAAACCAGTCCCTGAAGAGGTTTGTCCATCCAGTTTTTTAAGGCTGCCTTGCCGTTGAAAAGGAAATAAACAAACATGTGTCCTTTTGGCCACCGACACACCTCCTCAGGCTAAGTTTTGAAGCGCAGTTTCGAACCGGGGATTCCCTCTGCCCTCTGCACGTACTCCGTGGAAAGTCAGCTTTTATTACAAGTTCACAGACTCCAAGCTAGCCCAACGCTTTCGTCTTCCATCTAGGAATCAGCAGGGGGGATGTGGGGTGGGGGGTGAAGCCCACCCCCAATGGGTCTCCTCTCTCTCTGGCTTTCCTAGTAAAGGTGCCTCAAAGCTTTCTCCTTGTCTCAGACGCGAGAGAAGAGCTAAGAGCTTTGCACAGGCTCACAGGGACATATTCACACATTCAAGGCTCGGCTATCACGCCTGGACAATATTCCTGCACGCCTCAAGCCATTTCTCAACCCTTTCCTTTCCCTTAGCCAGCCCTCTGCCCATGCACAGAGGAATTCTCCTTTTTGGCCTTATTTCAGGGCTGCTTGGGGAGCAGAAAAAAACAAGCCAACAATCTTGAGGCAGAGGGGAGCAGCCAGAAGCTGAATCCTAACAGGTTGGCGCTGTTTCCTCTCAGCGTGCACTCTGATCGTGCTCAGAGGCACCCTTCACCGTTTATCTATTCCCCTACTGTGAAAAAGAGAGATGGGCTACCTGGATTAATTAAATCAGCCTACCCCCAAAAAGGGATGCCTTCCAGATGTTTCAGGCTACAGCTCTCACAGCTCCTGACCATGGACCATGCTGGCTGGGGCTGATGGGAATTGAAGTCCAAAACACATGGAAATTTAAGGAAAGTCAGTGTCAACTGGAGCGAGTTCTTTTTAGCCACGCCCTCTGCCCATGCTCAAAGGCACTCTCATCCATCACCATTTATTCCACTGTCAACCTGTGGGGTAGAACAGAGATGTCCCTGGGCTGGGCTTTGCCTGACAGATGCTGTTCTCCTCGTGCCCTCTGCCCATGCTCAGAGGAACTCTCCTATTCAATCTATTCTGCAGCAGCCTTGGAAAAAGTCAGCATCAATATTGTATGCAGGAAACCGAGGAAAGAAAGGCGGGGAGAGAAGCTGCCCAGAGCTGAAAACCCAACTGGCTGCCCTCCTCCTCCTCATTCGGCCGTGCACTCCACCCGTGCTCAGAGGCACCTTCGTCCTCCCATCATTTATTCTATTGGCAACTCATGGAGGGAGAAGGAGGAAGCCCCAGTGCTGAACCTTTGCCTACCAGGTGCTGATCCCGCCCCCCGGCTCTCTGCCCATGTTCAGAGAAACTCTTCTATTCTACCTATTCCACAGCAGCCTTGGGGGAAATCACAGCCAAACATTACATACATACATATATAAATAAGGGCAGGGCTGCCAGAGCGGAGCCCCGCCCGGCACTGGCTCTCCCTGCCATGCACTCCACCTGCGCTCAGAGGCACCCTCGCTCGCCCTTCTCCCCCCCCCCCCCGTGCATCCCGCCGCCAGCCCCTGCTCGGAAGCACTCTCGCCGCAGGCAGCGGGGGCTGCCCCCTCGGGCGGGCCCTCTGCCCATGCTCAGAGGCGCCCGCGCCTCGGCCGCCCAGGGGGCCGCTCCCTTTGTCCGGCCCGGCCGCAGCCCCGGCTGGGCGGCCCTCGGGGCCCGGGGGGCGGCCGCGCGGGGGGCTCGGGCCCGGCCTGGCTCGGGCCGGGGGCTGCCCCCTGGCCGCGGCCCCCCGGCCCCTCCGCCCGCCGCGACCCCCGCCTCAGCCCCGGCCGCCTACCTTCGTTGGCCAGGTCCGCCATTTTACTTCCTTAATCACTCCCACAATGCGCCGCGCCAACGACGGGCAAACGCCGCTCTGCCCGGTCGCTTAGGAGCCGCGCGGGGCGCCACGGAGCATGCGCACAGGGCGGGAGGGGGCGGGGCCTCGCCGCGCAGGCGCACGGCGCGCCCGCTCGGACCCTCTAGTGGGCGGAGCCGAGGCGAGCGCTTAGCGGCCGGCCCCTCTCCTTTCCCCACCCCGCCCCGGAGTATAGGCACTACGCATGCGCGCCATCGTCCCGCTCAAGGCTCTTGTTCCAGCCGCCCCAGGGCCGTCTGAACGAGAGCATGCGCAGACACGACATAGAGGTAGCGCCCTCTAACGAGTAAGGGACAGAGGTGTACCGGTCCTTATTTACATACAAGTTGCCCTGTGTTCGAATCACAGAGTTGGAAGGGGCCATTAAGGCCATCGAGTCCAACCCCCTGGCTCAATGCAGGAATCAATGCACACGGGGTTCCCAAGGTAGTCACCCTTCCAGAAACTGACCAGGGCTAGACCCGCTTAGCTTCATCAAGGTTGCAGCCTCCCATGCCATCACACCAGATAAGCTGTTCTTGCAGTTGTTATTATTATTATTATTATTATCATCATCATCATCATATATGTTATTTGTATTACTCATATTAATATCAGCAGCAGGTTTTAAATATTTCCATTGCTGTTGTTCCCATTAAATAACACAAGTCCTTAATATTCATAATGGTGATTAAAAGCAATTGATATGATTTAAGCATCTAGTTTTCTTTTACAAAATGTATATACTGCTCTATATTAGGGTGACCCTATGAAAAGGAGGACGGTGCTCCTGTATCTTTAACAGTTGTATTGAAAAGGGAATTTCAGCAGGTGTCGTTTGTATATACGGGGAACCTGGTGAAATTCTCTCTTCATCACAACAGTTAAAGTTGCAGGAGCCCTGCCCTCTTTTAAATCTGGTCACTCTAGTATAGCTCCTGCAGCTTTAACTGCTGTGACGAAGAGGGAATTTCACCAGGTTCTCCATATATACAAATGATACTTGCTGAAATTCTCTTTTCTATGCAACTATTAAAGATACAGGAGCCCTGTCCTCCTTTTCATAGGGTCACCCTACTCTATATAATTTATGCCCTGCTCTATATCTAACACATTACATCAGTTTTAAAATCCCTTCACTGGCTGCCAATTAGTTTCCGGGCAAAGTATAAAGTGTTGGTTATCACCTTTAAAGCCCTGTATGGTTTGGGTCCAGGCTACCTGCGGGGTCGCCTTCTCCCGTACAATCCGCCCCCACACTCAGGTCCTCTGGGAAGAATCTCCTTCAGCTAGCAAAAACTAGATTAACAACTGTTACCCAGAGGACCTTCTCTTCTGCCGCTCCCAGACTGTGGAATGGCCTGCCGGAGGAGACTCGTCAACTTGACTAGTCCTTTAGCATTTAAAAAAGCAATAAAAACTGATCTATTCCAGCAGGCCTATCCAGTGGAATTTTAGAATGTTTTAAGGATGTTTTAATCATGTATGCTATGTTTTAATCCGTTTTAATGTGTATTTTATATCATGTTTTTATACTGTTTGCTTTATACTTTGAATTGTTTTAGTCTTTGTGAACCGCCCAGGAAGCTTCGGCTATTGGACAGTATAAAAATGCAATAAATAATAATAATAATAATAATAATAATAATAATAATAATAAAGTTTCCCAAGCTGTCAACAGTAAAGAAAAATCAAAATACTATTACCATTCTTTTTATATCACACTATTTGTTTTGATTAGCAGTGTTTTATCATTATTAGTTCATTACTATTACTATTAGTAATTCTCTCTAATAACACTTAATATAATACTTTAAAATAATAATAAAACTTAAAAATGAAATACTACTAATAAGCACAGTTTCAATAATAAATATAATGATAATATCTTCTACTGTTACTACCACTACTAATAATAATAATGATAAGACTAGCAAGGCAAAATAAACCACCAAATTAGTAATAAAAACACAACCAAACACACCAGGATAAATCAACATAAAACATATTATTGTCTGTGTTCTTTTTAGTTGTACTTTATTACTGCTATCATTCCCTCACATAAACTAACGGTTATTATTAATATCAATACGGTAACAGTAATAGCTGCGATCATTCTCTTTATAGTATATTTTTATTATTACTTTTCTTTTTAAAGACTCAGATTGGGTTTGGGTTAATTCTGCATATTTAGAGAGAAACAAGTCCTACAATTCCCAGCAAGCAGGACGTTTTTTTCTGTCTAAACATGCAAGTGATTGCAGCCTCCACAGTTCTTCCTGCAATAATAATACTTTTGAAGAGATGCAGCAGGCTGTGCTGAGGGAGATGAGAGAGGGAAGCAGAGCTGTTTACCAACCCAGCTGAAAGACTGGATTTTTTTTTCCTTTTCCCTCCCCATCCGGTTTTCCTCGTGTGTCGTGTCTTTTAAGATTGTAAGCCTGCAGGGGCAGAGACCTGTCTTGCTTTACAGATCCCTCCTCATTCGGTTTTCCTCGCGTGTTGTGACTTTTAAGATTGTAAGCTTTCAGGAGCAGAGACCTGACTTGCTTTACAGATCCCTCCCCATTCGGTTTTCCTCGCGTGTCGTGACTTTTAAGATTGTAAGCCTTCAGGGGCAGAGACCTGACTTGCTTTACAGATCCCTCCCCATTCGGTTTTCCTCGTGTGTCGTGTCTTTTAAGATTGTAAGCCTGCAGGGGCAGAGACCTGACTTGCTTTACAGATCCCTCCCCATCCGGTTTTCCTCGCGCGTCGTGACTTTTGAGATTGTAAGCCTTCAGGGGCAGAGACCTGACTTGCTTTACAGATCTCTCCCCATCCGGTTTTCCTCGTGTGTCGTGTCTTTTAAGATTGTAAGCCTGCAGGGGCAGAGACCTGACTTGCTTTACAGATCCCTCCCCATCCGGTTTTCCTCGCGCGTCGTGACTTTTGAGATTGTAAGCCTTCAGGGGCAGAGACCTGACTTGCTTTACAGATCTCTCCCCATCCGGTTTTCCTCGTGTGTCGTGTCTTTTAAGATTGTAAGCCTGCAGGGGCAGAGACCTGACTTGCTTTACAGATCCCTCCCCATCCGGTTTTCCTCGCGCGTCGTGACTTTTGAGATTGTAAGCCTTCAGGGGCAGAGACCTGACTTGCTTTACAGATCTCTCCCCATCCGGTTTTCCTCGTGCGTCGTGACTTTTAAGATTGTAAGCCTTCAGGGGCAGAGACCTGTCTTGCTTTTCAGATCATATGTAAGCCCCTCAGAGCCTGAGGAGGGAGATAAAAATAACATAAATAAATAAATAACACCCACTTCATCACCTTGTCCAAGAACGTTCCTGTTGGCACCATCACAGGCTCTGCTCATCCTGGTCCGGTCTGACAGGTGTGGGGAGACTGTGCCCCCTCTTTGTGATGGCAGCGATGACCTTTCAGACCTTCAGAGGAGGGGATGATGGTTATGGAGGGATTCATCCCATTATTCCCCTCCCTGGAAACAAACCCTGACTCTCCCAAGGGGTTTTGACAAGGACACATCACCCTCACCTAGGTCACTCACTAACAAATCACCAAAAGAGTGCAAATGCACACCCACACCCCTCCAAAAGATTTTGAGCTTCAGGGGAATTAGGGGATGCCGTTCTGAATGGCCAGTCGTTTTCTTTGAGCCATTTATTTATTTATTTATTCATCTGATTTTACTTTTGTGACGTTTTTCTTTCTCTTATGAGGGCTATAAGCAATGCAGCCGGAACTGGCAGGCCGGCAGTGGATGTTTATCATCATGTGGGACGCTGTTCAGCCTGCTTTTTTGGGTGCTTAACTGTTGATGGACATCAGGTGTTCAGGTATATTTATTTATTTGTTTATTTATTTATTTTATCACATTTATATACCGCCCCACAGCCGAAGCTCTCTGGGCGGTTTACAACAATTAAAAATAGTAAACATTAAAAGTATACAAAATTTAAAAACCATCAAAAACAGTATAAAAACAACAGTATCCATTTAAAAACAACAATTCTGGGGTCCATTAAAAACAAACTTAACGTTGTTAAATGCTGTATATTGATTTCAATGGGGATGTCCCACAATTATCTAATAAATAGCAGAGGAGGAGGACTAGAGGCCGCGTCGCTCTAGCCGCGCCCTCTATGGCCTTGCCCTCCGCAGGACCCAGACCAGGAAGCGTAAAGGCGGTTTCCGTGGCAACGAGGCTGCGTCGCTCTGGCCGTCGTGGCCTCGGAGCGCTTCGTCATAAGGACGCGACCAGAAAGCGCTGGGCGGTTGCCGCGGCAGCCCTCCGGGAGCGACGGCTTCCGGTCCAGGCAGGAAGTGGCCGAAGAAGAGAAGGCCGAGGAAGATGGCGGCGTCCAGCTCGGCCCAGCAGTTCTTCCCGGGCGACGCGGCCCGGCGGCGCCTCCTCCTCAAGCGCCGCCGCCCCCCGCTGCCCGACGCGGAGCCGAGGCCTTGGGCGGAGGGCTGGCGCAGCCGCCGCTCGCCCGAGCCCCCGAGAGCCCGGTGGGGCAACGACGACGGGGCCTGGCCGGGGGGCGACGGGGCCCAGCTCTGCCCGCCCCCGCCCTCGCGTTCTCCGCCTCCTCGGGGTCGGGCGGTGGCCAGGCCGCCCCCGGAGGGCAGCGCCCCCCGGCAAGGCTGGTGGGACAGGCCGGGGAGCCCCCCAAGCCGGAAACGCAAGAGCCCCGGGGCCCAGCCCCCGCCGAGCCTCCGGGGAGGCCGGTGGAGCAGCAGCAGCCCCCAGAGGGAGGCCTTGGAGCAGGACCCCTCACAGGACCGGCGGGGAGGCCGGTGGGGCAGCAGCCCCCAGAGAACGAGGAGGCCTCAGGGCCCCAGTGGAGAAGCCAGGGGCTGGGGCAGCCCCCAGAGAGAGCAGGACCCCTCACAGGACCGGTGGGGCAGCAGCCCCCAGAGAACAAGGAGGGTTCAGGGCCCTAATGGCGACCAGAGAGAGCAGGACCCCTCACAGGACCTGCGGGGAGGCCGGTGGAGCAGCAGCCCCCAGAGAACGAGGAGGCCTCAGGGCCCTAATGGCGACCAGAGAGAGCAGAACCCCTCACAGGACCGGTGGGGCAGCAGCCCCCAGAGAACGAGGAGGGTTCAGGGCCCTAATGGCGACCAGAGAGAGCAGGACCCCTCACAGGACCGGTGGGGCAGCAGCCCCCAGAGAACGAGGAGGCCTCAGGGCCCTAATGGCGACCAGAGAGAGCAGGACCCCTCACAGGACCGGTGGGGCAGCAGCCCCCAGAGAACGAGGAGGGTTCAGGGCCCTAATGGCGACCAGAGAGAGCAGGACCCCTCACAGGACCTGCGGGGCGGCCGGTGGGGCAGCAGCCCCCAGAGAACAAGGAGGCCTCAGGGCCCCAGCGGAGAGACCAAGGGCTGGGGCAGCCCCCAGAGAGAGCAGGACCTGCGGGGCGGCCGATGGAGCAGCCTTGAGAGACAGGGAAGCGAGCAGCGCCATCAGGCCTCTGGCAGGTGGCAAACGGGACCCGGCGTCCCTGAGGGGAGGAGGAGGAGGAGGCAGGAGAGCCCCAATGGCGACCCGGGCTGGGATCAGAGACAGGGGAATCGCAGTGGAAGCGGAGGCAGGTGGAGCAGCCCTGAGAAGAGAGGAGGGGAGCAGCAGCCACTGCCCCGCAGGAGGCAGCCTGGCCCCAGCGGTGATTCCAGGGACTGGGGTGACACCGAAGGCCCCAAGAGCCGGGGATTACCTGCTATGGAGCGGTTCCAGGGGAAGGAGAGGATCATCCTCAAGGGAAGGAGAGGCGATCGCCAGAGCCCTGCCCTGGGGAAAAGGACTTGGGGCAGCCCTGTCGGATGCAGGAGGCAAGAGAGCCCCCCCAGGGAGCTAAGGGCCTGGGGCAGCCCCACGCAGGGAGAGGGGCAGGAGTGCTCTGGGAGCCCGAGGCGTTTCGATTCGGAGCAGGGCCAGGTGAATCAGGGCAGAAGCCGGTGGGGCGGCCTTGAGCAGGTCTTGAGCCGAGCGGGGAGCTCCAATAGGCCACAGAGTTCCAATGGAGGCCAGCAACAATGGAGCCAGCCCACGCTTTTCACGAGGGGATGGGACCCCGAGGAAGCAGACCTGGGGAGTTGTGAAAGGGGAGGAAAAGAAGATGAGGACGAGGGGGCGCCCAAGAGGAGAGGCTCCCCCGCAGAAACGGCCGCCGGCATTCCTGACGCTCCCCTGCAGAGATGGACGCCGCGAGAGCCCGTGGTGCAGTACTGGATGCAGTGCCAGGCCATCATGAGTAAGCAGATGCGGAGGCAGCTTCTGTCCGCCTGCCCCCTGCCAGCCCTGCCCAACCGGATGTCCGAGGTCCCTTGCCTCAACACGGACATCACCCTCTTGCTGAGCGCCCAAGAGGTCAAGGAGCTGCGGGCCACGGAACGGCCCCTGTGGGGGCTGCAGGAAGAGCTGTTGGAAATGCTGGGCCCTGCCATGACCCTCTACGAGATGGCCGAGGAGGCGATAGAGACGGAAGAGGCGGTGGACGCCATGGAGCTCCGGGAGTGGACGTGGCGCCTCATCCGCTACATCGGCAGCCTCAACCAGAGGATCACCGCCCAGCGCCGCATGCAGGTCCTGGGCACCATCAACCCGCGGCTCAAGTGCGCGACCTCCAAAATGACCGGCCTGTGCCCCAATGGGAAGCTCTTTCCCAAGGACAAAGTGCAGCTTTTGAAGGAGATCATCCAGAGATTCCCGCAGCTGACGGAGGCGAAGAGGAAAGTCTTCCCCAGAAAGTATCAGCCTTTCTCCAGGCGGGCCTCAAACATGGCCGCCTACAGGCAGAGGAAGTTCCTTTTGGGGCCTCATCCTCATCCCCAGAACAGCGGTGCTCAGGCCCTGGGGCAAAGCCCAGGTAAGGCTTCTCTAGCTAGCACCGAAGGCTTATTTCTGCAAAGCCTTGCAGTGTGGTAGATTTTATTTATTTATTTATTTATTACTTTTTTATACCGCCCAATAGCCGAAGCTCTCTGGGCGGTTCACAAAAATTAAAACCATAATAAAACAACCAACAGGTTAAAAGCACAAATACAAAACAC
Source organism: Elgaria multicarinata webbii (assembly GCF_023053635.1). Lineage (NCBI taxonomy): Eukaryota > Metazoa > Chordata > Lepidosauria > Squamata > Anguidae > Elgaria > Elgaria multicarinata. Next base: position 13,200,341 of record NC_086193.1, on the reverse strand, counting down.
AGTATAAAAAGCACAACCAGGATAAAACCACGCAGCGAAATTGATATAAGATTAAAATACAGAGTTAGAACAGTAAAATGTAAGTTAAAATTAAGTGTTAAAATACTGAGAGAATCAAAAGGTCTTCAGCTGGCGACGAAAGGAGTACAGTGCAGGCGCCTCAGAACTTGTGCAACTGCTCACATGAGCTATTTCTCGCCGAGTCCAGTTCTGACAATAATATTTAACACGAGTTGGCTGTGGGTCCCTCTAGGGTGCTGATCTGGACAGCAAACTTTGATGCTGACTCTGCCGTGGCTGGAACCCGTTTGCAGCTTTGTGTCCAGACACCAGGGATGGGAACTTTAAACCTTACAATTGCAAGGACTGAAGAAGAGTCTATAACCTGTATAGGAGCAGCTGAAGAGTTCCATGCAGTCCTCCCTCAGCGGGGAGTGTGCACTAGGGTGTCTCTCAGACTCCTTGCCCAGTAGCCACCAGCAGTGAGTCCCAGGGCCCGGTTCATTGTGGTCTACCACTGACTTAGTTTGGAGATTGGAGTTTAAATCCCCATTTTACAAGCCACGTGTGCTTTGCCAGACCTCCTTTTGGAGCTAACTTGGCTTGGTCAGCAAGGTGTGTGCTGACATTTCACGGCTGCCCTTTTAGGTGGAGCTTTTAGGTAGGGCGTGCCCCCTTCAGCAGCGGGCCGGACTCTTCTCCCCCACTGCCCTGGTGACTTTGGGGAGGCGACTGCCGAATGTCCTGCTTGCATCTTGACGACATCTTTTTGCATCTTGACATCGAGACAGTTGAGGGAGAGAGAGAGAGAATATCCGCATTCCAAGCATTCTTTATTTGAGGGACAACAATGCATGGAGCAGGAAAGCATCACAGGGCAAGGGAGAGAAGGCATCAGGCATGTGGGGTCCACTTCATTTTTTCCTAGGATCCCAAGATCCATCAGGCAAAGCCAGGTACAAAAAGACATACACTAAAGAGTGAAAGCCTAGGAGTTTTTCAGCGCCAGAACCGAACTGAGCTCATAGCCCTTTCCACACTCCACACTTCCTTCATTCCAGCAGCCGGATTTAGGTAGGGAGCATTTGTTTTGTTGCGGCTGTTGTGAAACGACTGGTGGTCAGAAAAATCACCCGCGGATCTCTCAGGAGAGGCTGGCCTCCCTTCTGGCCACCCCCCCCCCCCGGTCTTAGAGAATGCCTCGCATTTTATTAGCTAAGTGCAGAATCGCCCAGAGGGGCCCACTCCCCTTTGTTGTGGCCGCTTGGATGGATACCCACAAGGGAGAGGGCAGGGGGGGAATGAGGATCGGAGGCCGCTGCCGCCTCCACCTTCAAGCAAGTGCAGGGCATCTGGCAAGGCGGGTCCGATGCCATGCCAATGAAGCCCCTCATGTCTTAGGGGTACATGGAGAGGGTTTGTGAATGCCATCCCGGTCTGCGGCACGGCCTGCTTTCAAAAGGTCCGATACCTGCGCTGGCAGAGACACACACACACACACACGCCCATCAAGAGTAGGCCATGGACTACAACTTCCATCAGCCCTAGCCAGCATAGATACCATGGGAGTTGTAGGTCGAAACATCGGGAGTGGGCGGAGAGCACGCACATTGCCCAGCCCCGGAGTAGACAATGCGGTCAACTAAGAAAGATAAATTCCGACTGATGTTCCTTATCAGCCAGGGAGTTTTTTGACAGGCAACTCGGTCAAAAGATTCGATGCGGGTGTGGAAAGTTTCTGTTGCGCAAGAAGGGCTGCCGAGTCTGCCTGCAGCTCGGCGGGAGGAGGCGCCTCTGCGTTGCAGGGCCCCGGGTTCAATTCCCCCACGGCAGCATCTCCCGATTTCTCCAGGGTTAGGCAAGACTCCTCCTTGGAGAGCTGCCGCTGCCAGCCAGTGCTGACAACACTGGGCCAGATGGACCCAGGGTCGGATTCGGTAGAAGGCAGCTTCTTACGTTTCTGGAGGCGGGCAAGGCTGCCGTCCCCCCCTGGAGCCTCTCCTTGCTTCTGCCTGGCAGCAGCAGTGGGCGTCCCCCACACACACACCCTGCCCCACTGAGAGCTCTCGCTTGTTTTGCAGCAACCGCCGAGTGAACCAGGACCACCCCTGAGGAACTGGGAGGCTGCGTCCAGCGGAGGGTGGCCCAAGACCCAGGAGCTGCTCCGTCCCATCGCACGCCGGCCCTGCCTGGGAGTTTCTCGTTGGGTGCTGGACGGCCACCCATGGCGTCGGCTCCGACTCCTCCCTCCAGGCTTCTGGAGGGGGAAAGACCTGCGTTGGCCGCAAGGATCCCTGGCCAGATCCAGCTTCTTTGCTCCTGCAGCACCAGAGGACAGGCCCGGAGTGGCCTGGCCCAGCGTCAAGACCGCCATGCTGTGTGGGCTAGCCGGCTCGAGCGAGGGCCACTGTTTGTGCATTGAGCAGGAGGTTAGCGTAACAGGTTGTGCAAGCGTAATGCACAGCCGCTTGCTTGTGCAAATGTAACCTTAGGCGGATTCTCCTCTTGCACATAGCTCAGAATCTCCTTTCTAACTAGCGCTGCTGGAATGTCACAGTTGGATACTGGCCTGTGTTTCACCCATCATTTAGAAAGGGCGTCAGGCTTCACCAAGCATTCCTTTTTTCCTGCCTTGCCAGTTCATGCTAGCCATGGTGGAGTTAGGAGGTGGGGCAGTTTTTACAGGCTGTTCAGCCCAGTGGATCTGTGTATTTTCAAGTGGACGGGATCCCAAGCTGTCTTCCCCACCCACAGAAGGCCACGTTTCTGGGCTTTCTGCTTGCCACTGTTGGTGGCAGCTCCCTTCGCAGACACAGCAAGGCCCTCTGCCACAGTGAAAACCATCTTCCAGCAAAGTGCATCCGAACACCTCCAGCCCTCAGCATTGTGGGGGGGGTTACTATTGTGCTCTAAATGGACTAGTAAAAATAAATCCTAAATTATATCGACTTGTTCTCCTGGGATCATTTCGAAGTGCTTTCAAACCATTTCCCATCTTGCAGTATATTTCCCATCTTGCAGTTCCGGCAAACCCTTCAGTATCCCCTATAAATTTGATATTTGGTACAGTTTGCTGTATTCCATGTGCCATTTTTGTTTAGTCAATATACAGGAAATGAGAGGCTTTCAGCAGCAAAGATGGTCTTTTTTTCTGCATATCTTTTTTTCATTTCAGTTTCAGCTCTAGTTGCAAAGACCCTGTGGCAGGGGTGGTATTTCAGCTAGATGGGTGACAAGGTTCTTCTTAAAAAAAATTTTTAGAAAGCTCAGCAAGGACATCCACTTTCATACTCAAGGACCTGTTTACCGTGGGGTTGGAGATGAAGAAGGAAGAGGCCTCTCAATGCATTTAGGCCTTCACAGAAATCAGCAGGTGAAACTTTTCACAGCATGGAGAACAGCGCCTGCTGACGTTTGTTCCAAGGGACAGGAATGGGACGGGTTAAACAGTGGGCCATGCTAGGAGAATAGCAGCCTGAACTGGAGACAACCATGGTTTGCTTTTGGGGAAATAGCAGCCTGTCGTGAAGAACACCGCGCAATATAGATTTTCTCTATACTCTTGCCTGAAGCAATGTACAGAAAGAGCCAATGTGGTGTAGTGGTTAGAGTGCTAGAGTTGGATATCTTCTAAGTAATGTGTAGTTTGGTCCTCAGGATGGAGTTGTGAGCAGGATGTAGGCCTCAAACAGGAGGAAACATTCATGGATCTTATATGCTCCTCCTGTCCATGGCTACGTCCCTCTCAACAATGCAACTTTGTACTACCACAGACCTGAGTAACTCCGCTCCCAATCGTATCACCCCACCCCACGCAGGGGAACCCTCACATAGGATGTGGCTGCACCCTTCTGTCCCTGCGTCATGGACACTTAGATCTCACATGGGGAAACTGGAGGAAGCGCACTTTGCACAAAACAGCCTAGCCTCACAACACACACGGGGACTTGAGCACAGCACATCGCTAACCGTCCTCTTCCCGGAATCCCAGAACCATCCGTGTTGCTTGCGTGTTGCAGGTGCGCTGGCGTGATGGGGAGGGTGCCAGCTAGGCCTCTGTCTGCGTGGCCTGAGAATGCTGCTGGCAGCTGAGTCACTCTTTTAAGGACGCCTGTGGGCATGTCTGCTATTGCTATGCCAGGTGAAAATACTGGAGTGGTTATTTCGCTGGCAGCGTGGTGGCGCATCTCTGGTCCCAGGGTAATGCGAGGATAGGATGGATGGCGATTCACGAATGGCTCTCAGATATAAGATTCACGAATGGCTCTCAGATATAAGATTCACGAATGGCTCTCAGAGACAATGCCTGTCTCAACCGCCAAGGCTGGAATGCAGAGGCGGCGGCACCACACTGGCTCTCAAGGGCCGTTTAGGCCTCTTCCAATTCAACTATTCTATGATTTTAAAGCAAAGAAGGGTGCGGAAGGCCAGGCACATACGTCAGCCCATAAGAGAACAGCCCTGCTGGATGGGCAGCCCATAAGCGAGAGCACTCTTCAAGGACTTGGAAGGTCGTCACACAGAGGAGGGCCGGGATCTCTTCTCAATCCTCCCAGAGTGCAGGACACGGAATAGCGGGCTCAAGTGACAGGAAGCCAGATTCCGGCTGGACATCAGGAAAAACTTCCTGACTGTTAGAGCAGTACGACACTGGAACCAGTTGCCTAGGGAGGTTGTGGGCTCTCCCACACTAGAGGCCTTCAAGAGGCAGCTGGACAACCCTCTGTCAAGGATGCTTTAGGGTGGATTCCTGCCTTGAGCAGGGGGTTGGACTGGATGGCCTTATCCACCCTTAAGCGTTCCTGACAGATGGTTGTCCAGCTGCCTCTAGAAGGCCTCCGGTGTGGGAGAGCCCACCACCTCCCTAGGCCACTGGTCCCATTGTCGTACTGTTCTAACAGTCAGGAAGTTTTTCCTGATGTCCCGCCGGAATCTGGCTTCCTGTAACTTGAGCCCGTTATTCCATGTCCTGCACTCTGGGAGGATCGAGAAGAGATCCTGGCCCTCCTCTCTGTGACAACCTTTTAAGTATCCTCCTTGAATTGTGGAGCATAGAACTGGACGCAATGCTCAAGATGAGGCCTAACCAGGGCCAAATAGAGAGGAACCAGGACCTCTCGCGATTTGGAAGCTACACTTCTATTCATGCAGCCCAAAATAGCACTTGCCTTTCCTGCAGCCATATCACACTGATGGCTCCTATTCAGCTTGTGATCTACAACAATTCCAAGATCCTTCTCGTTTGTAGTATTGCTAAGCCAAGCATCCCCCATCTTATAACTGTGCCTTTGGTTTCTATTTCCAAGATATAGAACTTGGCATTTATTCCTATTAAATTTCATTCTGTTGTTTTCAGCCCAGAACTCCAGCCTACCAAAATCACTTCGAAGTTTGTTTCTGTCTTCCAGGGTATTAGCTATCCCACCCCATTTTGTGTCATCTGCAAATGTGATCAGCGTTCCCTGCACCTCCTCGTCCAATTATGTCACCCAACCTAGAACTCTGAGCACGTGTCAAGGGTTTGCATGAAAGGTTGCAGAATCGGAGTTTTCTAGGTGCGCGATAAAACATAAGGAAAAGCTTTCAGCCCCACTGAGCGAGAGATCAAGATTGAACAAACTCCCAAACAACAATTTTTCCCCTCCCCATCAGTGGAGAATTTATTGAGGGCGCAAGTGTGTGTGTGTGTGTGTGTGTGTGTGTGTCGGGGGTGTCAGGGCAAAAATGTACCCAACAGAGTTGTGAAAGAGGGACCTTCTGGAACACCCTTCTCTGCCCTCGTACCCTCCGGATGCGTTGGATTGCAAAACCCATCACCCCCCAGCCAGGTGCAGCCCAACTCATCTGGGGGAGCAGCAGGTTGGGAACAGCTGACCCGGCGAGCAATTCCCTGTCTCGCCCCTCGAAACAGCAGCCTTCACGAGCGCCTCCCTTGCCGCCAGGTTGCGGGAAGGCCTGGGAGCCTCCCCGCTCTGCTCCAAGCATGGCTTCTGCAGTCCGTTTGCGAGGCTTTTCCTTCCCAGCTGGGGGCTAAGCAGCGGTGGAAACGCCTCTGCCTCCGGATTGACAGCGGCACTCGCCCCACCCCGGGCTGGAGGCCGAGTCTCTGCGGTCACTTCGCCGCCACCGCCACCGTCTGCTTCCGCCGCGCTCGCTTCCGCGCCTTCCTCCGCAGCTGCCGTTGCTGCTTCTCCTGCAGCGTCTGCTGGACTCGGCTGTGGAACTCAACGTTTTTTTTCTTGATCTTGTCCAGTTCGGCCTTCCGTCGGGCCTCCAGTTCCGGATCCTGGCAAAGGAAGGGAGGGAGGCTGGAACAGCGAGGAGCAAACCCAGTGTGCCTAGGGGCTCTGCCTGGGGCAACCGCTTTGGGTCGGGGCAAGTGTAACAAAGTGTAACTTCGGGTTGGGGCAAGTGTAAGGGCAGAGGGCTCCTCCTCCCCCACCCCGGTCGAAAGCCCCGCACCTTTCCTTCCAGGATCATCTGCTTCCGTTTGTTTATCTCCTTCTTCTCGTCAAAATCGGTTCCCTCCAGTCTCTGGGGTGGGGAAGAAAAGTACCATGAAGCCTTTGGGAAGTTTTTATTCCTTGACGAGGAACGAGAACCCCAGGGGGGCACAAACAAAGCATTTGGGCCAGGGCCAGGCAGATCCAGGTTCAAATCCCCGCCAGCCTCGCCACGTTCAGTGGGTGACCAGGGACCAATCCTTCCCTGCCTCGGGCTCTCCCCGCCCCGGCAACACTTACGATTTCGCATTCTCGGCGCACCACGTTCACTTGGGTGAGGATGTTCAACACGGTTCGCTCTTCCACAGAGAACTCCTGAAGCTTCATCCCTGGAGCACAGAGGAACAGGTGGGATCTTGAGGACTAGAAGCGTCGATTTACAGCTACCGGGAAGGCCCCCCCATCCCCTCCTCAACCCACTCCCACAGACACACCAACGAATCTCAACCTTGGAATAGGGCCAGCTAATGATCTGAGGAATCGTCTTGACTAGGGTGACCGTATGGAAAGGAGGACCGGGCTCCTGTACCTCTAACAGTTGTAGAGTAAAGGGGATTTCAGCAGGTCTCATTTGTATGCATGCAGCACCTGGTGAAACGCCCTCTTCGTCACAACAGTTACAGTAATCTTGGGGCTGAGATTTGAAGGTAAGATGAAGGCTTCTCTCTTTTTCACAGATCTAGGGCAGCAAACTACGGTGACTATAAAGGGCCATTTCCCTTGTTTGCGGCCATAGATCTATGAAAAAGAGAGAGCCCCCATCTCACCTTCAAATTGCAGCTCTAAGGGAGGAAGATGCACGGCCAAGGGCTATTGAGCCCAGCAGTGGGGAGGTTGGGGTGGGTGGGTGACCAGGCAGGGAGAGGGAGGAGTCTGGCAAGTCCAATGGACTCAGGGTCAGCCTCGCGCTGGCTTTCCCGGGTGGGCGCAGGGAGCAGCCCACCCCTGCCTTTGGCCTTCGAAACAGCCTGCTGCTTCTGGAGGGGCCTCGGGCCGACCCGCTACTGCCTCGTATTGGGGCTGTATTTGGGGCTTTGGCCAGAGGCAGTGCAGAGCCCTAGTCCAGATCTCTCGGACCCGTTTTCTGCAGCCGGGCGTTCTCCAGACGTGTTGAACTGCAGTACCCATCATTCCCAAAGGCCCTGCTGGGTGTGACGGATGGGTATTGCAGTCTAACACCTCTGAAGAACAACCGGTTGGAGAAGGCTGCCTGAGACTAAGGCTACACCACGTTCCAGATCGCTGTCATGGTGGAAAGAGCCCCGCAAGAGTTGTGCAAACGGACTTCCCCCCCCCCCCAACCTCCCGTTCCCCACTTACGGATCTGCTCCTCAATGGCGTGGACCAGGTGGATGTCATACTGCGTCACCAGCGTGAGGGCGATGCCGTGCCGCCCTGGCAAGGGGAGCAAAAGGGACATCAGGGGGCGTGCGCGTGCCCCTCCCTCTGGGGACACCCCCTCACCCCCCACAACGCCAAGCAGCCACGAGTTCGGGACAGAAGGTCTTTTTCACGTGCAGCAGAGTCGACTCACATCAAAACAAAAGACCCAAAAAAAACCAGGGCAAATAAGACGGTGCTTAAACGTCCAGAAGGCGAGGCCTCCGAGACAAGCTCGGGTTGCCCAAAGGACGGGGCGTTAACCACGGAAGAGGCCCATTCTCAGGCAGGGGGTGGAAGTCGTAGAATCACAGGTTAGTAGAGTTGGAAGGGGCCCCCAAGGCCATCGAGTCCAACCCCCTGCTCAAGGCCTGTCCAGTGAAAATTTTGAATGTTTTTAAGGATGTTTTAATCATGTGTGCTATGTTTTTAATCAGTTTTTAATGTGTTTTATATTCATTGTTGTTTCCCACCTCGATCCAAGTGGAAAGGCGGGTAAGAAATAAATTATGATCATTTTTAATAATGCAGGAATCCACCTTCAAGCATCCCTGACAGATGGCTGTCCAGCTGCCTCCTGAAGGCCCCTAGTGTGGGAGAGCCCACCACCTCCCTAGGTCACTGGTTCCATCGTCGTACTGCTCTAACAGTCAGGACGTTTTTCCTGATGTTTTGTCATACTGCTCTAACAGTCAGGAAGTTTTTCCTGATGTCCAGCCGGAATCTGGCGTCCTGTCACTTGAGCCCGTTATTCCGTGTCCTGCACTCTGGGAGGATCGAGAAGAGATCCTGGCCCTCCTCTGTGTGACAACCTTTTAAGTATTTGAAGAGTGCTATCATGTCTCCCCTCAATCTTCTCTTCTCCAGGCTAAACAGGCCCAGTTCTTTCAGTCTCTCCTCATAAGGCTTTGTTTCCAGACCCCTGATCATCTTCATTGTTCTCCTCTGAACACGCTCCAGCTTCCCTGCCTCCTTCTTGAAATGTGGCACCCAGAACTGGATTCAGTACTCAAGATGAGGCCTGCCCATGGCCGAATACAGGGGAACCAGTACCTCTCCCGACTGGAATCTATTACCATTACAGAATTTACAACTCTAGGATGGTATCAGAGCAGGATGACTGGGAATGACAGGGTAGTTCAACAGAGCTGCAAGCTGGGGAACGCAGGTCTGTACTGGCAGCAATGACAGAGCCACTCTTACCTGCCCGGGCTGTCCGGCCCACCCGGTGGACGTAGATTTTTGGGAGTCCTGGGGTGTTGTGGTTGATGACCACTTGGACTGTAGGGATGTCGAGCCCCCTAAATCCAAAAAGAAGACACAGAGGACAGGGGGTTAGGTGCGGAGGGCTGGCCGCGTCACCCCTCTGCCCAAAAGTCATTGTGTAGCAGAAAACATTCCCCCCACCCAGAAGTCCACGTTGGAAACTGCCACGGCCAGCCCTTGCCCACCTGGCAGCCACGTCTGTGGCGATGAGGATCTTGAAGACGCTGGATTTGAATTTGGCCAGAGCGGCAAAGCGTTGTTTCTGCCAATGAGAGCAAGGGGAGGGGGCGAAGAAGGGGTCAAAGCAGGGCGCAGCGGGAACTCGGAGAAGCGCGGGGGGCAGGCGGGTCCTGCGATGCCTCTCGCGGAGGGGGGAGGCCCAGGGTGGGGCCCTTGGCACGAGGGAGATCTCGCCTCACGCTGGCAGCAAGGCGCCTTGCTCGATTTGGCCTACCTGCTTCATGTTGGAGTGCAAGGCCACCGAGGGGAAGTTGAACTTCTGAAGCATCATATTCAGGATCTGGCAGTTCCTGCAAAACCCGAAAGGAAGCCTTTCCGTCACAGTCCGGAGCGGGAGAAAGCCAACCCGACGGGGACATCTGGGGCAGGGAGGAGGAGCTCTGCGGCCGCTCAGGAACACCCTTATTGCTCCACGGAGCAGGCCGAGCGGCACAGGGACCTCTCCTCCAGCACTTTGCTGCCACCTCCCAGCAAGCGCCGCCTGAGGCGACAGCTCCACGCTGCCTCACAGAAGGGCCGGGCCTCAGCATCAACATTTGTTGTACAAGCTGGCAAATATAGCACCCCCAGCCCCGAGATATAAATGAGATTGGCAGGAGAGGTCTCTATCCTGACCCGCTTTCCCTCGCCCGAGAACAATGTTTTTATGGCTGCCAGGCTATTTCTAGTCTACCGATTAAGAGCAGGGAAGATTGCTTCGGAGCTTGGGAACGCAAGAGCCCTGTGGCTGGATCAGGCCAAGGGTCCATCTAGCCCAGCACTCTGCTCACACAGTGGACCAACCAGCTGCCTACGGAAAACCCACAAGCAGGACGGAGTGCAACAGCACTCGCCCCAGCCCACATTCCCCAGCAACTAGTGCACATAGGCATACCGCCTCTGATACTGGTGGTGGCATATCTCCGCCATCATCATCATCATCATCATCATCATTTTATTTCTTACCCGCCTCTCCGTTCTGATCGAGGCGGGGGGAAACAATAAATACAAAATACATAAAACTGAATTAAAACATAATATACATTGTTAAAACATCCTAAAATCATTTTAAAAACATCCTAAAATCCCCCTTGATAGGCCTGCCGGAAGAGAAAACTTTTTATAGCTTTTTAAAATGCTGACAGACTGTCAAGCTGACGAGTCTCCTCCGGCAGGCTGGGAGCAGCAGAAGAGAAGGTCCTCTGGGTAATGGTGTTCAGCCTAGTCTTTGCTGACTGAAGGAGATTCTTCCCAGAGGACCTGAGTGCGCAGGGTGGCTTGTACGGGGGAGAAGGCGACCCCGCAGGTAGCCTGGACCCAAACCCTGTACGGATTTAAAGGTGATAACCAACACTTTACCACTTCGCCCGGAAACTCATTGGCAGCCAGTGAAGAGATTTTAAAATTGGTGTTTCTATAAGTTTGGCTAAGGGAGGAGAAATAAACCAAAATTGCCTAGCTTTGGGTGTGTTGATGGTGGCCCAGACAGTGACCCTCTCAAAATACCAGAACCCAACGGGATCATCCCATGAAGCCGATTCATGGGAGATTCAGGGCAGATCAAAGGAAGGACTTCTTCACTCACAGCACAGAGTTAAATGGGGGAATTCACTACTGCAAGCTGTGGTGACGGCTACCAATCTAGATGGCTTTCAAAGGGGGTTGCATCAATTCCTGGAGGAGGAGAAGGCTTGCCATGGCTACTAGCCCTGATGGCTCTGTGCTACCTCTGGTCTCAGAGGCAGTAAGCCTGTGTGCCCCAGTTGCTGGGGAACATGGGTGGGAGGGTGCTGTTCTGCTCATGTCCTGCTTGTGGGTCCCTGGTTGGCCACCGTGTGAACAGAGTGCTGGACTAGATGGACCCCTGGTCTGATCTGGCAGGGTTCTCCTGACGTTCTTAGATTCAGATGGGCAGAGGCTTCAGGCTGACGCCGGACTTACTTGCAGGTGTTGGTGAAAATGATGACAGACCAGTCTTCGTGTTCGTCCTGGAACGTCTGGACCAGGTGGACGAGGTAGGCATCCTTCACCTTCTCCGGCACCAGCAGGTAACGTTGGTCGAGTTGCTCGACGGTCTGCACTCTAGCGGGGGAAGAAACCCAAGCGGAATTACTGAAGGATTTGGGAACCACAAAAGCTGCCTTACACCAGGATGGAGCCTTTGCCCGAACGCATCTGGAGGGAGCCAAGCTGACGGAAGGCAGGCCTAGCCCGTGACAACACTCGCCACCTTACGGCTCCTTCTAGCGTCAATGCCTAACACGCAGGGCCGCTTTCTTAAAGGAACAGTGACGGCAGAGAGAAAGGGAACTCAGACCAGCTGCTGGAAGCTTCTAACGGACGCCAGCAGAGCCAAGCCGTCCAGCCACCATACACATGGCTAGTTATTTAGGGCCCTGCGCTGAGTTGGGTTGTGGTTCTGCCAGGTCCACACCATTCATCAGGTTATTTATTTATTTATTACATTTTTATACCGCCCAATAGCCGAAGCTCTCTGGGCGGTTCACAAAAATTAAAACCATAACAAAACAACCAACAGTCTAAACACACAAATACAAAATACAGTATAAAAAACACAACCAGGATAAAACCACGCAGCAGAAATTGATATAAGATTAAAATACAGAATTAGAATAGTAAAATTTAAATTTAAGTTAAAATTGAGTGTTGGGTACTGAGAGAATAAAAAGGTCTTCAGCTGGCGACGAAAGGAGTACAGTGTAGGCGCCAGGCGGACCTCTCTGGGGAGCTCATTCCACAGCGGGGTGCCACAGCAGAGAAGGCCCTGCTCCTGGTAGCCACCTGCCTCCCTTCCTTTGGCAGGGGCTCGTGGAGGAGGACCCCTGAGGATGACCTTAGGGTCCGGACCGGTTGCGCGGTTCCTCCTGGAGCGAGACCAAAGCACAAAGCCTGTGCGTTGGATCTTATAGGCTCCTCTGCTAGATGCCTGCCTGCCTGCCTCCCTCTCAGGAGCTGACAGGCTGCATCCTTTCCCCCTCTTAGATGCAGCACGGGGGCTGCCTCTTCCAGCTCCGCAAAGCATCTCAGCTTGGGAAACTAACTGTCCTGGTTAGGAGTGCAAAACTCCCAGCTCCTCCGCAGATAAGACTCGATGAGGAAAGGCATAACTATAAAGAGGCCCTTGCAGCAAATGAGGCCTGCTCTTGTCAGCTGAAGCCTGCTAAAATCCGACTCAGGCTACACGGGTCTCTTAGCAGCATTTTGGAACTCTGTGACGTCCGTATTTCCGCTCGCTAATAAACTCACGACAGGCTCAATCAAGAAAGAAAAAAACAAATCGGATGTGGCACATTCATTTCAAGGGCCAAGATATTCAAACCCTAATGTGTCCCAAGCAATTCATTAAATAGAAATAGAATTGGGGGGGGGGGGGTATTAAATATACAGAATGAATTCGTCGAAGTGGAGGAGGACAGAAATTGGTTTTAATCGGAGATATTTAAACTGATTATACATGCCAAATCAATTATGAGTGACGCGGTAAAGGATTCATATTAACAGAATTAAGAACGTCACTTCCGTATCTAATGCAGAGAAGGGAGGCAGAAAATGTTATTTATGAGCTCTATTTTTATCCGGCCCTCCCTGCCAGGAGCTCAGAGTGGTGTACGGGGGTTCTCCCATCCGCACCCCAGCTAGGGCTGTGCAGAGTTCAGCTTCAAAAATGGGAAGCATGGAGGCCATTTTATGACGGGCCCGCCATTTCCTCACACAGCAATAGGCCCCCGTGCAGCCCACAACTCCCAGAGGGCTGCACTTACTGGGGCCTAGGAACAGAGCCACCATCGCTTCCGCCAAGCGTCCTCCGCGCCATCGCCGCGTCCCCTTCCCCGTGATCTCGCGGGGATGCAAGGCCGGCGATCACGCGGTGGAAGAGGTGATGGTGGCAGTGTAGACACGTCTGCCCTCTGTTCCTAGGCCCTGGTAAATACACTGCATTCTGGGAGTTGTAGGCTGCACACGGGCCTAGAGCTGTGCGAGGAAACGGCAGATGCGTGCTAAAACGGCCTCTGTGCTTCGCAGTTTCAAAGCTGAAGCTGAACCTTGCACAGCCCTACAGTTTACCCTCATGACAGCCCCGGGAGGTAGCTCAGGCTGAGACGCTCTCCCAGTGACTGGCGAGATTCGAAACAGGCCTAGGCTGACGCTCCAGAAGAACTCTACCGCTGCGTAAGAAAACGGACCCCAAACTTAATAGGGCCTCCTCCAGGGGAAGATGACGAGCCCGCAGTATTTGACTGTGGAACGAGTGGGAGGAAAACCCCACAAAAGGACACTGGCCCAGGGCAAAATCCCTTAGCCACGATGCTGCGGCCGCCACCTTGGCTCCTAACCCAAAATCCAGACCATCCTTTTCTTGCTGAAGGCAGAAAGCCCCGGAGAATCGGCCCCTGTAAAGACCTGTCATCGGCCCTGAACAGATGCATGGAATTTTCTCCCTTGATGGCCGCGTGCAGCTTGACGGAGGCCTCATGGCCATCCAGGAAAGCCGTCTCCCTCGCCTCACCCTCTAAAAGTCCACGAGGTCCCGAAACGTTCCCTGCAGCACTCACATGCACGTTAAGAAAATTAATCTGCGCCCCAGGCCTAATTTTATTCGCCCCGGCCCCTTAGCCACCCTTTTCCTAATCTAAACGCCCCCCCCCCCCCCCCGAAAACAGATTCGCCTTTCCCTGTCTGGGAAGGGGTGGTAGGGAGAAATCCGAAACACTCACTCCGAGGCTGACTCCCAGAAGAAAGGGCGGTTCATGGCGATCCGCTTGAGGTCGTTCAAGGTGTCCGTCAGCGTGGCGCTGAAAAGCATTGTTTGCCGGCCGGCTGGCACCGCCGTCAAGATCACTTCCAGGTCTTGGGTGAAGTCGGTGCAGCCCTGCTCCAGGAGCCGGTCGGCTTCGTCCAGGACCTGAGCCAAAGCGAAAAGGCAGGGGAAAGGGAGTCACGACGGAACTGCCGAGGACAGACAAGGAATAAGGACCGACCGGTGGCAGGCAGCCTGGAAGAGATCCCTCACTGTAGTGACCCCCGCAGAGAAGCCAAGGCGTCTGTCTCACCCCACGGCTTAGAAAACTTACAATGCCACCGTGTGCTCAGAAGATAATCCCACTGTGTTTGGGGGGTGAGTATTGGGAAAACAAGGCCAGAAGCCTTGATCAACCTGCTCTGTATTGTAGGCTCCTGTATGTAGTTTGGTTCCTGCAAGTGGACTGCAGGATGGGATCGGAATGGTGTACGGAGCGTGTTCAGAGGAAGGCAACCAGGATGATTTGGGCTCTGGAAACAAAGCCCTGTGAAGAGAGACTGAAAGAACTGGGCAGGTTTAGCTTGAAGAGAAGGTTGAGGGGAGACATGAGAGCACTCTTCAAATACTTGAAAGGTTGTCACACAGAGGAGGGCCAGGATCTCTTCTCGATCCTCCCAGAGTGCAGGACACGGAATAACGGGCTCAAGTTAAAGGAAGCCAGACTCCGGCTGGACATCAGGAAAAACTTCCTGACTGTTAGAGCAGTACGACAATGGAACCAGTGATCTAGGGAGGTGGTGGGCCCTCCCACACTAGAGGCAGCTGGACAACCATCTGTCAGGGATGCTTTAGGATGGATTCCTGCATCGAGCAGGGGGTTGGACTCGATGGCCTTATAGGCCCCTTCCAACTCTGCTATTCTATGATTCTATGTGCCTGAATGGGCTTGTAGTGCTGAAACTTCTTATTTGGAAGGAAATGCTTAATTGGAATTTCTAACTGTCAAGGCCTTTTGATATAGGAGAAGACAAATAAGCTCGCTTGATAAGGAGGACTGGCCGTCCAGATCCATCTGACATGGCCAGAAGAGTCATGGGACGTCTGTAGATAAGGTATACTGCAGAAGTTTTCTTTGCCCTGTCTTTGTT
This sequence comes from Elgaria multicarinata webbii, assembly GCF_023053635.1. Classification (NCBI taxonomy): domain Eukaryota; kingdom Metazoa; phylum Chordata; class Lepidosauria; order Squamata; family Anguidae; genus Elgaria; species Elgaria multicarinata. The sequence goes on along the minus strand of NC_086193.1, from coordinate 13,185,063 downwards.
TTGCTTTAGAACTTTGCCAAGTGCTGACTGGTTAAGATGCGGCTGTGTATAAACAGACCGGCTTTTCACACCACCAGTTGAATAGTTCTTTGTCTGTAGGACTCTCTCCCTGCGGCTGTATGACGCTCAGTGAAACAGAGTTTCCTTACAGCCAAACTGTTTTTTTGTCTTTGACAGTAATTAGGGAAGCGTTTTGTCCTGTTAAGACTTAGCAGCAGTTTTCGTCCTTGTTAGAATGTCTAGTGTGACTTAGAGCAGAGTTGCTTTATATGGCGCAAGCGTGGCAACACAGCAGAGGCTAGAGCTCATTTTAAAGAAGTTCTAATCAACATACTTCATTATCCGCATCATCGAAGAATGCTATCTAACGCCTTTTAACTACAACCGCCCCCTAAAACTGAGCGTATGAGTATAAATGAGCGAAAGCATGGAATATGGCTCCTTGTTCCCGCTCCGGGGACCACATAGTCATTGTTGCACAGGCAAGAGCAAGGGGGAAAGGAGAGAACAGGAAATAGGAACTGGTCGCAAGCTACAGGGCATTCTCTATTGCCCTGTAGTGTCCAGAAGCATGCGGAGTTTTTAAGTCTTCAACAACCAGGTGCTCATAGATGCATTGGACCGCTACTCCTATCATTCCATGTTGGCTAGAAATGCTGAAAGTTGCAGTCAAATATAACTGCGGGTTCACAAACTTGGCGAAGGCTGTTTCAAAACAGCGGCCAAAAAATATTGTAATAGCTAAACAACATTAGATAGCCTTTTCTGTAGTCGTGCATAAAGGTGCTAATAAAATTGTTTTGAACTTTTTTTTAAAGATGGCTCTAGTCTGTGCTTATTGCCTCCAATACTAAATGCTGCATTGCCACACTTTTCTCTATCTAAAGCAACTCCGCTGTAAGTCACACCAGATTTTCCAACATATTTCATCCAAAGCGATTTCATCTTGGTTACCTTATATTTTAGTTATCTCCTACATGTTTAGAGGCCCTTCATAATATGAGGCCCTGAGCCATGGCTTACTTGGTTTGTTCCTAAATCCAGCACTTCTTTCAGGTAGACAGATGCCTTTCCCAGCCTCACTACCCACCACACCTTTACCTGGAAATGCTAATACTTGAACCGGGGATCGCCTACACGAAAGCACTGCTCGATGCCTCTCTTTCGAAAATTAAGGCAAGCGTACGCACAGCGGCCTCACCAGAAACTTGATCTTTTGGAGGCTGAAGGTGTTGGAGCTCCGGAGGTGGTCAGCCAGCCGGCCCGGGGTCGCGACGACGACGTGAGGCTTTCGGGATAGCTCCAGAGCCTGAGCGACCATATCTGAGACGCAACCAAAGCAGAGAAAGGGGAGACCCTCAGCAACTCTCAAAAGGGGCAGCTGCAAAAGAGTCACACGTTCCCACCCCAGCGTGAGCGGATTTGCCAAGGGGAAATTCTTTTTAAGCTGCCTGATAGGGTTCCAAGCAGGCCTTCTTAACCGGGGAGTGGGGGGATTGGATCAATTCCGGGAGAAGACTACCCATGGTTACCAGCCTTGAAGTCTATGTGCTCCCTCTAGTATCCAAGACAGTAAGCCTGTGTGCGCCGGGTGCTGGGGAACATGGGTGGGAGGGTGCTGTTGTATTCATGTCCTGCTAGTGGGTTTTCCCAGGTCAGCAGCTGTTTGGCCACTGTGTGAACAGAGCGCTGGACTAGATGGGCCCTCGACCTGATCTAGCAGGGCTCCAATGACGTTCTTATATTCTCAAATGCAGTTTACGCACCCATTCCACCAACGACGATGCAATCTTTTAAGCCCAGCGGCTTCCCCAGGACACGGAACTGCTCGGCGATCTGGTAGGCGAGTTCCCTGTGCGAAAATAGAGCGGGACAAAAGAGGAAATGATTAACAAATGCTTTTTCGTAAAATAGTAATAATTTATTTATTATTTATTTATTTATTAATTACATTTCTATACTGCCCAGTAGCCGGAGCTCTCTGGGCGGTTCACAAAAATTAAAAACATTCAAAGTATAAAACAACAGTATAAAACCATAATATAAAATACAATATAAAAGCTCAACCAGATAAAAACAGCAGCCATGTAAAATTACAAATTTAAAACACCAAGTTAAAATTTATTGATAGACTGTTAAAATGCTGGGAGAATCAAAAGGTCTTCACCTGGCGTCTAAAGGCATATAACGTAGGTGCCAAGCGAACCTCCTTAGGGAGCTCATTCCACAGCCGGGGTGCCACAGCAGAAAAGGCCCTGCTCCTGGTAGCCACCTGCCTCACTTCCTTTGGCAGGGGCTCACGGAGAAGGACCCCTGAGGATGCTTAGGGTCCGGGCAGGTACATACAGGAGGAGGCGTTCCTTCAGATAGCCTGGCCCCAAGCCGTTTAGGGCTTTAAATGTTAATACCAGCACTTTGAATCGGGCCCGGACCTGGATTGGCAGCCAATGAAGCTGGAAAAGGACTGGCGTGATGTGGTCTCGTCGGCCAGTCCCTGTTCGTAAACGGGCTGCCCTGTTTTGTACCAGTTGAAGCTTCCGGACCGTTTTCAAAGGCAGCCCCACGTATAACGCATTGCAGTAATCCAAATGAGAGGTTATCACAGCATGGATCACTGTAGCTAAGCTATCTCCGTCCAGATAAGGGCGCAGTTGGTATATCAGCCTAAGCTGATAAAAGGTGCTCTTTGCCACTGAGTTCACCTGTGCCTCAAGTGACAGTTCTGGATCCAAGAGCACCCCCAAACTATGGACCCGACCCTTCAGGGGGAGTGCAGCCCCGTCCAGGACAGGGCAAACATCACCTCGCTGGACAGATGAACCACCCGCTAACAGTACCTCCGCCTTGTCTGGATTGAGCCTCAAATGGCTTTGCATTGCTTATTTGCGATCACATGCCCACCCACACGATCTATCTCTTGAGAACAAAGCAGGCCTTTTTGAGTAGCAGAACCTGAAAGGACTTAGAATATTGTTCCGGTCAACATGATAAGAGCCAGGGAGAGATGTCACCTTGCCTAAGAATGTAATGTGCTAAGGGAAGAAGATGGCTTCTCTGCCAAAGAGTGGCTACATGCCAGATTTGCAGTCCTTAACGGTGGACATCATGTGCTAGCAGACAAAGAAGAAAACTTTCAACCAACGGAGCTTCGAATGTAACCGATGACTCATTGAGATTGTGCACCTTAACTTGAAAATTGAATGTAACTTAACTTGCTAACCCCGTCCTGAGCAATCAAGGGTTTAGGAAGAAAGTAACACCCCCTGTGTAATCAGGGCATATATAGACTGAGATTCCTTTTTTCTCTGGTGCCTCCATTTTGTAGAACTGGAAAGCACCCCAGTAATGCGGTATCGGAAGTAAATAGATTAAGAGCATTCTCCAGCCTCGTGTGTTTGATTGGCTACTAACACCCCAGGGTAGCGAGCCTTTAACCCCTGGTTGAGGGGCAACGAACACACCCAAAAAAGGTATTATAGAGCTGGGAAAGGCGCAGACAAAGGCAACAAACATTATCCAGGGGCTGGAGCATCTCCCCTATGAAGGAAGGTTGAAACAGCAGGGAGTGTTTAACTTGGGGGAAAAGGAGGCTGAGGGGGAGACATTTCCGGACATTTTTCTCCATCTCTCATAATACCAGAACTCAGTGGGGTCATCCAATGAAGCTGATGGGTGGGAGATTCAGGACAGAGAAAAGGAAGTTTAACTCACACAGCGCAGAGTTAAACTATGGAACTCACTGCCACAAGATGTGGTGATGGCCACCCATTTGGATGGCTCTCAAAGGGGGTTGGATCAATTCCTGGAGGAGGAGGAGAACTGATGGTTGTGTGCTACCTCCAGTATCAGAGGCAGTCAGCCTGTATACACTGGTTGCTGGGGAACATGGGTGGGAGGGTGCTGTTGCCTTGTGGATCCCTGTTCGACAGCTGGTTGGCCCCTGTGTGAACAGAGTTCGGTCTGAGCCAGCAGGGCTCTTCTGATGTACTTATGAACGGACGCGCCCTTACCTCGTTGGCGTCAGAACGAGGCAGAAGACGCCGTAAGGGTCTTCAGAAAGTTTCTGGAGGATGGGCAGGACAAAGGCGGCCGTCTTGCCACTTCCGGTCTTGGCACAACCCATGCAGTCACGGCCTGCGAAAACAAAATGGAGCATGCATTGCTACGCCAGCCAAATAAATAAAACCCATTCCTTCGTTCCAGAACGGGGAAGCAGCTAACAACGTCTTTGTATTAGCGGGGAGAAAACAGAGGGTGGCATTTGCCAGTGCCCAGAGGTGATCTTTATGGGCAACTCGTGCCGTAAAGTGGAAGAACGAGCAAAAACCCACTGGAGGAACAAGGCAAGAACGAGGCTTTGGGCAACAGATTCAAGGAAGACTGTTGAGTGGTGGAGCTTTGGAGGATACTGATAAATGAGGCTTGAACAGTCAAGCTGAAAACTCTCCCATAATACTAGAACCCAAGGGGGTCATTATCCCATGAAGCTGACGGGCGGGGGATTCAGGGCAAAGAAAAGGAAGGGCTTCTTCACACAGCGCAGAGTTAAACTATGGAACTCACTGCCACAGGAGGTAGTGGCGGCTGCCAATGTGGATGGCTCTCAAAGGGAGTTGGATCAATTCCTGGAGGAGACAGCTCTCCGTGGCTACTAGCCCTGATGGCTGTGTGCCACCGCTGGGGAACATGGGTGGGAGGGTGCTGTTGCGCTCTTGTCCTGCATGTGGGCTTCTGACAGCCGGCCACTGTGTGAACAGAGGGCTGGACTAGATGGCCCCTTGGTCTGATCCAGCATCGTGGCTCTTCGGATGTTCTGATATTCTTAGGAGAGGGGAGGCTTCAAGCAGGCAAGGTTTGACATAGCTGCCTGCGGAGCAGTCAAATTCGCGAGGCAAGGCCTGAAGAACCATGGAGAGGCGCAGGTTCCAGCAGGCTGCAGCTGAGGGAGGGCAGTGGAGCCCCCGCTCGCCATGCAGAAGGTCCCAGGTTCGATTCCTGGCAGCATCTCCAGGTAGGGCTGGGGAAATTCCTGTCTCAAACCTTGGAGAGCCGTCGCTGCCTGTCAGTGCTGACAACGCTGGGCTAGACAGACCCAAGGCCTGACTCGGTACAAGGCAGCGTTCGATCTTCCTATGGGGGGAAGAAGCAGGGCCGTCCATTCCACCAACCGTGCTCCGGTTTTTCCTCCTCTTCCCTCCTTGTCCACTTTTCCTTTCATGTGCAGACTTTTCTACATCATAAAACTTACACCCAGAAGCCTTTTTCAGTAAAGAAGCAGAGGATGCTTTAAAGAGCTGGGGGTGGGAGGGGCTTGTCTATCAGGGATGTGGGTGTGGCTTAAAGAACTTGCTGAAAGGCAGGTAGTAGGGAAGTGGGCGTGGACTCAAGGACCACTGCGGGGCGGGGCTTTGTGAGGCGTGGCCTCAAAGACCCCACTGAAGGGGTTTGATGGGTGCAGCTTTCATGTGGGCGCGGCTTAAGGCGCTACTGAGAGGCGGGGCCTTTGGGAAGGCCGCTGTGAGGGCGTGGCCTCAAGGACGGCAGGGGGCGCGGCTTCAGAGCAACAAAACGTTGGGAGGTGGGCGCGGCTTGGAGAGCCGTTGGCGGGGGTGTGGGCGTGGCTTGGAGAGCAGTGGGGATGTGTGGGCGGGACTTGGAGAGCCGCGGGCGGGGTGTGGGCGGGGCTCGGAGAGCCGGTGGCAGGGGAGTGGGCGGGGCTTGGAGAGCCGGTGGCGTGCGAGGAAGCCCAGCGGGCGAGCTTACCTTGGAGCGCGGGGGGGATACAGGCCTCTTGCACCGGGGTGGGCCTAGCCAGGCCCAGCTGCTCCGCCTGCGCCGCCAGCCAGGGCGCCAAACCCAGCGCGCGGAAGGCGGCCATGACCAGAGCGAGAGAGGCGTCGCCGAGCTCCTCTCACGCCGCTGGGAAAGAAAAGGAAGGGGGGAGGGGATGGAATCAATCCCAAAATGCACCGCGGCTAAGGCGCGCCAATTACGCGTCACCCTCCCCTGCGCTTCCATGGGGCAGTTGCCGTGACGTCACTCCCGGGTGCTTCTTTGGCTGACTACGACTCCCAGCATCCTTAGCGGTGCCGCTGCCGGCATCTGAGCGTCCAACGGCCGCTTTATTCCCCAGAGAAAGAGGCGCGACTCTAGAGTTGTGAAAGTAGACCCATGCGAGGGATCCAAATCCCGGGGTTCGCTTTTAGAAACATCAACAACAGGAGGGAAATGTCAAAACCCAAAGTTCAGACCTTTGTTGTTGTTGTTGTTGTTGTTGTTATTATTATTTTAAATATTTTTTTTTAAAAAAAGCCTTTCTCCTTCAGATGGCGCTCAACAACCATCAGAGGAATTTTAATGGAATTGTCTTAATGAGGGTTGAGAGTTCTAATGTTATTGTTGTATAATATGTGATTGTAAAGCGCCTCGATGCCAGAAACGCTGAGGCGGCGCTAGAAAAAAAATGCTTCAAATAAATAAATAAATAGATGCTATTTATAAATAAATAAATAAATAAATGCTTCAAATAAATACATTTCTTCGATTCTAAGACGCACTTTTCCCCCCATATAAACATCTCTAAAAACGGGGTGCGTCTTAGAATCGCAGGTCATTTATTATTTCTTAGAATCAAAGCTTTTTTTTCTGTTGGTGGTACTGAAATCAGTGTGCGTCTTACAATTGATGGCGTCTTAGAATCGAAGAACTACGGTAGATAAAAGCGAAGCCCCGCGAGCACCGGGCCAGGTGGCCACTCTCCCTTTCCTATCTCTACGGCGCGTCCCGCGGAAAACCACAACTCCCAGCAAGCCCTTCGCCTCTTCGGCTTCTGATTGGCCGACGCCGTCCAATGGGCGCCTCCCGGCAGGCCTCGCGCCGGCGCCTGCGCGGCAGGGCAGGCGCAGACGTGTCAGGTCCGGGCGGCGATGGCGATGGCGATGGCGGCCGCGGCGGGGGCGGCAGCGAGCGAGGCCGACGAGCTCTTCGACGTCAGGAACCACTTCTACATCGGCGCCTCGCAGGCCGCCATCAACGAGGCGCAGCGCGTCAAGGTGAGGCCGGCGGGGCGGGGCCCGGGCAAGCCACGCCCTCCCCGGCTGCCAGGGGGCTTGGCCACGCCCCCGAGGGGGTCCCTGCCCCGAGGAGCGTCCTGAGGGCGGGTTGGGAGGCTGAGAGAGCAGAGGCCTGGGGACAGGCAGAGATTCAGCAGGCGTTTCTCACCCTCCTCCTCTGGGGGCGGGGGAGGCAACACCTGTTGAATCACTGCCTGTCATCGGTGGGGCAGGCTGTGCTGAGGGTGATGGAGAGAAAGAGAGCTGTTCCACCAGCCCTGTTGAAAGGCTTCAGGTGCAACCCTATGCATTGAATCATAGAACAGCGGAGTTGGAAGGGGCCTGCAAGGCCATCCAGTCCAACCCCCTGCTCAGTGCAGGAATCCCCCCTAAAGCATCCCTGACAGAGGGTTGTCCAGCTGCCTCTCGAAGGCCTCGAGTGTGGGAGAGCCCACCACCTCCCTAGGTAACCGATTCCATTGTCGCACTGCTCTAACAGTCAGGACGTTTTTCCTGATGTCCAGCCAGAATCTGACTTTCTGTGTCCTGCACTCTGGGAGGATCGAGAAGAGATCCTGGCCCTCCTCTGTGTGACAACCTTTTAAGTATTTGTGCTATCATGTCTCCCCTCAATCTTCTCTTCTCCAGGCTAAACATGCCCAGATGTTTCATAGAATCATAGAATAGCAGAGTTGGAAGGGGCCTGCAAGGCCATCCAGTCCATCCCCCTGCTCAATGCAGGAATCCACCCTAAAGCATCCCTGACAGAGGGTTGTCCAGTGTGGGGGAGCCCACAACCTCCCCAGGTCACTGGTTCCATTGTCGTACTGCTCTAACAGTCATAAGAACACCAGAAGAGCCCTGATACTGGATCAGACCCAGGGTCCATCTAGTCCAGCGCTCCGTTCACACAACGGCCGACCAGCCCTCGGCCTGGGACGAACGAATGCAACAGCACCCTCCCACCCATGTTCCCCAGCAATACTGGAGGCAGCACACAACCATCAGGGCTAGTAGTCCTGGATCGCCTTCTCCTCCTCCAGGGATTGATCCAACTCCCTTTCAAAGCCATCTAGATTGGTGGCCACCACTACAGCTTGTGGTAGTGAGTTCCATAATTTAATTACATGTTTAGACAGGGGGCCTTACAACTCGCAGCATTCCCTGGCCGGCAAAGGGTGGGGGAAAGGCCTGTAATTCCCAACAACCCCTCGCCTCCGTCCATTTTCTTCTGCTGCCCCTTACGCCTGGAACGCTCTTCCAGAACATTTGAGAACTACAAGTTCAATCACAGCTTTTAAAGCTCAACTAAAAACTTTTCTTTTTCCTAAAGCTTTTAAAACTTGATGTTGCGCAGACTTTATACTGTTAGTTTTACCCTACCCTGTGCCTGCTTACCCTACCCTGTGCCTGTTTGCATTCTCTTCCCCTCCTTATTGTTTTACTATGATTTTATTAGATTGTAAACCTATGCGGCAGGGTCTTGCTATTTACTGTTTTACTCTGTACAGCACCATGTACATTGATGGTGCTATATAAATAAATAAATAAATAATAATAATAATAATAGAAAAAGTGTCCTATAACTCCCAGCTTTTCCCAGCCAACTACGCGAAATACAAACGCACGTGCACAAATGCTTTTCACTACTCCGTACATTTTTGCATTTTAAATTCACTTAAAACCATACGGCTGGCCGAGGAATGCCGCGAATCGTTTTCTGTCTAAACGCGCATTGGATGTAGGCTGCAATCCTAGACCCGCTTACCTTGGGGCAAGTTTCGTTGAACGCCATGGGAGAGGGGGTGGCCGCTCTGAGAGGCAGGAGGGTGCTGCCTCCCAGTGACCCATAGGTCTCTGGCCGATGAATGAAGCTGGGGTCTGAAGTCCCGGAGAATTTATAACAGCGTTCTGCAGTGGGGAGTTTTGTCCCAGTTATGTTTTTTGCTGCTACGGAAGTGATTCTCTTTTCTCATCCTTCTAGCCGTCAAGTCCTGAAAAAGAAGTGGAGAGAGACCTGTTCTTGTATCGGGCTTACATCGCCCAGGTAAGGTTAACGGATCCGTTCAAGAAAACGTGGCGGCGATGGCAGCATCCAGGCCTCTGCTGCTCCTGAGCCTGAAATGTGACTGGGCTGAGTTTTGGAACTGCGTAGTTTCTTTATTTAAGATCCCTGTACCCTAATTTTCCACCAGGTTTGGCTCCCAGAGTAATTTACGACTAAAATCCGCACAATTTTTTAAAGGCAGGTAGTTGGCATTCCTCAGCCACCCTCCTGCCCATGTTCCCCAGCAATTGGTGTATATAGTCTTATTGCTTTGGATACTGGAGGTAGCACATAGCCACCAGAATATAAATAATACACAAGTTTGTGGGTGTATACATGGAGATGTTTAAGCCAGTCTCTTGTGACCCTTGGCAGTTAACACCACAGCCCAGTTTCAGAACAGGTTGAACCCGGGTTTAAGATGAGTAGAAATGGAGTCTCTTTTCCCCCCTCTTTTGTGGACAGCGAAAATACGGCGTGGTGCTTGACGAAATCAAGCCCAGCGCCTGTCCAGAGCTCCAGGCTGTACGGATGTTTGCAGAATACCTTTCCAGTGAGAACCGAAGGTGAGTGGGGCTCTCGTCACCTCTCTGTCGGGTTATTATTATCATTATTATTATTATTAATTATTACTATTATTATTATTATTAATTATATTTATTTGTATCCCGCCTTTTGCCCAATGATGGGCCTCAAGGCGGCCTTATCACATTCTTCTCAATGCCTGGGAGAAGAGAAAAGTCTTGACCTGGCGCCGAAAAGATAGCAACGTTGGTGCCAGGCGGGCCTCGTCTGGGAGATGATTCCACAATTGCGAGGCCACCACTGAGAAGGCCCTCTCCTTTGTTGCCGTCCTCTGGGTCTACCTCAGCGTAGGCACCCAGAGAAGGAGCTAGGACGTCGAGCGTAGTGTACGGGGTAGGGTCCTATTGGCCTCAAGATGGCACTGATGTTTGCCAAGGCTCAGGAGTCTGGGTTATATCATAATTGCCAGCCTTTAAAATCCTCATGGCCTCTACACATGGGCAAACCTGGGAGTCCGTTCGAAAGCCAGCCTACCTTCTGGCTGAGTTTGGCGAGGAGGGCCATTCTGCCCCAATATTAAAACAACTGCAGTGCTGACCGGCTTGTTTTAGGTCTCAGTTTGTCTAGCTGGGATCTACTTAGTTTTTTTACTCAAACCCCAAGGTCCGCCATCCTGCGGCAGAGACCCGGTGGAATAAATCCCTGCAGGTTTCAAACCGGAAAGGGCCGTTTCTTTTCCAGCAAGCCTTGAAAAGCGGCTCGAGACGTCTGGGCTACTTTAAAGAACTTATTACCGCAAAAGTACCAACGGGGATTGTTAAATCGATGCTGTTCTCCTCTTTGGAGTTCTTCGAGAAACCACTTCCCTAATAATACAGATGAATTATTCAAAAATATATCCTGCGTTTCAAGTGATTTTCTCCTTCTGGAAGAAGGCGGGATTTCCCCTTATCTTTTTAAGCGTAGGTGGTGGCTGAGGAAATTCTTTCTATTTTTCTTTAAAAGTGACCCCCCCCCTTGCATTTGCAGCAGCCTGCTCAATGTTTTTGAATTCCGGGAGATCACATGAATGCACCGTCTCCTATAGGCCTTCAGGAAGACCTCCCAGGCTGCAGAAGCTCTGGAAAGCAAGAGCGAACGGGATTTTAGTGTTTTAGAAACATTCTTTTCTTCCTTGCAGCATAGAATCATAGAATAGCAGAGTTGGAAGGGGCCTACAAGGCCATCCAGTCCAACCCCCTGCTCAATGCAGGAATCCACCCCTAAAGCATCCCTGACAGAGGGTTGTCCAGCTGCCTCTCGAAGGCCTCTAGTGTGGGAGACACCACAACCTCCCTAGGTCACTGATTCCATTGACATACCACTCTAACAGGCAGGAAGTTTTTCCTGACGTCCAGCTGGAATCTGGCTTTCTTTAACTTGAGCCCGTTATTCCTTGTCCTGCACTCTGGGAGGATCGAGAAGGATCGAGAAGCAACATAGAGCAAACAAAATAAGAGCTTCCATCCACACCCCACACCCCCAAAGGTCCTATTTGTTCTTGCTTTGGAACAGACCAGGCCTCTTTGCAAAGCTTCTGTAGCCCGGAAATTCTTCCTGAGCACCTGTAGGAGAAGGGCGAGACCCCCTGTTCTCATGGGAGTTTGAGTCGTGCTGCTGGGCTCCAGGTGCCTCTCTTGTTAAACGTCTCCTGCTGGGGGCATTTTCCCCCCAAATAAATAATAATAAATAAATATTAAATAATATTTATTAAATAAATAATAAATAAATAATATAGAAAGAAGATCCTTCAGTCCCTTCCCAAATTTAAAAAAGGTATGTGGAAAACCTGTCCCCTCTCCCCAAGGAGAAAATTCTCCCCCTCCCGGCGAAAGAGGCAGGAGAAACATTGCCCCTTTCGCAAGGAGAGGCTGGCCATCAGCAGCAACCATTTTTAATTGGGTTAAACGGAGGATCCTTTTAATCCAATTAAAGAGAGGTTTTGCATTTTGGACCTCAGACACACACACAGCCCTGCCTAGACTTAGGCACCGGGGCAAATTAATTTTCTTTTAGTCTCACCAGGTTGGCTTGGGAGATGAGTGTTCTGTGACCAGCCGTACTGTGGCAGCCGTTTTTAGGAATAGGGGAGGGGGGGAGAGTGTTCCCTTCAGGGCAGCCATTTTGTGAGTGCGCCCGCGACACTTTCGATATTCCAAACCGCCGACCGGAAAAAATGTTTGGAGACTCCTGGAGGAGACAGTAGTCAGCCTCTGGGGAGTTGCTAGCCGGACGGTTCCGGGCTGTTTCCGTTTCCTGACGTTGCGGGGTTCCCCTTCCCTCCTTTGAAGGGATGCAATTGTGGCCGAACTGGACAAGAAGATGGCCAAAAGCGTGGACGTCACCAACACGGCCTTCCTGGTGATGGCGGCGTCGGTCTACTTCCACGACCAAAACCCGGATGCGGCGCTTCGGACCTTGCGCCAGGGGGAGAGCTGGGAGTGGTGAGTGGATCTGTACCCGTTTTTCTCGGGCATGCTGTCAATCAACCAGTGTCCATCAACATCACCCCATCCCAGCCTTGGCTGTGGAGTATCTTCTACCCCGAAAGAGGGGGTGGGGGGAGAGGCCGTTGCCCTTAGAGACTCCTTACGTATTGAATGGATCTTTGAGTCCACCCCAACTGAAGAGCTCAGGTTGGAGAACCCGTCATTGGCAGGGCTCCCCCAGGGAAGAGAACTCCAAATGTATTTATTTTCTCGTTTTCGGGAAAGCCAGCGTCTGCGTGCCACTTTTCTGCCAAGGCACTCGAGGTGGTTCACAGTTTAAAATATTGGTTTCATAGAATCATTGAATAGTAGAGATAGGAGGGACCTTGAAGGTCATCAAGTCCAACCCCCTGCTCAATGCAGGAATCCACCTTAAAGCAACCCTGACAGATGGTTCTCCAGTTACATCTTGAAAGCCTCTAGTGTGGGAGAGCCCAGGATCTCCATAGGTCATTGGTTCCTTTGTCGTACTGCTCGAACAGTCAGGGTGTTTTTCCTGACGTTTTGTTGTACCGCTCGAACAGTTAGGAAGTTTTTCCTGATGTCCAGATGGAATCCGGCTTCCTGTCATTTGAGCCCGATTCCATGTCCTGCACTCTGGGATGATTGAGAAGAGATCCCGGCCCTCCTCTATGTGACAACCTTTCAAGCCCTTGAAGGGTGCTATCATGTCTCTCCTCCATCTTAAGGAATGCAGGAATTATTCCAGGGATGCAGACCTCAGGGCCAGGGTTTTCCAGATGCCCCCCACCCCCCATCACGAAGGGTTTACTTTTTCCTGCCTTTAGAACAGCTTCTTCCCCATTCTAGAAGTTGGAAATACTTCTCCTAAGGCAGAGTTACTGGCCGGAAGAGCTTGTGGGGTTTTGCCGTCACAGTCTTCACTTTGAGACCCCGGGAGTCCTGAGCAGCGATGAACCTCACTGGTTCAGGCCAGAGGGCCACAAACCAGAATCCCTGGCACCTTCGAGTTAGAAGGCCATCTACTCCAGCCCCAGAAATCCACTCCTGCGTCCACGGATGGCGGTCCTAAACCTCTCTGTTTTTGTTCTCGTTTGCTCCAGCATGGCGATGACCATCCAGATCTTGCTGAAACTGGACCGTCTGGATTTGGCCCGGTGAGTTCCCCCACCTGTCTGACATCTGGTCCGTCTCCTCCTAGTCCTCGGGGTTGCCTGCACGCGCTTGTACCAACGTGGCCGCAGAATGCCTCATTTCGCTGAAGGCGGTGCCGCTCCGATTTGTAGCCGCACGGTCCGCGGCCTCAGTTCTCAAACAGGTCCTCTCATGCAGCGGGGAGTCCAAGGGGTTGATTTAAAAACAATGAGCCATTTTCTGATAGGCCGGGAAAGTGTCCCGCAAGACCGGCTTTCCCCATCCATGGGAGGGTTCCGGAAAATGTTCGTGCTGCCGCTATTGCTGGACTTGAATGCCCATCAGCCCCAGGGATATGGCCAATGGAAGTCCCAACACCATCTGGGAGGCGATACCTTTCCTACCCCTGGCTTGAAAGCGTTTGCACCCCGCTTGTCCTCCGAAACAGGCTCTCTGAGCGGCTTACAGGCTTACAATCTAAAAAGACATGGCAGAAGAGGAAAAAGGATGGGGAGGGAGGAGGAAAGGAGCAAACCACAGCACGGGTCCTTAGGTACAAAGTTATTTTAGCGACCAGCTGGAATGGAAACAGTTTGAGGAGAAGGGGAGGCGACTTTGCTTAATTGAGTGGATGGGGGCGGCCACTGTTCTCTTGTCCATTGTAGGGGTAGGGATACGCTACCGCGTTTTATTGTGGAGGGTGCCCCCTTGTGAACACTTTAAAATGGATTGTCAAACTGAACCGAGAGTGTCCACGAGTTTGGAGGACGGAAAGTAATCCGTGCCATTTGGGAGGCTCAGAGTCCAAACCTGGACTAAAGGTCCTCCGTGGGGTCGGGGGAGCCTCGCCCTTTGAATGGGGAAGCGTCATTCCTGCTCACCGTTTTGCCACAGCGGCCCCGGGGGAGCGGTCTCGAAAGGGCCGCGCTCTCAGGGGCTTCCTCCTTCGCAGGGCGGGTTTTGCTCTTCTTTTGCTCTTCTTGTCCAAGGGCTCCAGTTCAAATCCCGGGATTTCCACTTGTAAGAATTCAGTCCCAGGTGATGGGGAAAGTCCGTTGTCACAGACACAGGCGTGCATATGGGATGTGCCGGATGTGCCCAAGCACTCCGGAAAGCGCGGCGTCTTAAAAATGAATAAAATTCCCTGGGTGCGCACCCTAGTGAAAAGTGCTGCACAGGCCTTTGGACACGGGATAAAGCCGATTCCTGCGTACCTAGGGATGGAGCCCTATCAATGGAGGCAAATTCCTGTCTCCTCCAAAACCCAGAGGTCTCTGCGCTGCTTTCGCTCACGCGTTCTCGTTCCCTCTCCCTCTCTTTCTCTGCCTCTTTAGAAAGGAGCTGAAGAAGATGCAGGAGCAGGACGAAGACGCCACCCTGACCCAGCTGGCTACCGCCTGGGTGAACCTGGCCATGGTGGGTACCGCCTCCCGCAATCGTGGGGCGAAGGGCGAAGACAAATCTAGCGTTTGAAAAGCGGAGGGGCTGGTTTCCCACAGCCTCCCCCCGAGCAGCTTGGACTACAGTTCCCATCATCCACCACTAGACTGAAGGCGAGAGCCAGCTTGGCGTAATGGTTAGAGCCGGGGTTGGCAACCGGTAGTCCCGATGGTTTACAGCTCCCATCGCTGGGGCTGATGGGACTTGGAATCCCAAACACTGGGAGGGTGCCCTGTGGGTACCAGACAAGAACTGGGGAGAAATGCCAGGTTCAAATCCCTGCTCGCCCAAGCACATGTCGTGATTACCTTCTCTCTGCCTATCCTACTCTGCAGGGTTGTTGTGAGTATAAAGTGGAGGAGACTGTTGACCTCTTTGATGGATAGGTGGGATATACATTCATAAATCTGGGCTTTATAAACTCGTACCAGAACCTGAAACATTAATCACTTGCTACCCGATCCTTTTTTTCCCTTCCTTAACTGGAGATCTGGGCTATGACCTGGAAGTTCCTTTTTTTGTGGTGCCTGGGCCTGTTTTTTCCTCCTCCCTCCTAGTCTCCCTTTCCTTTTATGTCGTGTCGTTTCGATGGTAAGCCTGAGAGCAGGGACTGTCTCGTTTCTTTCCTCCGTAAGCAGCCTCGGGAGCCGTTTTGGGTGAAAGGCGGAGTAGAAATGCTTCGAATGAATCAATAACGCCCCCTCCCCAAACCACGATGAGCAGAGCGCGCCTTCCCGCCGTGGCTTTGCTTCTCCTCTTCTGATCCCGCACCCCGCCTTTTTCTTTCCTTCTTTCAGGGGGGCGAGAAATTGCAGGACGCCTATTACATCTTCCAGGAGATGGCGGAGAAGTGGTCGCCCACCCTGCTGCTCCTGAACGGCCAGGCCGCCTGCTACATGGCCCAGGGGAAGTGGGAAGACGCCGAAGCCGTGCTCCAGGAGGCCCTCGACAAGGTGGGTGTCAGCGCAGCCACCGCCCCCCGGCTCGTGGGGTGATGCTTCAGCCCCTCCCTGGACTGCACGTATGGCCCGGTCCGGTTTCTGCAGTCCAGCCTGGCTCTTCTCGAGACAGCTGGGGACCAGTGGACTGGAACCATGCAGACTGGAACCTCCTTTCATTTTTAGGGGAGAAGCTGCCGTTTGGCCGTAGGGCACCTGTTTTGCTGTGAAATAATAATAATAATAATAATAATAATAATAATAATAATAATAATAATAATAATAATAATAATTCTTACCCACCTCTCCATTCTGATCGAGGCAGGGAGCAACAATAAACGATAAAATACATAATACTCAATTAAAACGTAATATACGTTGTAAAAACATCCTAAAAAACATCCAAAAAAACATTTTAAAAATTCAGCTGGGTAGGCCTGCCAGAAGAGATCAGTCTTTATAGCTTTCTTAAAATCCGGAAGACGGTTAAGTTGACGAATCTCTTCCAGCAGGTCATTCTGTAATCTGGGAGCGGCAGAAGAGAAGGTCCTCTGGGAAATAGTTGTCAGCCTTGGTTTTGTTGGCTGGAGTAGATTCTTCCCAGAGGTGGATTGTACGGGAGGAGGCGACCCCGCAGGTAGCCTGGACCCAAACCGTGTAGGGCTTTAAAGCTGATCACCAACACTTTGTGCTTCGCTCGGAAACTAATCGGCAGCCAGTGAAGAGATTTCACTGGGAAAGACCCTGGAGAGCAGCTGCAGGTCAGCATAGACCATTGTGGGCTAAGGGCAGGAATAGTCTGGTATAAGGCAGGCATCCCAGAACCATACGAGTTTTAAGGGACCCCAGAGGTCATCTTGCTTGACCCCACTTCCGGACCTCTTTCGGTCCGCCTCCTCGTTTCCTACAGGACAGCAGCCACCCTGAGACCCTGATCAACTTCGTGGTCCTCTCGCAACACCTGGGCAAGCCCCCGGAGGTGAGGCTGACTTTTCCTTCTGCCGAAAGACGGGGCAGGGGGCGGTTGGAAGGGCAAAGCGAGGGGGGGGGGTCTGTTTTCAGTCAGCCCACCCGACTCTGGGTACTTTCAGCCAGAATAGCTGGGGTGTTCCTGGGCGGCTTTCCTGAAGTCCTCCGCTCCCGTGATAACACGAATCGGGATTCCCTGCGCCAGGGGAAAGAGGCCCAAGGCGGACATGGCCGTGGTTGGTCCCCTTGCTGAAACAGCAAGCTTTTATGGGGCGTATCATTTGTCTTCCCCACTTTTCCCTGTCCTTGCTGATCTCCATCCTTTTGGGGAAGCTAAAACAACCCTCCCCTTGGGTTTTATTAAATAGGGTTCTTCGTTGTAAAACCTGTAACTTCCGCTCTCTGCCGCCCCCTTTTCTCTTCTGCTTTCTCTCCCTCTTTCTCTGCTTCCCCCCCCCCCCGCATGCACACGCACTGTGTTCACCCTACCCCCTATTTCTGCCCTCCATCCTCCTCACCCTTTTTAAGGTGACCAACCGGTACCTCTCGCAACTGAAAGACGCCCACCGAAACCACCCGTTCGTCAAGGAGTACCAGGCCAAGGTAAGGTGTCTCCTTCCTTCCTTCCCCCCTCCGTCGAGGCTGCTGCTTCGATTGTTCTAACTGCGCCGTTGCGTGACTGTGGGCTCCCGTGAAGTTGAGTAAAATCCAACTGATAGACAGTTCCTCTCCCTTCTCTCCTGCCCCGGGCCTCTCGATGGTATCCCACTAGCCAGGCCGTGTTCAGAAGACACCTTAAACCACAGCTTTCACCACCGTGAATAAGACTTTTTGCTTTATTCACTGTGGTTAAAGGTGTCTTCTGAACACAGCCTCGCCTGGCTTTCTGTCTTCACCACCATGCTTAAAGCCATGGTTTAAGGTGTCGTCTGAATGGAGCCTCTGTTCAGAGGGCAGCCAAGCTAGAGCGTGTTCAAAGGAGGGCAACCAGGACGATCAGGGGTCTGGAAACAAAGCCCTATGAAGAGAGACTGAAAGAATTGGGCATGTTCAGCCTGAAGAAGAGAAGACTGAGGGGAGACATGAGAGCACTCTTCAAATACTTAAAAGGTTGTCACACAGAGGAGGGCCAGGATCTCTTCTCGATCCTCCCAGAGTGCAGGACACGGAATAACGGGCTCAAGTTAAAGGAAGCCAGATTCCAGCTGGACAGCAGGAAAAACTGCCTGACTGTTAGAGCAGTACGACAATGAAATCAGTTCCCTAGGGAGGGTGTGGGCTCTCCCACACTGGAGGCCTTCAAGAGGCAGCTGGACAACCATCTGCCGGGGATGCTTTAGGGTGGATTCCTGCATTGAGCAGGGGGTGGGACTCGATGGCCTTGTAGGCCCCTTCCAACTCTGCTATTCTATGATTCTGCTGCAAATGATGGACACTGTAACCCTTTGCGTCTCTCTAAAACCATATGCTAACCACTGACAGGTGCTGACGAATGGTGGTATAGCATTTATAATTGATGCTGATATGGAAGTGAGAGGTGACATATAAATAGAGAAAATAACTGCCTGCTGTTCGCGGCACTTGCCCTGAGATTCTGTGTGAGTCTCTGATCTGGGTGTAATGTGTACAGAGAGGCGACGGGCAGCCCCCTTTTAAGGGTAGGTAATCCTACTGTGTAGCTGCATCAGAAGCAATCGAGTGGTCCAGTCTCACACCGCCCTGTGGCAGAAAGGAAGGCTGGAGCAGCAAGTGATGCAGAGACACAACAGGCAGCTCCATCCTGAGAAGCTTCTGTTATGATTTGATTTCTTGCAGCCCGTTGGCGATCACTGCGTGAGCCTCACGCTCTCGCCGGATCCGATTCAATCAAAGGTGTTTGTTTTTTGTTCTTTCCCCTTAAAATTAAAACTGACTCTGGTGTGTTTTCGTTTGAAGGAGAACGAATTTGATCGGCTGGCCGTGCAGTTTGCTCCCTGCGCTTGAGGGTTGCTGGACAGATCCCTCGGCCGGCGACGTCCCTGCGGAGTGGGATTCCGCGCTGGCGGCCCCCAGGAATCGGCGCCTCTCCCGTAGAGCGAACCTCAGCTGGGGTTCCCTGACGCGCGCCGGCTACAGGCGCTGTAGAAATTCGGTTCTTTCCCGCTGCGATGTCTTTCGAACCTCCTGTTATGAGAGAACCCAGCGGGGAATAGAGACTTCTCAGTTTCCCCCGTTTCAACATTCCCAATAAAGCCCCCGCTAGGTTTATCTACCTATTTCTGATCGTTGAACGTATGAACTGCCTTCCGCGTGCGACACCACTGCCCTACCAAAGGGCTCTGGCCCTTCTTTTAAAGACAAAACTAAGATTCCAGTCCTCATGGCTCTGGAGAAAGCACTGGGTCCCTCAGCTACCTTGAGAGTTTAACATAATAAAATTAAACACACACCCTGGTTGCCATTTGTAACGAGTACAGGGTTATACAGGAGGCTCCTTTAGAGTGAAAAGGTGATTTCTGGCTTTATTTATTTCCCCCTGACATTCCCAGAAATGGGGTTACCTTTTTGTTCTCCTCTTGCAGCCTGGAAAGGGCAGGTCCCGTTTAAAAGCAGGGCCGCGACGTTTGGCCTGTGAACAGTCAGCGGGCGCGAAACCCGGTCGGGTGTTGAGTATTTGGGGATTTGTCCTTCGTAGCGGTCCTTTTGATCCAGCAGCTCTTGCAGGTTCTGACATAGAATCATGGAATAGTAGAGTTGGAAGGGGCCTCAAGTGACAATGATGGATCTAAAAGAACCCCCAAGCTACGAACCTGCTCCTTCAGGGTGAGTGCAATCCCATCCAGAACCAGTAGAACACACCCCATCCTGTCAGCGGATTCACCTACTAACAGCATCTCAGTCTTGTCTGGATTGAGTCTCAGTTTATTAGCCCTCATCCAGTCCATTGTCGCAGCCAGGCACCGGTTCAACACATCCGCAGCCTCTCCTGCTGAAGATGAAAAGGAGAAATGGAGCTGCGTGTCGTCAGCATACTGATGAAAGCACACTCGGAAGCTCCAGATGACGGCACCCAGCGGCTTCGTGTAAATGTTAAACAACAAGATATATGACGTCCACAGCATTCCCGCAATCCACAAGGGAGGTTACCCAATCAAAAAATGAGGGGCGGAGGAGCCCTTTGCCAACCGACCTTTACAGAAGATGGAGAAGAAGAGCCCTTTGGGTCCTCTAAAGGTCCTTTAGCTACCCACAGTGGGAGGCAGAGCCTTTTGCCCCTCCAGGAGATGGGGTGGAAGAGCCCTTTGCTATTCACAGTGGAGGGACGGAATGAGTGGATGAGTCCTTTGCTGCATCCCCCGCCCACCCCCGGCCACCCATTTACTTCTGCCTTAGCTTGGGAAAGTTGGTTAACAGTGCGGGGGCGAAACCGCTAGGAGCCACACGGAAAGCTTCCGGGTGCCGGATTTTGCCCGGGGCTTTCCTCTGCCTGCCTTGCGCCCAACTTCTCTCCACCCAACCCAGCCCATGCACGTCCTTCTTCATGCCTCAGACGTATCCTTCGTCTTTGAAACGTACTGAAGTTGGAGAGAGAGGCCCCGGGCTCCACTCCAAATCCGATCTGCCCCTCCCCGGAGCCCGGGCTCCTGACAAAGTTCTTGACAAAGTCCACATCCACGCCGCTCCCCAAGCTTGACTTTTCCCTGAATCGTTCTTCAGGCAGCGAGGGGGGCATGGGGACCCCCCCCTTTTCTTGTTGCTGCATTAAATCAAGGTTCGGGGAGAGGGGGAGTTGGGTTGTGTGTATGTGGGGGGGAGATTTAAAGTCCCCCCTGTGTGCTCCCCCCCCCCCCAGCTGTAATGCCTTTGTATCCCCCTCACTCTGCAGCGTTCCTCAATGGGCCCATTGTCATAACCCCGAGGCCCATTGGCAGGCCAGGCAGCGTAGGGGGGGATGTTAGCAGGTCCCGACGAGAACTGAAAGTCCCCTTTGTTTGGCGGCCGGTGGGAGACCTACAAGAGGAGCCCTGTGTGTGCTTGTGTCTCTCAGGGCTTCTGGCCCCGGGTTGATGGGCTGTGTGGAATGAATAGACTTTTAAAGGCCCAGACAATGGTGATGGGGCCAGTGGTGTCCCGTCCCGTCCCCCCCACTAGGTTGGTGGTGTGTGTGTGCTGGTCTAGGCCTGAGGGCCTGTTGACGAGTTTGTTCTTTGTGCGCACTTTGCAGAGCTGGAAGTGAATCCTTAGCAAGGTGGCACCTGGCTCAGCTGCCCCTGCCTGCACCGTCGCTGGGCCCTTGTACGGTGTGGGCTGCTGCATTTCGATAGGGTGACCCTATGGAAAGAAGAACAGGGCTCCTGCATCTTTAAAAGGGACTTTCAGCAGGTGTCATTGTTATGCACGCAGCACCTGGGGAAATGCCCTCTTCGTCACAGCTGTGAAAGCTGCAGGAGCTATACTAGAGTGACCAGATGCAAAAGAGGACAGCTTTAACGGTTGGGATGAAGAGGGAATTTCACCAGGTGCTGCATGCATAACAATGACACCTGTTGAAATCCCCTTTTCTATGCCGCTGTTCAAGATACAGGAGCCCGGTCCTCCTTTCCATAGGGTCACCCTAGTTTAGAGCCCAATCCTCTTGATTTCACTAGGAAAGCAGAAAGCGGGATTTATAGTTGGGAAATACTTGTATATTAACAAGTAGGCAGAGCTGAAGGCAGAATGGGCGGAGTCAAAATAACAGCCTATTTTAGCTCAAAGTGGTGACTGCCACTAACGAAGCCTTAGAAGAGGAATTTTAGTCTTTTAGAATATTGGGGTGCGTGTGTTAAATACCGAGATATCAGTGGGTGGGGTTAAGGGAAGGGGGCGAGCTGGATAGCCCTGGGCAGGCTGAAATTCCACAAAAGTGGGCAAGCTTTTGAATTCCCACAGAGCTCTTCAACCAGGCACTAGTAAATGCGGAGGGCGGGGGAGAGAAAGAGTCTGCAGCGGTGAAAAAGGGCGAAGGGCGCAGTTGCGGAAGGCTGAGAAAGGGCGAAAGGCGCAGTTGCAGAAGGCTGAGAAAGGGCCGAGGCCGCAGTTGGGAAAGGCTGAAAAGGGGCGGAGGCCGCAGTTGCGGAAGGCTGAAAAAGGGCGGAGGCCGCAGTTGGGAAAGGCTGAAAAAGGGCCGAGGCCGTAGTTGCGAAAGGGCGCAGTTGCAAAAGGCTGAAAAAGGGCGGAGGCCGCAGTTGCGGAAGGCTGAAAAAGGGCGGAGGCCGCAGTTGCGGAAGGCTGAAAAAGGGCGGAGGCCGCAGTTGCGGAAGGCTGAAAATTGCCAAAGGCTGCAGTGGCTGGCACCTTTCGCTTGGTGATCAACACCACTGAATTCAATGGAACTGACTCCTGAGGAAGCAGGCACAAGATGGGGCCATAAGACTACCAGGATCCTAAGTGATTTAGTTGAAGTGAATGGATCTCACGTCGGTGCCGCTCCGGTCCAGACTGAGCTGCCGGTCCACGATTCCGTGCATGTGTGCTTACTTCGGAGCAGCGTTCCATTGAACGGTGCACAACGGGAGAGCAAATGATCGTGGCGTGGGCTGCGTATCTGCGATTTGCACAGGCCAGATCCAGAGTTGGGGCAGACTCCTTAGCACCGAGGGCGCAAGTGCGCCACGAGTGACCCAAGTCTCTTTGATGTCAGTAGGTCTACTCTTAAGTGTGACTAAGTCCCAATCCAACCCAAGCCCTCTAGAATTCAAAGAGGCTTACTTCTGTGTAGAATTCAAAGAGGCTTACTTCTGCAATTGGGGTGTGCGGCGTTTGCTTGGAAGTAAGCCCCCTTCACTTCAGGGGAGTTACTCCTGAGTAAATACACGGGTGATTGGACAGTGTGGTTGTGACTGACTTTGGGCCAGTTACAGACTCTCAGCCTAACCTACCTCACAGGGTTGCTGTGAGGATAAAATGGAGCAGAGGACGGACAGCGTAAGGTGTGGTGGAAGAGGGGGAAATGGTGACACAGAAACATCGTAATAAAATGAAATAAATCTGTGCTGCTGGCTGGGGATGCTGGGAGTTGAAGTCAAGCCCAGAGGTCCCCAGCTTGGGTGAAGGCCTCCCATGTACCCCATTTCCCTACTTGGGTTCAGCGGAGCAGGGGCGCTGCAATCCTCAACGCGTGGGTTTTACCTGGGAGTAAATGCACCTGTGCCTGCTGGGGGATGCTGGGCCTTGCAGTCAAACCATCCGGAGGTCCCTAACTTGGGAGAAGGCCTCCTGTGTACCCCATTTCCTTCCTTGGGTTCAACGGAACAGGAGTGGTGTTCCTCAACGCGTGGGTTTTACCCGGGAGTAAATGCTGCTGGGACTTGCAGTCAGGCCATCCGGTGGCCCCCAGCTTGGGCGAAGGCCTCCCATGTACCCCATTTCCCTACTTATTTATTTATTTATTACATTTCTATACCGCCCAATAGCCGGAGCTCTCTGGGCGGTTACTTGGGTTCAGCGGAGCAGGGGGGCTGCAAGCCTCAACCCGTAGGTTTTACCCGGGAGTAAATGCACCTGTGCCTGCTGGGGGATGCTGGGACTTGCAGTCAGGCCATCCGGAGGCTCCCAGCTTGGGCGGAGGCCACCTCCCCGTGTACCCCACTTCCCTCCTTGGGCTCAAGGGAGCGGTGGGGTGGTGGTGGCGGGGCTGCGATCCTCCACGCGTGGCTTTTCCCCGGGCGTAAAGGCAGCCGAGCCGGCGGCCTTTCCTGCGGGCTGCGAGAGGGGCCGGCCGCTCCCCTGCGGGCTGCGGGAAGGGCTCCTGCTTTCGCGGCCGTGGCCTCGGGGCGCTTCGCCGCGGCCTCCCCGTCCGACGCCTGCGGGGGACCCCCCCCCGCGTTTCCCCGGGCCGCGCGCCTGCGCAGAGCGAGCCGGCGCGGGGGCGGCTCCAGCTGCAAAACCGCTGGCGCGGCGCGGCTGCGGCAGCGGCGGCGGCGGCGACGGCAGCAGCAGCGTTGACCGCGACGGCCCCCGCCCGCGCCGCCCCTTCCCCGGCCGCAGGCAGAGCAGCGCGCGGGGCGCCCGGAGGATGCCGGGGCCGGGGCCGGGGCCGGGGCCGGGGCCGGCGCCGCTGCCGAGCTACGCGGAGCTGGCGCGGCGCGGCTACGGCAGCCTGGCCGAGGCGGCGCGGGGCTGCGGCGGCTGCGGCTGGGAGCTGGCCCGGCGGACGTGGGCCGAGAGCGCGCGGCTGGCCTGGGGCGAGGCGCTGCTCTGCCTGCTCGCCGCCCTCGCCTGGACCGCCGCCCGGCGCGCCGCCACCCGCCGCCTCTTTCGGGTCAGTGCCGGGAGCCGGGAGCCGGGAGCCCGGGACCGCGGAGGGGAGGGGCGGGAGATCGGGCGGGGGGGCAGGGGCGCGCAGCATCCTCCGTCCTCCCTCAGGGAGCCCGGGCGCGTCCCGCGGCCAAGCGGCAGCGCGGCGCTCCCCTCCTCCCCCCTCCGCGGCACGAGCCGGAAGGGGGCTTCGCAGGGCGCCCGCGAAGGGGCGTCCTCCTCCTCGGGGGGGGGAGGAGGGGGAGGAGGAGGAGGAGGGAGCCGGGCTCGGGCGGCAGTTTGGCCCCGCAAAAGCCCCCGGGCGCGGCGCAGGGCTGCGGTTCCGCACTGTGCGCGCGAGAAGGAATCCAAACGGGACGTGTCCTTCGTTGCCTCGGGCTGCTGCTAGAGGGCTAGAAGGGTCGCAAGGGGAGCGCAAGCGAGCCTTAGGTTGCTGCTGCTGCTGCTGCTGCCGTGATCGTAAGGGGTGCGAAAGGCGCGGAACGTCGCAGGTTGCTCTGGGCTGCCGTTTTGCATCGCACGAGGGCATAACGTTCTTGCATTATTTGTTGTAACATCAAGAGGGCACAACGCCGCTCGTGGCTTTGCACTGCTATTATTTTGCGTTACAAGGGGGGGGGCTATAAATGGGCTTTGCGTTGCAAGAGGGTATAACGTCATTATATAATAAATCATAATCCACCCCCCCCCTGAAATTAGTCATGGCTTCGCTTTGCCTCACTTGTGTGTGTTTTTTTTGGGGGGGGGCGCTGTTGTATACATTTGGCTTTGGATTGCGGGGTGTGTGTGTGTGTTAAAACGGGCCCATGCATTGGGGGAAGGCGGAATCTAGCTTTGAGTGGAAGGGGTGCGTGTATAATTGGTCATTCCATGGCCTTTGTGGGTGATCCGGTGTCTATCTGTGTGTGTGACAAAGACAGAGATATGGGGTGAGGGTTTCGTCATTGAATTGCCTTTTGGAGGGAAGAATTTGGCCTTACATTGAAATCTGCCCCCCAAACCCAAACAAGAAAAATTGGGCCTATGTCGTTGCATTGCAAGAGGGGAGTGATCTGGTGCATAGGCGTTTGCGTGTGAGGGAGCTAAATTTGCTAACGAATTAGTGCGTGCGTGTGTAAAGGCGGCTCCTTATTGCCTTATACACCAAGAGGGCCGGGTGTACTTCAAAATCTGGACTTGCATTGCATGGGCAAGCAACTGAAATAGGTCACAGGAAGACGGATGTTGGTGGTGGGGGGAGGCTTGTAGGTCAGAGAGGGAGGAATGAGTGGGGGGAGAGTAAAGTGGGTCATTGTTTAGTAGAGGGTGAAAACCTGCATGACGCTGCGGTGATGGCCTGACCTGACCCTTGCATGGGGTGGCCATGGTCACTGAGGCGCATCACGTTATATTGCATTGTCCGGAGGTGGGGTGACATTGGGTCCTTCTTTGCCATTGCCTAGCCTTGGACGCGTGGAAGATACTGTTGCCGCCCCGGTCGCTACAAGGTCGCCTTTCTGCTGGGTAAAAATCAGATCCGGTGTTGCTGTGGAGGAAAATGTGGAGTGGCGTTACATTCATGGGCGTTGAAATAGGGCTTTGTATCCATTCCAGCCTGCTATTGCGTAAACGTTGCGGAGAGGGAAAAGAATAAAGTATTGTGGAGTGGGTGGTCTGTTTTGTTGCATTATGGGCTGGGGGGATTTAATCTAAGATCAGGTGTTTGGGGTTCACATCTAGAACGATATTTTCCTAGGGGAAAAGTGAGGGAAATGGACGTTGTTACGGGTCAAAACTCAGTGATGCGTTTCAGTTATATGCACACAGGCACACCAAGAGTTCCCAATGTGTGTGTTTTTGCGTTGGTGGGCACTTTTGCGGTTTAGACAGGGGGCCGTGGGCACTCTCACAAAATGGTTACTGTGGTGGGGGCTGGCCTGTTTGTAAAATGGCTGCCGTGGTGGGTGCAGCCAGTCACAGGGCTCCCGTTTCCCAGAAGGCAAAGCGGTGTTATTATTAACATATCTATACCTCCCCAGAGCTGAAGTTCGCTGGACAGTTTACAAAGATTAAAAACCATTAAAAATACAGTATACAAAGTTTTAAAAAAAAACATTCACGTGAAAACACACAAAGCAGACAAGATGCTGAGACAACATATATCTAAAAAACAACTTTAAACAATCAACCAGTTGGGGGGGGGGATAGATATTTGGGTGCGTGTGTTACTTTTAAAACAAGGATGCGATCAGGTCATCTTTCAACCAGTTGTCGTGGCGTTTTTCAAGACGTTGTAACAACTTTGCGAGTACCTTAGCCATGACAATAGTTCTTAGAAGTTCCTTGTAACATGGATGGGTTTTGTTTGTTTCAAAAGAGGACGCCTGGATTAAAAACGCAAATATATGTTCGCTGTGATGCCGTTAACGATCATTTCACAGATAAAATCTCTTGGATAAGAGCCAACGTAGACGTGCTCATTACAGCAGAAGCCGACAATGGAGCGTCCAATGGATTACACTGGACCAGGTTCAGTTAGTGAGCAGCTTGTCCAAGTGAAAAAGATGGCTTGTTCTCTCGATTCCTTTCCTTCTTGGCTGGTCGGCCAGGGAGGTGAAGCGGTTAGATTGCAATTGCAACATATGATTAACGCATCTCTCAGGGAGGAGACTTTTCCAGCATGCTTAAAAGAGGCGGTGGTACGGCCGCTTCTAAAAAAAGCCCTCCCTGGACCCCCTGGATCTTAATAGCTATAGACCAATATCAAATCTACCATTTGATCAAGAGGGCGGTTGCAAACCAACTCCAAACAGTTTTGGATGACACAGATTTTCTAGACCCATTTCAAGCCGGCTTCAGAGCAGGGCCGGATCTACACTACTGCTTTAAAGTGCTTTATAACAGTTTTGACAACTGCACATGCAGTGTGTCCTGGGCCCCAACAGTTGTTAAAACTGTTATAAAGCACTTTAAAGCATTTTAAAGCAGTAGAGTAGATCCTGCCCAGGATACGGAATTGAGACCGATACGGTCGTCTTAGTAGATGATCTACGCCTGAGTATTGACAGGGGGGAGTGCGTCCCTCCCTGCTGGTACCCTTGGACCTCTCAGCAGCTTTTCATAGAATCATAGAATAGTAGAGTTGGAAGGGGCCTACAAGGCCATCCAGTCCAACCTGCTCAATGCAGGAATCCACCCTAAAGCATCCCTGACAGGTGGTTGTCCAGCTGCCTCTTGAAGGTCTCTAGTGTGGGAGAACCCACAACCTCCCTAGGTCACTGGCTCCATTGTCGTACTGCTCTAACAGTCAGGAAGTTTTTCCTGATGTCCAGCTGGAATCTGGCTTCCTTTAACTTGAGCCTGTTATTCCGTGTCCTGCACTCTGGGATCATGGTATCCTTCTGGAACAGCTGAGGGGATTGAGAATTGGGGGCGCTGTGCTTCGGTGGTCCCGGTCCTACCTCTCGGGCAGGTTCCAGACGGTGATGCTTGGGGACAGCTGCTCCTCAAAGAAGGAGCTGCTGTGCGGTGTACCGCAAGGTGCCATCCTTTCCCCAATGCTATTTAATATTTACATGAAACCGCTGGGAGAGATCATGCGGAGGCATGGGGCGGGGTGCCTTCAGTATGCTGATGACACCCAAATATATTTCTCTCTGCCTTCGACAACAGCGTCAGCTAAGGACAGCGTGTCTCCTCTGAATGAATGCTTAGAGTTGGTAATGGGCTGGATGAGGAAAAACAAACTGGAGCTGAATCCAGACAAGACGGAGGTACTTGTGGTCAAAGGCCACAACCCGAGTTTAGAGGTGTGTCAACTGGTTCTGGATGGGGTTACACTCCCCCTGAAAGACTGTGTTCGCAGCATGGGGGTGCTTCTGGATCCGTTGCTCCAAATGACAGCCCAGATAGATGCGACGGCCAGGTGTGCCTAGATTCGGCTGCTATGCCAGCTGCGCCCCTACCTAGAGGCGGAAGACCTAAAGACGGTCGTGCATGCGC
This sequence comes from Elgaria multicarinata webbii, assembly GCF_023053635.1. Lineage (NCBI taxonomy): Eukaryota > Metazoa > Chordata > Lepidosauria > Squamata > Anguidae > Elgaria > Elgaria multicarinata. Next base: position 13,157,210 of record NC_086193.1, on the reverse strand, counting down.
TGGGAACTTCGAGGCTCGGCTTCTGCAAGGCGTTCTACATAGGGCTACCGTTGTGCCTGGTCTGGAAACTTCAACTAGTTCAAAATATGGCAGCCAGGTTGGTCACCGGTACATCTAGGGGTGAGCATATTACCCCAACATTAACATCACTCCACTGGCTGCCAATGGGTTTCCGAGCGAAGTACAAAGTGTTGGTTATCACCTTTAAAGCCCTACATGGTTTGGGTCCAGGCTACCTGCGGGATCGCCTTCTCCCATACAATCCTCCCTGCACACTCAGGTCCTCTGGGAAGAATCTCCTTCGGTCTGCCAAAATTAGGCTGACAGGTATTACCCAGAGGACCTTCTCTTCTGCTGCTCCCAGACTGTGGAATGGCCTGCCGGACAAGATTCGTCAGCTTGACAGTCTTTTGCCATTCAAGAAAGCTATCAAGACTGGTCTGTTCCAGCAGGCCTATCCAGTGGAATTTTAAGATGTTTTTAGGATGTTTTTAACAATGTATATTATGTTTTAATTCAGTTTTATGTATTTTATCTTTTATTGTTGTTCCCTGCCTTGATCAGAATGGAGAGGTGGGTAAGAAATAAATGTATTATTATATCCAGGGCTTTTCTTGACCCACCTCTGCCTCTCCAGATTTTAATTTTATTTCTTGAGATTGTTTTTCATCAAAATCCCGGATTGGTTCTTAGGGTTGATTGCTTAAAGTTGTTTTTACGTTGACTCTGTACCAAAACACAGGGATTTGTATTTATCTCTGTCCCAGGGGTTGCTTACATGTGGGGAAAGCCCCGCGGTGGGTGTGGATCTGCGCCCCGTCGGTTAGACGACGCAGACACAGGTTTACAGCCACCGCAGGTCTGGTTTGAAAAAGTCGGGGATTTATCCCAATTCTTTCAAAGGGAGCGACATCAACACTGACCTGGGGGTGGAGCCTGGTGGGAGGCGAACAGCGATTGGCCGCCTTCCACCTGGAAGATGGGAAGAGCTGGTTCTGGGACCCGGATGGCCGCCCAGAAACTGCGTTGCTGCCCCAGTTGTCTTCTGTGCTGTTGGCTGTCGTGCCGAACTTTGTGGGGGCCTGTTCCTGAGCAACACCCTGGCCCCCAGGAGCACTGCTGCCTCAAGCGACAGGCCAGTGAGAAGAAGTTCTCGCTTGCAAAGAAGGACTCCTCAGGAGAAAGCAACTCCTTGTGAGCAGGGCACGGACCAGAGAGCTGTGCTGTACTGCAGCTGAGCCCTGGGTGGGGCTCAGCAGGGGCTGGTGTTAAACGTCTTCTGTGTCTGCCTCCTACCTTGCCTCCCAGATCTTGCCCTGTGATTGATGCTTTGTACTCCTGACCCTTGCCTCCCTCTTGACTCTTCTTCTGGACTGTGTAACGTATCTGACTGCGTGACTGTGTTTTGACCTCTGCCTGTTATCGTGAACACTCCTGCCTAAGCTGCGTTGGAGAGAAGCCTGCATGCTCAAAAATCTGCAGGCTTCATTGCCTTGTTCCTTGTTTAGCCCTGTGCCCAGAGTCTACCGCAGTCAGCGCAGGGCAATGAACTTACCTAAGTTTGCAATTTCAAACCGTTGTACGAACATTATACACGTTGGACTGCGCACTGTTGTCTGGCCTTTTGCATCCTGAAAGAGCTCTTGTGTTCCCTGCGGAAGGTAGATGGAACAAAATCTCCATCCTAGGCCCGGCTGGAGAGCTTTACGCCCGAGCCAGGATTCGAACACAACTCACTCACACTCTTTCCCCTCCGGCTGGTCTTAGTTGTCTCTGGAGGTGGGCTTTTGAAGGGGCCTTGTAGCAAAACAGAAGAGCGAAGTTTAGCGTGGGTTGTGGAGCCATTTTCCTTCCCTAAATCAGCATGCATTTTAAGAGCTTCAGCTATTGGGCGGTATAGAAATGAAATAAATAGATAAATTCTCTTCACATAAGCTTTGCAATGACCTGCTTTCTCTTCTCTTGCCTTCTACTCCACCTCTGTTTCGGTATGATTTACCCAGGCATATGGGGAGCATAAAAGAATATCCATTCCACCCTTTCTTACTGGGGTGTAGAAGAGGCTTGGGAGGACTCCAACTTCCTTCTAAAGATGCGACAGAGACAATTTGGATGATTTGGGGCGAACAAGCAAAGTTTCGCTGCGCCAGAGCAGAGTTCTTGCACAACCGTTGCGTGTTGTGTTGTGTTGAGTTTCGTTGCATTGAGTTCACTTTTCTCACCAGCTACAAAGATCCCTGGCAAGAGCGGCGAAAGGGAGGTTTGCGAGGAGGCTGCACAACTAGAAATTACGTTTTACAAGTTTAGAAATAACCTCTCCCATCCTGAAAGGGCGGGGGGGGGGGAATGAAACTTACAAAGTGAAATTTACTAGGCCAGCTACCACTAGAGCAAAAACCTGTTTCTTTTCCTTTGTTAATCCCAGCTGTCAGGGACAAAGCCAAGAAGTTTTAAGTTTCAAGTCCTCATTGTTTGGCTTTTATTTCTTATTTGTTTGGCTTTTATTTCTCTGTTTTCTGCAGTTGTCCTAGAGGCTGTTCCTTACTATGACTAGGCTCTACAGAACTATGAAAGGTATTGCAGCTCTAGCTTCAGTTGGCGACCCTTTTGCAGGGAATCTTCCCCATCACTGGTTTTGAAATTCACCTCTGCATGAGGACTAGGAACTTGCGTCCCTCCTCATTTTGAAACAAATAAATAAATTGTAAGACTTTGCCTATCCAGTGGCCTGTGGGGGGGGGGGAATCCCCCTCTGGGACCAGCTGAGGTTGCTTTTGAGCGCTGGCTTTATTGATTGCTCCTTGGTTGATTTGGGAGAAGGTCACCTTCCGTGGCCCTGCGGTTACCGTGTAAGGCGATAAAACGTGGCTTCTGAACGGCAAAGTGTTGGAGTGGCTTGCTTTCAGTTTTCCCTTCCTCTAGCCTCGTAATGACTGCAAAAAGCTTGCAAAGTGAAATTAATTCTCCGTTGCACTGCATGGCTGAGACGCGCCTCTCTGGATGCTATTCCCTCACCCCAACCACGCAAAGGAGATGTTTCATCGGTCAGCCCTGCTTCCTGCCTGGGGTGCGGGAGCATCCGAGAAGGACGAGAAGATGCACCCGTCCCAAGATGATGTGCAAGTCCCTCATTTGGGTGTTTTCCTGCTTTTGGGAGTTCTGAAAGTTTGAAATAAGAACATCAGAAGAGCCCTGCTGGATCTGACCAAGAGTCCATCTAGTGTAGGGTGGTGTAGGGCAGGGCTCCTGTAGCTTTAACAGTTGTACAGAAAAGGGGATTTCAGCAGGTGTCCTTTGTAGGCGTGCAGCACCTGGTGAAATCCCCTCTTCATCACAACAGTTGAAGCCGCAAGAGCCCTGCCCTCTTTTGCATCTGGTCACTCTAGTACAGCTCCTGCAGCTTTAACTGTTGTGATGCAGAGGGCATTTCACCAGGTGCTGCATGTATACAAAGGACACCTGCTGAAATGCCCTTTTCTGTACATCTGTTAAATGATACTGGAGCCCTGTCCTCTTTTCCATAGGGTCACCCTAATAGTCCAGCACTCTGTTCACACAGTGGCCAAGCCGCTGTTGACTGGGGACCCACGAGCAGGTCACGGTGCAACAGCACTCTCCCGCCCATGTTCCCCAGCAGCTGGTGCACACAGGCTTTCTGCCTCTGATAAATGGTGCCTGTCCTTTGGCTGAGTTCTTGGCCGTAAGAGCTTTAAGCTACAATAGGCTGGCCACACCCGTTTTTGCCTCTGGCTCTGCCCAGTATTGGGACAAGAGCTTCTCTGGAATGCAACGCGGCCCTCGGGGTGAAAAACGTTCAATACGCCTGTTTTAGCTTGTAAACTGCCCAGAGTTTCGGCTATGTGGGCGGTATATAAACGCAATAAATAAATAAATAGGCTCAACAGATGTCCTCATGTCCTGCTCCGCGGTTTCCACGGGCACCAGCCCTTCTCTGCCATTTATTTCCCAAGCAGCTAGTCCTCAAGATAGACTGCCCTGAAACATGGAGGTCTTTAATTTTTTTATTTTATTTTGTATTGGTTTAATTTTAAGGATTTCTAGAGTGCCTTTCCCCCGCACCGAAGTAGGTCCCCCTCCCCGAGCAGGGTGCGAATGTCAACGTGACACGTGCGGTGTAATGAAAAACACAAATCGCGCATCCGGTCCGCCAAAACAGAGAGGAATTAAAACAGAACTCATCAATGGGCTGAACTCTACGCCCTGATCGGTTTTAGAACACCCAGGCAAATAGAAGACGTCTGAACTGGATGCCTAAAAGAATACAGTGTTGGTGTCAGTGGCGAGCGCAGGCCTCAAGCTTTTTTTCTAGGAGCAGGGGTGCTGACATCATCTGTCTATCCGGGCTTCCTTGTTCCCTCTGAGATTAGCTGCAATCCTCACTGTAGCTGCAGGAGGATGCATTTTCCCAGCAACAATAAAAAAGGTGGAACGAGGTAGAAAGGAAGGGAAATAGGGTCATTCCCCCAGCCCTACTGAAAATCTTTCTTAATTTTTTCCCCTCCTCCCTCCTCATCGCTCATTTCTTCGGTGCTGTGTCTTTCTTTCTTTCTTTCTTTCTTTCTTTCTTTCTTTTAACTTTGTAAGCCTGCAGCAAGTCTTGTTTTACAGACTGTATGTAAACAGCTCCAGCAATCAATAAATACATAAATAAATATCGTGGGGAGCTACTGTGGTAGCGACACAAAGTATTTTGTTGTGGCTGGGTGATTTAAGGCTCTGTGCCACCACGATGAACTTCTCTTACCAAAGCTGAAGGCACAGGCAGGTCGCTATGCGTAGGCGCGGTCCCTTTTTAAAGCCATCCCTCCACCTTGTGGAAGTGAGTTCCATGGTTTAACTGTGCGTTTTCAGCACAGAGTCGGCGTTCCCCGATTGACGGGCTGCGGAGGTGATCCAGAGGGGGATGGAAACGGACTTTCCGTGGCTACGGCGGGGACCGTGTGTCCTTACCGGCGAGGCCTGCGACCAGATCCAACGCAGCCCATGGAAAAAAGAATCTGATAGCGCTTGGCTCCCATGCGTCTACGGCCAAAGGTGTGAGAAGGCCAGAAACTGTAAAGTGAAGCCGGGTGGCGGTTTTCACATTGTCCAGGTGGCTGCATTGCACTCTGCTTCCCACAACCTGACGTCCCCCAGGTGAGTCGGACTACAGCAGCGTTCTCAGCCCGGAGAAACAGGGCAGGGAGATCTATCCTTTCAGCAGTGCAAGATAATACATTGAGTGCCCCACACTCACCCAGCGTTCTGCCCTTTTAAGCCTCACATTCCTGTTGTTCATCGAAATAAAAGTCGGTCAAAGCATCCGTGATTTACCTGCAAGAGCTACAACTGTCTGAATTGATTTTTTCCCTCCTCCTTCTGTACGCTGCCCTGAGATCGAGCGGGACACAAATGTTTTAATAAAACGAATAAATAAATCAAGTGTGCGGAGTTTCAAAACAGGGACCCTTTTTACAGGATGTAAAACAAGACTGCCCCTTGCTGCAGGCTTACAAAGTTTTTTTTTAAAAAAAAGACATGGCACCGAAGGAACGAACGATGAGGGAGGAGGAGAAAAAAATTAAGTAAGACTTTCAGCAGAGCTGGGGGAATGGCCCTATTTTCCGTCCTTTCTCTCTCGTTGCACCTTCTTTATTTTTGCTGGGAAAATGCATCCGCCTCCAGCTACAGTGAGGATTGCAGCTAATCTCAGAGGGAACAAGGAAACCCGGGGTGGAGGCACATGATGTCAGCACCCCTGCTTCTATCAAAGATTTCTTTTCAATTTTGGTGCAAACTACTGATGTGCTGTGTGTGTATGTATCTAAATACATGCTCACACAGACATTTATGCACTATTTCTGCCGGGGACATTTTTCAACAGATAAATGGCAATCTTTCTGTGACCCCATCTCTGACCACCTACCCACACCCTCCAGCGAATGGCTACTTGGATTACAGAAGAGCCATGCTGGATCTTAGCGAGAGGTCCACCTAGACTAGTGTTCTGTTCTCACAGTAGCCAAATAGAGACCCCTGGGAAGCCCACGAACAAGACTCAGTGGTCGTAGCCATCTCCTACTGTGGCTCCCCAGAAACTGGTATCTGGGAGGCAACTGGAAACTCCATTTAGCCATTCTAATTCCTTCTCGATCTAAACCTGTGGCCATTTCCACATCTTGATGCAGTGAGTTCCATAGATTAACGATGCGCTGTGTGAAGACGTCCTTCCTTTAATTCATTACTTATTTGTTACGTTTAGATCTCACCTTTCCTCCAAAGATCCCAAGGCAGCTTAAATGAGAGCGTCGGCGATTGGGCGGTATAAAAATGAAATAAATAAATAAATAAATAAAACCCTGTTCCTTTCATTTTATCCTCATAACAACAACCCTGTGAGGTAGGTTAGTCTGAGAGTCAGTGACAGGCTCAAAGACACCCTCTGAGCTTCATGGCTGAGTAGCGGCAAGAACTTGGATCTCCCCATTCCAACGCTCTAACCACTACACCACCTTGTCTCTCTTGTCTGTCCTGAATCTCCGGATTTCTGCTTTTATGTTGCTCTTATCCACACCATGAATAACATTTTATACTTCTATCCATCATTTTTCCCTGTTAAGAAAAAACGCCTTTGCAGTGATGTTATTGAATATTAAATTAGTATATTAATAATTCTGAAATATCACGATTGATTATTTAATACTAGTTTAAAGGTTTGAACACAGGCAAGTGACAGATAACATTCTAAATGCGTCGAAGCCGTTACCTTTTACGTCAACCTGATGAATCTTGCTGTAATGCTTGCAACAGCCCTATGGAAAAAAATAGATCAAGTGCAATTTATGCCCATTTCTAAGAAGGGAAAGACTGAGGTCGGAAGAGAGAGAGGCTCCGTTGGTAGCTCAACGCCCCGTCCCCTCATAGCTTGCTGATGTACACGGTGCAAATCTATATTTCAGGGGTGGTGAAAACGGAAGGAGCAGAGAGCTAATGCCATGCCCTCTGCTCCATTTTAGTTGTGGGCCATGGAAGCAAATCTTGTCTGCTTGTAAGTTTCGGGTTGAGAACGTATGCCGAAAGCTTTATTTGGCCAGTGATGGAGCTGCTCTGCCCACGTACAGAGTTCTCCCCAATCAAAACTCAAGGCGTTGGTTGGATAGATCATAGAATCATAGAATAGCAGAGCTGGAAGGGGCCTACAAGGCCATCGAGTCCAACCCCCTGCTCAATGCAGGAATCCACCCTAAAGCATCCCTGACAGGTGGCTGTCCAGCTTCCTCTTGAAGGCCTCTAGTGTGGGAGAGCCCACAACCTCCCTAGGTCACTGGTTCCATTGTCGTACTGCTCTAAGAGTCAAGAAGTTTTTCCTGATGTCCAGCTGGAATCTGGCTTCCTTTAACTTGAGCCCGTTATTCCGTGTCCTGCACTCTGGGAGGATCGAGAAGAGATCCTGGCCCTCCTCTGTGGGACAACCTTTTAAGTATTTGAAGAGTGCTATCATGTCTCCCCTCCATCTTCTCTTCTCCAGGCTAAACATGCCCAGTTCTTTCAGTCTCCCTTCATAGGGCTTTGTTTCCAGACCCTTGATCATCCTGGTTGCCCTCCTCTGAACACGCTCCAGCTTGTCTGCGTCCTTCTTGAATTGTGGAGCCCAGAACTGGACGCAATACTCTAGATGATGCCTAACCAGGGCCGAATAGAGAGGAACCAGTACCTCACCTGATTTGGAAGCTATACTTATATGAATGCAGCCCGAAATAGCATTTGCCTTTCTTGCAGCCATATCGCACTGTTGGCTCATATTCAGCTTGTGATCTACAACAATTCCAAGATCCTTCTCGTTTGTAGTATTGCTGAGCCAAGTATCCCCCCTCTTGTAACTGTGCCTTTGGTTTCTATTTCCTATATGTAGATGTCGGAACAAAAAATGAAACAAGTTTATCACAGTGGCCCGTTCTTCATATCACGCAGAAGCACGAAGAGAGCAGTTTTCTGGCTGACACTGCAAAGCTAGGTCTTGTAATCATTGTAATTCCAGATAGCTACATGTCAAGGCCTTGAAATCTTTTCAACGCTCTTTTCACCTCACAAAGTCATGTCGGAAGAGACCAGGCCTGTGAATTCTAGTTCCCCGGAGCTCAGCGGTGAGGTGGAAACTAGATTTTTCAGGAAGGGTTCAAAGGGGAGAAGATGGAGAAGTATCCCGAGAGGCCGCAAAGGCAGGGTTATTGTTAGGTTTTTATTCCGTTGTGTTTTGGGGGCTGTAATGTTGGCCGTTGGGCGGTATAGGAACGAAAGGCATGAAATGGCATTTAAAGGAGCCAGGGTACTTATGGGACTCTGAGAAGGGGCTCCGAGGAGAAGGGGCAGCAAGGGAGAGTGGTTGGAGTCGTTTGAGGGAGCAGATTTCTGGGGCATTGTGAGGCCCAGTCGACCAACGAGGAAAAGGGCGGAGAGTGAGAGGTGTTTGGGGACTTTTTGGTGGTGGCCCCAGAGGAATACTGCAAGGATATATAGCTTGGAGAGAGAGAGAGAGAGAGAGAGAGAGAGAGAGAGAGAGAGAGAGAGAGAGAGGAAGTAAACCCACAAGGGTTTCTAGTCCTCAAGAACATTCTCTGAAGGAAACTCGCACCGATGTGAGAGGCAGAAGGTGATAATGATAATCATCCTTTATTATGAACACACAGAGAGTTTATATAGTCATCCCCGTACCCTTTTTCTTCCCCCCCTCCTCTTCTGCTGAGTCAACTTCCATTGTCCTGTTTGCGTGCTGAATCAACTTTCCTTATCACCTTTGTGTGCCAAGCTAGCTTTCTCATCATGTTTGTTCCCGGGTTAATCTGGAAGTTAAACAGGACGCACTGCTCCGAGACAATAGACAATACTGAGATAAAGAGGCTGCGATGGCCAAACCCTTAATCCCAAAGACAGTTTTCTGTCATGAGGAATTCCAGGCTTGTCGTGTCATCCTACAATTTACAAAGAGGATTTGTCTAAAATGGACGCACAGAGAGGAGAGTAACCACCTCTGTTCAGTCAGCAGAAGTTGCAACGGCAACAGAACAGGAAAACTCTGGAGAATTGGGGGCGGGAAAGAGGCAATTTCTTGCCTGGACGTTATTCTTCCTGCGCTGGCTTCTTTCTTTCTTTCTTTCTTTCTTTCTTTCTTTCTTTCTTTCTTTCTTTTATTACATTTATATACCGCCCCATAGCCGAAGCTTTCTGGGTGCTTTATAAAAGCCCCCCATTCCCACATTGCAGAATAAGCCAAACAAAACTTCCGCCTTCCCTGGGGGAGGCAGACCCTAAATTCAGGGAGGGGGGGTCATTTCTCCTCCATCTCCTTGGAGAGGCTCCGTTGCAGGAAATGCAATGACAGCAGAGGATACCCCTGGCTGGCTGGCTGCAGCGGTTGCCGTAGCGACGGCACAGGAAGGCCTCTGTTGCCAGGGCAACCAGGACTGCAGTGGATGAGGATGCTTCTGACTGCAAGATTTCAGCCCCAGCGAGGAAGTCGTTTCGTACCGGGAGGGTTGTAAAAACAAACCGAATCGTCAAAGAGCGGGAGATAAATTCCTAACGGTCAGGATGGCGGGATGAAGGATTTTTAATTTCAGCGAAATCGGTCTTGCATTCCCTTGGTCCAATACTTGGTTTACCTTTGTGCAGAGCGTTGGTTGTTTTAGGCTTGGTTACATAAAGCTGAACATTTAATAGATCTCTCAACCCAATTGGGCTAATGAATCCTAAGAGTTTCCGGCCACGCTCTTGTACCGACGTGCTTCGGCTACTGAGCGGTATAAAAATGTAATAAATAAATAAATACATACATACATACAATTCCCAGCCACTGAAGGCACGCTGGGAGGTGTAGGCATTTTGAAGATCTCGGACATCCCAGGATGCCTTGAATGGAGACCCCCACATCCACTGAGATCCGCTGCCCTAAGGGTCCAGGCAACACTGGGTATATCAGCTAGTGTATATCTATTGATAAACATGACGCTAAAAACAAAAACCACAAAACATAGCTGACGGAGAGAACCCCGAAATGATTTTCTGTATTTTATACTTGCTGTTGTTCTCCACCTCAATCAAAATGGAGAGGTGGGTAAGAAATAAATTTATTATTGTTATTAACCACATTAATAGTTAATAATAGTTCGCTTACAGGAAAGGCAGCAGGCCAAGAAGTGCTTTAGCCCGGTTTTGCTTGGCCGTTCTTCGGAAGGCAAGAACAATGATATTCTGGGATGCTTCCCAAGGAAACAGAGTTCGTGCCGGCAAGGGTCAGTTCAGGGCGTAAAGTTCCTTTTCCTGTTCTCTTCTGCTCAGACCCAAACGTTGGTGGTTTCGTTATTTAGCCTGCTGGAAGAAAGGAATTGTGTAACGAGCTGTGTGTAAATTCTTCTTCTTCTTCTTCTTCTTCTTCTTCTTCTTCTTCTTCTTCTTCTTCTTCTTCTTCTTCTTCTTCTTCTTCTTCTTCTTCTCCTCCTCCTCCTCCTCCTCCTCCTCCTCCTCCTCCTCCTCCTCCTTCGAATCATAGAATAGCAGAGTTGGAAGGGACCTACAAGGCCATCGAGTCCAACCCCCTGCTCAATGCAGGAATCCACCCTAAAGCATCCCTGACAGATGCTTGTCCAGCTGCCTCTTGAAGGCCTCTAGTGTGGGAGAGCCCACAACCTCCCTAGGTAACTGATTCCATTGTCGTACTGCTCTAACAGTCAGGAAGTTTTTCCTGATGTTCAGCTGGAATCTGGCTTCCTGTCACTTGAGCCTGTTATTCCGTGTCCTAACATGGAGCACCAACAATGTACTTGTGCTAGGAAATTGCTTCCAGGAAAGTGTGCCTACGATCACACACCCTTAATTCCATGCCTCCCAGCATGTCACAGATAATCAGCTGTAGCCAAGGTTAGTCCTACTAAGAGTAGACCCATTGAAATGAATGGGGCAACTTAGACTACCATTGGATGCAACCCAGGGTTAATTTTATTTATTTCATTTCTATACCGCCCAATAGCTGAATTTCTCTGGGCGGTTTACAAAAACTAAAATCTTCAGTACAACGTAAAATCTGAGACGAAAGCTTAAAACCGCGATACAAAAGTTCAACCAGAATAAAACCAAAAATAAAACTGTGTGAACACAGGGCTGGATTAGATGGACCCTCGGTCTGATGCAGCAGGGCACTTCTGATGTTCTTAAATAAATAAAACGCTGTTCTGCTATTACTGTTGAACAAGCAATCCGGTCAGCTTTCGTACATGGAAGGGGAGAGGGTGCCGTCTTGGTCTTTGCCTCAGGCGGCAAAACGTCTTGGGGCGGCCCTGCTTCCCCCAAATTGGTGTCAGGACTTGCCGTCTAGTGGCTCTGCTTCTCTAGCCCAGGAGAAAGGTGGGTTGGTGTTGGGAGCGCCTGTAGAGCTGCCCCTCTGGATGTGATTTTCCAAGATTTCAGACAGCTAAAACTAAACCCACAAAAAATTGACGTTGTTGCACCTGTGAAGGTAAGACCATCAGAAGGGTCCTGCTGGATCAGACTGAGAGTCCATCTAGTCCACCACTGTGTTCACACAGTGGCCAGCCAGGGACTAACAAGGGAGGATGTGGTGCAACAGCACCCTCGCACCCATGTTCCCCAGCAACTAGTGCACACAGGCTTACTGCCTCTGATACTGGAGGTGGCACATAGCCATCAGCGCTAGTGATCGCCTTCTCCTACAGGAATTGATCCAACCCCCTTTGAAAGCCATCCAAATGGGTGGCCATCACCACATCTTGTGGCGGTGAGTTCCATAGTTTAACTGCGCTGTGTGAAGAAATCCTTCCATTGATCTGTCCTGAATCTCCCACCCATCATCTTCGTGGGATGACCCCCGTTGGGTTCTAGTATTTTGAGCGAGGGTAGTGCTGCCACGTTTCCAGCGTCTGAGCCTAGCAGTTCTGAGTTCAAGAGTCCAAGGTAGCCAGCCCATGTAGAAAGCAAAGTCTCAATGGTCCGGCTAACAGGTCACTGTGCTCCCAGGCAACACAGGGGACTGAGAGCGATGTGGAGGAGAACCAAAGTCCATTCCAGAAGTATTCACGCCAGGAAGCCCTCTTGACCAACTCCTGCAGGGTTCACTGCGGGTCCCCATTTTTTTCTTCCCTGAATAGGCGGCCTGATTTCTTCATGGTATTCAGATCCCGCCTTGTGTGGTTTCCCCTCGCCCCATTTTCTCCTCCCAGCAACCCTGAGAGGTAGGTAAGGTTGAGAGAGAATGTACAATAAAGCTTCCCGGGGCCGCGCAGCGAGCGCCTTGCCCGATCGGGGACTTGAAAGCAGCTCTCCCCCAATTTGTGCCTGGCCTGCTATCTGCTGCACCGCACAGGCACCCATCTTCGTGGGGTTGACTTACAAAGAAGTTGCCTCGAGGGGTGGGGCGTGGCCAGAGAGCAAGGACTCATGCAGGGAGGCAGCGGGGCAACCTCCTCGACAGGCGAGCGGGTCTTTCACACCTGTGCAGTTTGGGTCGTTCAATCCCTCCGAACGCGGCTGAAAGAGCTGCCCTGCAAGGTGGCGAAATCAAGACCCGTATGCATCATACAGAGAGACAGCAAGACACCCTCCTCTGTTGGCTGCCTAGATTGGGCTTAGTGCAGCCTTGAAACGGCAGAGTGGAGCACAACGTGGCCTGCTGTCATCTCACGTCAGTCCCTTTCCAGCTTCACTGGCTGCCAGTCCAGGTTCAGGCCCAATTCAAAGTGCTGGTATTAACATTCAAAGCCCTAAACAGCTTGAGGCCGGGTTATCTGAAGTAACGCCTCCTCCCCTATGTACCTGCCCGGACCTTAAGATCATCCTCAGGGGTCCTTCTCTGTGAGCCCCTGCCGAAGGAAGGGAGGCAGGGGGCTACCAGGAGCAGGGCCTTCTCCGCTGTGGCACCCTGGCTGTGGAAGGAGCTCCCTAGAAAGATTCAGCATGCCACCAACGTTATACTTCCCCCCCCCCATGCCAGAGCTTTTTATTTCTCCAGTATTTTAACAGCTTGCCATCTTAATCTTGCAACTTCACTGTTTAAAACCTCTATTTTAAATCTGTATTAAAATTTACATTGCTGCTCAGTTTTATTCCCGGTTTGGGCTTCTATGTGGTGTTTTTATACTATGGCTTGTTTTATATTTTGAATTGTCTTTGGGGCTTTGATTTTTGTGAACCGGCTATTGGGTGGTATAGAAATGCAATAAATAAATAAATAAATAAACAAACCGGACGGAGTTTTCAGGGCCCCGGCTTTGAACCGGTCATCCCCCGGCTACAGCAGCTGCTGGGGTCTTAATATAGCATCCCGGAGGGGAGCCGAGGGAAGAATTTGCTGAGCACACCCTTCGCTTCCACAGTTGGTTTTTTATTTCCAGCTCAAGTTTCCCTCTGCCCTTCCGGGGCCCGGAAACGTTTCACCTTTTGTCGCAAAATCCCGTCGTGGGAGATCAGTTCTGCAGATGGGAAGGCGGCGGGAACAGAGAATCCGTTTCAGCCTTCCCTAGGTGTGTTGGCCTACAACTCCCATCTTCCCCTTCTGTCCATCTGGAGGGCAGCTGGTTGGGGAAAGATAATCTGTTTGTTTCAAAGTGTTGAAATTACTGTAAGAAGAGAAGAAACGCCCTGATGCTGCATCAGACCAAGTGTCCATCCGGTCCAGGGTTCTGTTCACACAGTGGCCAGCCAGCTGTTGACCAGGGACCCACAAGCAGGACATGAGTGCAACACCACCCTCCCACCCATGTTCCCCAGCAACTGGAGAACATAGGCATACTGCCTGTGATACTGTTGGTGGCATATAGCCATCAGGGCTAGTAGCCAGACATACTATATATTTGGCTGAGGGAGGGGAAATAAATAAAACATGCCTAGCTTTGGGGGTGTTAATGGTGGCCCAGATGGTGACGTGGGGTTGGTTGTTCAACAAATAATAAAAAAAAGGTTTCGCCAACTGGCTCAACAAATATTGGCCATCATAATTAGGGATGCAATATTGTATCACTTAGACCAGGGGTACTGAATCTCTTTCAGACCCAGAGGCAAGTTTAGAGCTTCTCTGCATTAAGCAAAAATCCCACACCCTTATTAGGCTTTCTTCTTCCAGAGGCGTTCCAGGTTTACGATGGGCTTTTTTAGAGGGTGATTTGGAATTGAAAACTTCCCTTCTTGGCATTGCTCTGTAGGTGCAATGAATCAACGCCATCTGGTGGCTGAATTGTAGCGCAACACGGGTGTTTCACACTGCCGATTCGATTAACTTTTATTACAGTGTTATCTCCGATCTTTTTGAAAGCGGGATAGAGTGCTGAAAATGCACCTTAACCTTAGTCTTTGTGTTTTTTTCTTTTTCTGTTTTCTTCTGCTTTCCTTTTCCTTATCTTTCTTCTTTTATCTTTCTCTTGTTTTCATTTTCCTTAGATGTAATGTCTCTATGTAATGCTTTTATGTCATGTATATTTATGAAACAATTTTAAAAAATCGATATGCAAAAAAAAAAAAAAAAAAAAAAAAGGCAGGATCAAAGGGGGGAAATGCAGGAGGATGTTCTGGAGGTTGACAGCATCATGTAAAGGACCAGCAAACAATCACGAGCTGGAACCCTGACCAGGAGCCCTATGCGCTGCAGCATTTTGTTGCAGGACCCACAGCGGCTACATCGTAGCCCTGTGTGCATACGCAGATACACCCCTGTTGTGGAGTTTCGCAGCAGGGGGAGGTCTTAAAATATGCCAGACGCCTCTGTGGAACTTCTCAACCTTCTGTCTCTCGTAGCCTTTCGCTGCCTGGTGTCAACTCCTCCCCAGGGATGCTGCCAAGATGCCAGAGAGCGCCTGGAAGCTGGCTTTCTACACCATCTCCTGGTCCTACGGCACCTACCTGCTCTTCTTTGCCGGCTACCCATTTTTCTATGACCCTCCTTCGGTGTTTTACGGTGAGCTGAGCTGTCTGTACGTGATGAGGGTGGTGGCAGCGGCAGAGAGGGCTTTATTTTGGAGAACATCTTGCCATTTGGGGAGTTTATTCCATGGCACTTCTTTCAGCCCGAGGGCCGGGTTCCGTTCCGGAGAAGCTCTCGGGAGACCCATTCCGGTGGTGGATGGGGCTAAGGCAAAAGGGGCGGGGTCAAAAAATACCAGCCCATTTGGACTTGAAAGCTCCAGTAACTGAGCCTTGGAAGAGACGTGGTGTCAGGATGAGGCCCGGTCTCCCCGGTGTGTATCCCGAATCGGACTCAGAGCCTGAAGAAGAAGTAGACTTACGCTGGGACTTAGCTTTTCCATATATCTTCCTCCCTTAGAGCTGCGATTTGAAGGTAAGATTGGGGCTCTCTTTTGTTTTAATAGATCTATGGCCCCAAAGTACGGCAGCCGTAAAGGGCCATTTCCCTAGTGTGCAACTATAGATCTATGAGAAAACGTGAGCCCCCATCTTAATTTTAAATCACTGCTTCTAGGGAGGAAGATGCTTGGCAAAGGTAAGTCCTGGGAGTGGCGGCAGCAGATTTGAGGTGTGATGGGGGAGGTTTGTCTGGTGAGTCCAATGACCTCATGCTAAGCATCATGCCGGCTTTTCCAGGTTGGTAGGGGGATCAGCCCACCCACCCCCAAATTGGCCCGAGGTCTTCAAGACTGATTTGCTTTGCCTCGGGGCGCTTCGGGCTGACCAGTACCACCTCGTATTCAGGCCAAGGCAGGCTAAATCATCCCGCCTCGCCTTGGATTCGGGGTTTCAGCCCGAGGCGGTACACAGCCCTACTTTTTTATTATTATTACTATTATAATTATTATTATTATTATTATTATTTATTTATATAGCACCATCAATGTACATGGTGCTGTACAGATAACACAGTAAATAGCAAGACCCTGCCGCATAGGCTTACAATCTAATAAAGTTGTAGTAAACAATAAAGAGGGAAGGAGAATGCAAACAGGCACCGGGTAGGGTGAAGCTAACAGTATGGAGTTAGAACAAACTCAATATTTAAAAGCTATAGGGAAAAGAAAAGTTTTTAGCTGAGTTTTAAAAGCTGTGATTGAGTTTGTAGGATTATAATTAGAACGTATTCAACGATAATACGTACTGCGCAAAACATAAACGTAAGGAAATCCGTGTCCTGCAAACGGTATCAGTCCTGGTCATGGGATAGCTAGCTGGGTGGGAGTCTTTACTGCCATTCTGGCTGGGGCTGATAGTAATTGTAGTACAACACATCTGAAGAGCATCAGGTTGGGGAAGTCTTAAAAACAAAAACCGCCCAAACCCTGCATCTTGGATGCGTATGAATGTTTTCAGAAATGAATCCAAGGTATTACCTGATAACAGCCACAATCTGAAATCTCCATCTTTGGGTTTGGGACTGACTTGCACAACATCTATCCTAATTTCTGGACTTTTGGTGGGCCATCAGCCTCAGCCAATGCTGGGAGTTGCAGTCCCAAACGTCTGAAGGGCCACCAACTCGACCTGGCCTGATGAGGAGTCCTGGGGGACTCGGAAGCTTGTGCAGTTCAGTGGGATTTGGGTTGGTTCCCAAATCCAACCATTGCCCAAGGGTGGATATCGAGGGTTTTTTTTCATGCCACTGCAGCAGTGCTGCCTAGTGGCCACAGCTGGGAATGCCCACTTGGGATATCTGGGCTCTTGAAGCCAGCTTAGTGCAGGGGGAGGTGTTGAACCACAGCCACCCCCACCCCCACCCCCACCCGTTCTGGAAGGGCTTTGGCTCTGTTGGGTTGACGCGGCCTGTCTCTTCCCGACCGCCTCTCCAGACTGGAAGAAAGGCATGGAGGTGCCGGTGGATATCGCGGCGGCCTACCTGATGCAGTGCAGCTTCTACGGCCACTCCATCTATGCCACCCTCTACATGGACGCGTGGCGGAAGGACTCCGTGGTCATGCTCATCCACCACGTGGTCACTCTGATGCTCATCGCCTTCTCCTACATATTCAGGTGCGTCCCCTCTGGGCCTCCCTTTCCCCTCCGTCTTCATGGGCTGAGCCTCCTGGGATGCCACGGAATGTCCACAAATGCCATTGCGCTGGCGGTGGGCGGAGAGAGAGAGGTGGGCCACACACACCCCTGGAAATCGTTACAGCAAAGGCACGAAGATGGCACATTGTTTTAACTGTTTTTAAATTATATTTATGGTTTTAACTTGGTTTTAGCTGTGTATATTTATTGTTTCGTACCGTATGCTTTTATCTGTACGCTGCCCTGAGAGCTTAATGATATAGGGCAGGATACAAATGTTTTAAATAAATAAATTTAAAGAAAAGAAAATAGTGATGGGCACCACTTTAGATGGCTTCAAAAGGGGGTTGGATCAATTCCTGGAGGCGAAGGCTATCCAGGGCTACTAGCCCTGAAGGCTGTGTGCTACCTCCAGTATCCGAGGCAGTAAGCCTGTGTGCACCAGTTGCTGGGGAACATGGGCGGGAGGGTGCTGTTGCACCATGTCCTGCTTGTTCATCCCTGGCCGATGGCTGGTCAGCCACCATGTGAACAGACCACTGGACTAGATGGACCCTTGGTCTGATCCAGCATCAGGGCTCTTATCTCCTTACGTTCTTACCATTTGTTCATGGTTAACAATCCACACTTAACCCATTGTGCTGGGTTCACACATCAGAACAACCCACGGTTTTAAACAACTCACAGCCCAATAACAAGCCATTTATTTATTTATTGCATTTATATCCCGGCCCATAGCTGAAGCTCTCTGGGCGGTTTACAAAAGTTAAAAACAGTTACTCTGAAACACTTATACCCCTGAGTTATATTTAAAAGGATGTATACCTACATACGATTACGTTTTATTCCATTATTTTTGGTGAAACGTATTACAAATACTACCATCACCGCAAAGAATGTATTAGGCACTCAGATTTCTTCCAAAGCTTTAAAATTGACGCTGGATACCCATAATACAGGATTAGAACATCCGCATTTTAAAATTAGTCTCTGCAGTTTTTACTTGTACGAGTGTTGGCTTTCTCTTCATGAAATCCTAATTTCCCGGCTATTAGTTTAAAGAGATTTAAAATCGCAAGTCCTGATATATTGCCAGATTGTTAGAATTTGGGCTCAGCAGGTGTTGTTAATAAGAACGTGGTTTTTGTGGTGTAGGTTAGAAGGTGACAGGTTCGATTACCGTGGGTTCCAGGCAAGACATACAGACCCCTTAGGAAGAGCAGCACAGGCTGTTGGGACAACCCACCTCATCAGTTCCCCAGATGTCAGTTCGCTATATCTGAACCCCGCGTGACGGGCCACACTTAACCCGTCATGCGGGGTTCAGATATAGCGACAACCCACAGGGCTGCTCGAGCATGGCTTGTCGTGCGGCGTGAACCCAGTCCTCACCTCCGGCCGAGAAGAGCGGTTTCCGTCCCCTAGTGCCTGACCCTTGGTTCAACTGGAGGTGGTGGGGATCGAACCGGAGGCCGTTGAGGTCCCCCCCTTTGCCACGTTCTGCCCCGCCTTGCGCCGCAGGTACCACAACGTGGGGATTCTCGTGCTGTTCCTCCACGACATCAGCGACGTGCAGCTGGAGTTCACCAAGCTCAACGTCTACTTCAAGAACCGCGGCGGGACCTTCCACCGCCTCAACGACATCATCTCCAACGCCGGCTGCATCTCCTTCAGCGTCAGCTGGTGAGTTTGCCCGTCCCGCATCATTTCTTCTTCTGGCCGATGGTGAGGGACGCTGGGAGTTGTTTGGGAAGATGCTCGCCGGGGGCGAGTAACCAACAGCTCCAGGTAACCACCGCCCACCAACTCTGCCTCTGCCTCCTAAGCAGGTTCTTGGGCACCTTACTTTTCTTATTGCGTTTCCAGTTTGCCTTATGATTGGCCAAGCCTAGGGTGACCCTATGGAAAGGAGGACCGGGCTCCTGTAGCTTTCACATTTGCATTGAAAAGGGGGATTTCAGCAGGTGCCGTTTGTATATATGGGGAACCTGGTGAAATCCCCTCTTCATCACCACAGTTAAAGTTTCAGGAGCCCTGCCCTCTTGTATCTAGTCATGCTAGGCAGGGCTCCTGCAGCTTTCACTGTGGTGATGAAGAGGGAATTTCTCCAGGTTCCCCATATATACAAACGGCACCTGCTGAAATCCCCCTTTTCTATGCAACTGTTAAAGATACAGGAGCGCGGTCCTCCTTTCCATAGGGTCTCCCTAGCCAAGCCCCTCCCCATGGCAGCCATTCTGTGAAGGTCGCTCAGGACTCCCTCTCGAAATGTCCAATGTGCCCACCGAGGCCGAAAGGTGAGGCACCCCTGAGCTAGATTAAGAGATGGAAGAAAACTAAGGAAGTCTCTGATGAGGCGATGCGCTTTAAAATGGTAATTATTTTTAACGTGGCAGAAATTTTCTTAAATTGAAGTCCCCGTGGTGGGTCATAGAGCAGAGTTAAGCAAGGCTGAATAGTCACAGAGTGCGGAAAAGTGCAACTCAAATGACTCAGGGGCTGGAGCATCTCTCCTAGGAAGGAAGGTGACAACTAGGGCTGTGCTCCGCTTCGCTTCATAGAAGCGATAGTGGAGCAGCCCAATTTGCCTTCGCCAAAGGCGGAGCTGGATCGGGTCGGGCGAGCTGTGGAACGAGACAAAGCGGATCTCTTTGCCTCGATCCGGAGCTCCGAAGACAGTTAAGTGTGGGGGGAGGGGGGCTTACCTGGCGACGGCAACAGAGCCAGGTAAGGGAGCAGGGGTGTTTAACTGCATTCGTCGCGGTCCGGCACCGGCTTCAGCTGAGGGCCAGGCCTCGAACCGGAAGAGCAAGCTGCGGCAAATGGCTGAGCCAGGTAAGGGGGGAGGGGGACTTATTTGCCCCCATTTTGTACCCCCTTCCCCACTTACCTGCCTCCGGGATCCGATCCGGAGCGGGTCAGGGGAGGGTCGGATCAGCGCAAACCGGTTCGGGCCCAATCTGAAAGTTCTGGATTGGGCTACGAAGTGGTTCGGGGGGCTGGTGTACAGCCCTAGTGACAATAGCCGGCATTATTCAGCTTGGAAAAATGGAGGCTAAAGGGAGACATGATTAGAGGTGGACAAAACCATGCCTGGTGTGGAGAAGGTGGATATAGGGAGACCTTTTTCTCCCTCTTCCGTAATACTAGAACCCAAAGGTAGTCATCCCATGGCGATGATGGGTGGGAGATTCAGGACAGATCAAAGGAAGGACTTCTTCACACAGCGCAGAGTTAAATTATGGGACTCCCTACCACAAGATGTGGTGACGGCCACCAATTCGGATGTCTTCCAAAGGGGGTTGGATAAATTCCTGGAGGAGGAGGCAAAGGCTATCAATGGCTACTAGCCCTGATGGCTATGTGCTACCTCCAGTATTCGAGGCAATAAGCCTGTGTGCACCAGTTGCTGGGGAACATGGGTGGGAGGGTGCTGTTGCACCATGTCCTGCTTGTTCATCCCTGGCCGATGGCTGGTTGGCCACTGTGTGAACAGAGTCCTGGACTAGATGGACCCTCGGTCTGATCCAGGAGGGCTCTTCTGATGTTCTTATGACTAGATGGACCCTCGGTCTGATCCAGGAGGGCTCTTCTGATGTTCTTATGACTAGATGGACCCTTGGTCTGATCCAGGAGGGCTCTTCTGATGTTCTTATGACTAGATGGACCCTCGGTCTGATCCAGGAGGGCTCTTCTGATGTTCTTATGACTAGATGGACCCTCGGTCTGATCCAGGAGGGCTCTTCTGATGTTCTTATGACTAGATGGACCCTCGGTCTGATCCAGGAGGGCTCTTCTGATGTTCTTATGACTAGATGGACCCTCGGTCTGATCCAGGAGGGCTCTTCTGATGTTCTTATGACTAGATGGACCCTCGGTCTGATCCAGGAGGGCTCTTCTGATGTTCTTATGACTAGATGGACCCTCGGTCTGATCCAGGAGGGCTCTTCTGATGGACCACACTGCAATTCCATTTCCCATCTTCCCTCTCCTGCTTCCAGGTTCTGGTTCCGCCTCTACTGGTTTCCCCTCAAAGTCCTCTATGCCACGTGTCACACCAGCTTGCAGTCCGTCCCAAACATTCCTTTTTACTTCTTCTTCAACGCTTTGCTATTGATTCTCCTGCTGATGAATATCTACTGGTTTCTGGTAAGTGGCCGTGATCCGTCAGCATAACCTCAATTTCCCCCTGATCCAAGTACATCCGGCCTATACGGGGACCCAATACCGATCAATACGGGGACCGAAATGTCCTTTCGGTTCTTTTTTAAATCGGTCAATCGGTCGTACGAATCTTAGTCATTTCTCACTGATTGAACCGTCAGTTTCAGCCTCCGTGAAATTGCTTTGTGGATAAAGCCAATACTTCCAAAGCCAAAAGCATTCCCATTTATTTATTCAGTACAGATCGTCACCCTTTTCTTCGTCCAAGATTCATGGCTCTGCTCCCCTTAATTAATAACCTTTATAGTCTACCGCCCCACAACCAAAAACTCTCTGGGCGGTTTACAAGGATTAAATAAAAACATTACAATGCGGTATACAAAGTTGAAAACACAGTACATGTTGTCTCTTTTTGTTACGCATTGGGACATTTCTTTATCTGTGCTTTTCGCACCGCAACCCTGTGAGGTAGGTTAGGCTGAGAGTCCATGACTGGCCCAAAGTCTCCCGGTGAGTTTCATGGCCAAGTGGGGATTTGAACCCGGGTCTCAGGCCAACACTCTAACCGCTACACCACACTGCCTCTCTCAGGAGTAAGTCCCGCTGAAGTGAGGTAGGTGCGGCAGGTGCGTTAGGAGGAGCAAGGGTGGGAGCAACTGGTCTGGAGTGAGATTCATGGTTCAGTGAGGATTTGAACCCACTTCTTATTTAATTTTAGCTAATTAAACGTTTTGCTTTTTAAAAAAGCAATTGACCCACGAAATTACACAACAAGGCTTCCTCCAGGATTTCAGGGACGTGCGCTTTTGATTCTACCCAGCGTCCTCAGCTTCAGAATGGTGTGGATAGTCTCTGTAAACTTCATGGTCTATATATAAACTACCTTGACTCATGCAAACCACCCATGCGCTACCATATTGTTCAGTAGCCACCCAGCCTCCTCTCTGGGCTCCCCCCCCCCCCCCCAGTTGCTCCCCACACCTTGCTGGTTCTGCAGTGATATGTTTCAATGCCAACTGTATTAACTGTGTTTATGTATCCTATTGCTTAACAACACAAAGTTCTTCTCGTAGCTTGGAACCTCCAGCGTACAAATTTCTTCTCGTAGCTCAGAACCTCCAGCGTACAAAGTTCTTCTCGTAGCTCAGAACCTCCAGCGTACAAAGTTCTTCTCGTAGCTCGGAACCTCCAGCGTACAAAGTTCTTCTCCTACCTCAGAAAACTCCAGCGCACAACGTTTTGTGCCATGGGTTTCCACACATCACCCTAGCATTTTAGAAAGAGGGAGAGATGGAGAGAAAGAGGGAGAGATCTTGGAAAGCTCCTAGTTCGAATTCTCACCTCTGTGGTGAGCTCACCCAGGACGACATCCCATGCACATTTTGACAGGAGGAAAGTCCCACAACTCCCAGCATGTTCCTGTTTAAACATGCGTAGGATGGCACCCTGAAATTTTGGCCAATTTGCTCTCAGCCTTGTTCCTCTTGTTAGCAGTACGCAGGCAAGCAATCTACCTAAAGCACAGGTGGCGAACCTCTTTGAGCCCATGTGCCGAGTTCGATTTCCGAGAATCCCTCGGGGGCCACGTTCCAGTAGTGGGCGTGGCCAAAGGTGAAAGGGGCAGGGCCTGAAAAACCAGCATCTCGTAGCTTAAAGCTCTTACTGTGCCTGGACAGGGCGGGGGGGGGGGGTTAAAGACATGAGGGGAAGTCAAGTGCCCCCTGATTGGAAATGTGTGACCCAGTGAGCTGACTCGCTTTCCTCTCCACAGTACATCATCATCTTCGTGGCAAAGGTCGTGTTGGGTCAAGTGCGAGAAGTGAACGACGTCAGGGAATACGATATCGACGCAGGGTCCAAGGAGAAAGACCGGGCGCTTTGCATCCCCAGCGCCTGGAAGGAGGGGTAATGATGCCGAGGAGGAGCGGGAAGGAGAAAAGAAGGATTTGTTTCCGGGCCGACAGACCCAGTTCCCTGTTTCCGGCAGCGGGCAGCCAGCTGCTTCTCGGAAGCTTAAC
The DNA here is from genome assembly GCF_023053635.1 of Elgaria multicarinata webbii. NCBI lineage: Eukaryota > Metazoa > Chordata > Lepidosauria > Squamata > Anguidae > Elgaria > Elgaria multicarinata. Next base: position 13,134,030 of record NC_086193.1, on the reverse strand, counting down.
AAATGGGGCTTGAATTCGACAGGCCTCTTCTTTTTTTACCCCCCAACAAAGTGGTAGTTTGGGATAAAGCACAGGTGCCCCTCTTTAGCTGTCATGCCTATTTGTTTCTTTTTATAGTCTGCTCCTCAGCCAAAAAGCCTCCCAGAGCAGCTTACATGTGGAACGAGATGGTCTCTGCCCCCGCAGGCTTACAATTTTAATGAAGGCACGGCCCTTAGGGTTGCCATATTCTGAATCCTCAAAAGCGGGACAGTTTTTTAAAATGTATTTATTTATTTTTGCATTTAAAAATACATAAGTCATTTGACCTAACTCAGCATGCATAAACATTAGTGAAATAACCTTTACTAACCTGGCACTTTCCATTTATTTATTTATTTATTACGTTTATATGCCGCCCCATAGCCGAAGCTCTCTGGGCGGTTTCCATTGCAGGTACAAAAACGAGCTCAGCCAAAAGAAACTCAGCGTAGTGGTAGTAGATGTACAGTATTACGGAGAAATACTTCTACACGACCCAAAAGAAGGGTTGATATGAAGTCACACAAAACCGGCTGTTTCAAAAATGACTGTGATCAAAAGTCTTTCCATTTTGAAGACATTGGCCTCTGTGCTTATATACATCCACACACACCCAAAAGCAGTTTAACCCTATCATTTGATTAACGCTTTGATAGGAATGTCCATATTTAGGGGGGGGGGATTCGAAAAGTGCCTTTTAAAACTCTCCTATATTATTTTATTTATTTATTTATTTATTTACTTATTACGTTTCTATACCGCCCAATAGCCGAAGCTCTCTGGGCGGTTCACATTAAATATATCGTTTTGTTGTAGGCAATGAATACTTTATATTTCGCAGCAGAGAACCCACACTGTAAAAGGTAGAAGACACTCCAATAGCTATAGAAACAGGTTTGTTGTGATTCAAAGATCAGGTGTATTTGAACTCACCTGGTGCAGATTTCAACACCAACACATTTGGCATGTGGAACGCACCTTGATAGTAGATATATACGGCTTGCATTTTTAAATACTTGAAAGATTCAAAATATAAACAACACATTGAATCCAACACTTGTCTTAGGGCAGGCAAGAATAGCCACAGGGTCATAGAATCATAGAATAGCAGAGATGGAAGGGGCCTACAAGGCCATCAAGTCCAACCCCCTGCTCAATGCAGGAATCCACCCTAAAGCATCCCTGACAGATGGTCGTCCAGCTGCCTCTTGAAGGCCTCTAGTGTGGGAGAGCCCACCACTTCCCTAGGTCACTGGTTCCTTTGTCGTACTGCTCTAACAGTCAGGACGTTTTTCCTGATGTCCAGCCAGAATCTGGCTTCCTTTAACTTGAGCCCGTTATTCCGTGTCCTGCACTCTGGGAGGATCGAGAAGAGATCCTGGCCCTCCTCTGTGGAACAACCTTTCAAGTCCTTGAAGAGTGCTCTCATGTCTCCCCTCCATCTTCTCTTCTCCAGGCTAAATCTGCCCAGTTCTTCCAGAATTGAGGGGCCACCACTGAAAAGTCCCTCTGCCTTGTTGCCATCCTCAGAGTTTAAGAGGGTGTTCCTCATGCTGGAATGTGATGGAATGGTGTGACTCTCTCCTTTCATATTGACAATCATCTCTCTCTCTGTCTCTCTCTCCCCCCCGTAGTAAACATTTGAAGAACGGCCTTGTGAAAGACAAACGGTTATAAACAGCTCCCGCCGGACCACGGCCACAGGGATCTCGTGGGACCCGCCAGGACGCCCGCCATTCGAACCACTGCCTGCTTGGACAGCCACGGAAAGACAGCTGGCACACACCTCTACCCCGCGACTCCCAACGTTGAAATCTAGAGCTGGTGGGAGGGGGGAGTATTGGTTGGAGACTCATGGGGTCTTGGGGTTCGAATCAGGGTTCCACTGACATGATCCGGTGTGTTTGGAACTGTTGGGAGGCTGAGGAGCAGCGTTTTCTCTGTCTGGAACAGACGACAGCGCCTTCGGCGATTCAGTGGGCCCGGCAGAAAAAGACCCACACAACGGATGGTGGGGGGGAAATATCTCCTCTCCCCGTGTCCACTCCGTTGGCCTCAGCCAGTCCCTCCCCCGCTCAGGGCCTTTTTCAGGATGGGCCCGAGAGGGCGGAACGGCTCCACACCCCAATTGGCTCTCGTCTCCGGAGCCCTGATTGGTTCGGTGAAACGCGAGGGCGTCCCGTCGAAGCGCCAGGCAGCCAATCAGCGGAAGGGGAGAGGAAAAAAGCACATGTGCGAATCGATGACATTTTCAGCCCTGTGGGTGGCGGGGGCTGAGGACGAGGATCCCACAATGTGGTACTTTAACGCTGTTCCCCGGGCGCTGACCCTTATTTAAATATATTTCTGGATAGGATGGTTGGGGAAAGGGGTGACGTCTCTCTTGTCTCAGGATATGAATCCCCCCCCCCGATGCGTTATATGTGAAGCGAGCCTTGAATTGTGTTAAGTACAGGGATGGCGACCTTGTCTTGAATTTGCTCCAAAAAGAGGCTTATTTTAAAGCTTTTTTTTCAAAAATGTTTTAAACAGAAAAAGAAGAAGAAAGCAGACAGGGTTGGGGAAAGCAATTGAGGCAGATAATCCCCATTGTCTGTTTATATATAGTTGTGATCAGACGTGTCTCTCGGTGGCGCTCAGCCCGTCAATGGCTCTCGAAGCGAACGGCAGAGTAGAACCTCCTTCCTGGGATGCAGTCTACCTGCCCCATGCAACAGGAAAGTGAGGATGAGAGGGCCTGTGAAAGAGCTGGCTGATTTAGTAGGGTGCTGTTTAAAGTGTCAGTCGGCTGATATTTCCCCCGCAGAGAGGTGCCTTCATGAACCCCCGTGGACATTGGGTTGAAAAACGACCCAAAATTTAGGTTCGCTCATCTCCCACACACTCCCTGACCGAAAGACCCGTTCTTTGAGGAAGTAGGGTGCCGTGCGTTGGGATTATCAATGGCATTCATTATATTTTTTATCTAACAAGGTTGGAGCAATGTACAAAGTTTTTCCCCTCCCCAGTTTTCTCCTAGGAGGGAGGAAAAGCTGCGTGGAAGTGGAGATTTTGAATTGGCTTCTCCCTGGCCCTGATCCGGCGCTCTGGCTGCTGCAATGATGGGCACATTGCAAATGATGCCTGGTGTGGGGAAGGTGGTCAGGGAGACATTTTTCTCCCTCTCCCGTAATACCAGACCCCAACGGGCTGAGTGATGGGAGATTCAGGCAGATAAAAGGAAGGACTTCTTCACACAATGCAGAGTTAAACTGTGGAACTCACTATCGCAAGATGTAGAGATGGCCACCAACTTGGATGGCTTCAAAAGGGGGTTGGAGGCTATCCATGGCTACTAGCCCTGATGGTTCTGCGCTTCCTCCAGTATCCGAGGCAGTCAGCCTGTGTGCACCAGTTGCTGGGGAACATGGGCGGGAGGGTGCTGTTGCACCGTGTCCTGCTTGTTCATCCCAGGCCGATGGCTGGTTGGCCCCTGTGTGGACAGAGTGCTGGACTAGATGGACCCTTGGTCTAATCCAGCATCAGGGCACTTCTGATGGGTGTTGTAGTCCAAAGCATCTGGAGCATTGAGGAAGTCTAGATGGGTTAGGAGATCAGTAATGGAAACAACAAAACGGCAAAGAAAACTGACCAGAATGGTGTCTCTTCATTGGAATCACATCTCTGCCACGGATCAGGGCCACCTCTCGCCCTTCTTGTCTGTGAAATGAGGAGAATGATGTGTACTACCTTACAGGGCTGGTGTGTGGATGTCAGGAGGATGGAGCTGAGGGACTTTGAAACGTGTTAAGGTGCTCAGAGGATGAGTTTGTTGATGGCTCTCTCCTTCCGTAGAGCACAGCTGAAGAGGTGTGGGCAGCGTTGGGCGCGTTCATGCTGAGGTGACAGCATGGGGGGAGGCTCTGAACTGAAGACACAGCCTTCAAAAGACCCCCCAGGATCCTCTGTGGCAGTGGCCGCAGGCTGGTGGTGGCCCTGTCAAGGTTCTGGAGGCGTTAAACCGCTTTGCATTTGCGATTTATGTTAAGAGCTCTGGTGGGAGTTCAAGGGCTGGGCATTTGTCCTGCAAATGCGCATTCTTCCCCCTCAGTGCAGGTTTTTAGCATTTCACAGCCGACATGGGCAAACTGGATACATTCCTGGAGGAGAAGGCTATCAATGGCTATTCTGATGTTATGTTCTTGGAGCTGGTTCCAAGGAGAGTAGAACAGGAGGGCGAAGGATTTCGAAAGGACCCAAGGCCTTGGAAGGCACGGTTTGAAGAACTGGGTCTGTTTCGCTCTGCGAAGATGAAAGGCAGGCATGACGGCAGGCTTAAAATATCGGAAGGGCTGCCGTGCCAAAGATGGAGTAGACCTATTGCTGCCTCACTCCCAGGGTGCTCAAGAAACTAGAGGCAGCTGTGGAATCCGTGCCGCCAGAGACGCGTGTTCCTGTGTGACCGTGGTGTAGCGCTCTTCTTCACTTACGATGTCATGTCCCTCCCCCCTCAAAAAAAGTTGATTACACAGTTGTTAGGTTCAAAAAGGCACCTCTCCCGCGTCACCTATGGGCGTCGTTTTAAGATTCTGCGTTAGATTCTGCAACCTGCATAATTCCGGGTTTTGTAGTCATGCAGAGCATGAAACACCCTCCACCACTGGAAGTATTTGCTGCATGCCTTCCCCCGCCTCCTCCGAGATGTTAGCAAGCAAGGCAGCACATGCGCACATCCAAGCTTATCTTTGCGTTCATGAGGGCCAGGACCTTGGGCCGAGGTTCGCGGCAAGCCAGATTCTGCAACCAGATTTGCGCTGCGCATCCCCCCGGTGCTGCTAAATTGCGGCCTGCACCCAGGAGCGAGAATTGTTTCCTGGTTAGCTTCAGGGACCCATGGGATTTTGCATATGTCTGCCGATTGAGCCATGTCAAACTCACCCTAAAAAAGGAAAATACGGTTGTAGAATAATACTTTTTTAAAAAAAATTATAGAGTATTTTTGTTTTTAATGTGCAAGCTTCAGCAGCCACACCAGATTCTGCACAGGGAAGGGATGCTTATGGAAATGTGAGCTTTGCAGTTGGCTCTTGCTTTGGTTTTAACCCAGGCAAAAACTTAACATGGGTTGGGCAGAAACTGACCCCCTTCGTAAGTGTGTGAAATCCCCCCCCCCGCCCCTAATGTGGGGCGTGATGTAAAAGCAGAGTGGCCAAATGGCAGATTATCTTTTTCTAGCTTCAGTACCAAATTGAGGGGACGGACGGAGTTAAACCACACGCGATTTCTTCCCTTGAAAGATGGCATCTCCGACCGGATGCCTTCCCAGTGTTTTCGGCGACATGTTCTAGGATTCCTGACCCTTGGCCGTGCAGCCTGAGGCGGGATGGGAGTTGAAGTCCAAAATATCGGGCAGGTGCCAGTTTGAGGAGGTCTACCTTAACGGGAATTCCGGTTTTGGTTCTTACAAATCTCCGCATTCACACACAAGCATACAATATCCTCATTTGGTGGGTGGACAACATTGACCTGATCCATCCCCTGGTTTAGTTTGGTGTACACCTCACGCTGCCTTAACACCGGTTTTCTTTTGCTCCGGGCCTCGCTGCTTTGGGGCGTTGCACCGCACGTGAACCAGATGAGGTATTCCGTCCATGTACCTGTTTGTTGTGTTATTTCAATGCCAACCTTTTCATGAAAGAACTCTCATTAAAACAACCACAACCCAAAACCACTTGTAAGAGATTTACTGGAGTTTTCAATGTCTCCCCCCCCCCTCCCTGTGCCCCCAAATGGTCTAAAACCTGGCCGGATTCCTAAAGATCCCTACAGCCACACACAATCCCATCATGCTGTTCAAAAAGAAACAAGGGTCTAGTCCTCAAGGCACATCTTGTGCAGTATTGGTGGATGGACCCATCTGGGTGGGGTTCATTGCCCCATGGGATTCTTCCACTGCACATGCAGGGCTCAATTTGAGCAGGAGCAGGCCTCCCATGGGCATGTCTGGAGTGTCCTTACCTCTGACCACGTACAAAGTGCAATTCCTTTCATATGAATGTGTGTTCTGTTGAATCAGTCCAAATAGCCTAACCTAGACAGGGAGAGATCTTTGCTGTGTCAAGATTGTGTGCGTGTGTTTTACTAGAACTATAAGAACATCCACCAATTGAAGCCAAATGCAAAATTGTGTTTCGAGTAAGATGTAAATGAAAGGTAACTGGGAAAGTATCCATGGGACGACTTCCTTACACGTTTACAGCTGAGTAGCTACAGATCAGAGGTTCTAACAGCTCACTTTAGCAGTGGGGATTGGAACCCTCTTGTTGCTTCTGCGAAAGTCAGAAAGCCTTGCTGGTATTTTACGAATCACTGAAATACCAGCCAGCATATCATGCACCACGGTCTGTTCATCCCTGGGTTTAGACACCTTAAAAATAGGTTCTCTACATATCGGATTAAATAGATTAAAATGTCATAATACCATTTTAAAAATCAAACAGTCTTTTTTTAAATAAATAAATCAAAGTCCAGTGCATGAGCAGTGGTAAAACTTTCACAATACTAACAACAAAGAACGCTGCCGCAAATCACAGGAGTTTAAAGACAGACAGCCAACACAGAAGTGAAATCCGCTACCGAGGCCCCGAAGGTTAAAACCGCATGATCTTCAAATGCCTGGAAAGGGTTCGGAAGAACCGAAAGGCCTCCGCCTGGTTTCGAAAGGCTGAGGGGTCACAGCTGAAAAGGCCCCGCGTATTACGAGGGGGAACTTGGGAGACAGCAAACCCCATAAATCATCTTCAGGCGCGAGAAGTAGTAGGTACATAAGGGAGGAGGGTGGATTCCAAGGCGTGTAACGTTGTGTCAGCCAGAACAAAGACACTGAATTGCTTCCAGAAACAGAAGATGGTGGCAGCGAGAATGAGTGAAATACGTTTGTCAAATTCACTGCCCGCGTGAAGTTGCCCATCCAGGTTGAACTTGAAAGGTAGTCCCGGGTTTGTCCCTCTCATAATACTAGGGGCAGAACGGGGATCGCCCAAGGAGGTTTATTGGGACAGAAACTTCAGAGCAGTCAAAGGAATACTTCCCCTCCCTCCTCACCCCAGAATATTATTATTTAAAATGTTTCTCTCTCTCTCAAGGTCTCTGGGCGGTTGATAATGTGCTTGCGGAACTCCCTGCTACAGGATTCATCGTGGCCGATCGCCTGAGGTTTCTTTAAAAAGGCGTGAGATGAGGTTAGCCAAGATAGCAACTTCAATGGAGCCTCCAGCTCCAGTATATACTTCGCCTTAAAAAACACTGCAAAAATAAAGCGCCGTACAAATGGGGCCAACCAGCCACATGGCTTTCCTTACAGAGGAGATGCAGCCTATGGCAGCAAGGTAATATGGGCTACGCCATTTTGAATGTATTGATTCGATTAGCAGGTTCCAAGGCGGACTACACATGTTTAAGAATGACAATGATTTCATTCAAAAAAAGGAAGGCAGTAGTATGAACAATCTAATGTTACAAAGTGGCCAAAGCACACTACTACCACACGATATATATACAGGGATAGATGGTGATCATTAACCTTATTTATTTACAAATATACCGGATGCATCACCTGCACGGTCACAGATGGCACCCTCTTCCCTAGCAAAACGGTGCATTCAATTTACTCATGAGACAATCATCTTTTTACAATAAATACTTTCTGAAACACAATATACATATACCACAGTCACAGTGTTTTTTCTGTTGAAGCGACAGCGTAAGCAGGATCATAAAACCGGAGACCTGTCAAGTTCATAATGCTGATAAGAATCAAGAAAATAATAAACACAATCCTGTCCTATAAATATAGTTGAAACAGTACTACGTTGATGTCATTACCAGCACTTGACTGCATCTAAAAACTGCGACTGTGTTATACGTATGTATATTGCGTATCAGAAAGTATTTATTGTAAAAAGATGATTGTCTCATGAGTAAATTGAATGCACCGTTTTGCTAGGGAAGAGGTTGCCATCTGTGACCGTGCAGGTGATGCATCAGGTATATTTGCAAATAAATAAGGTTAATGATCACCATCTATCCCTCTCTATATATCGTGTTGTGGTAGTGTGCTTTGGGCACTTTGTAACATAAGAACTACAATGAAACACATTAAGCAAAGACATTAAAAGACACTCACCCACACGGCTGCAAAATTTTGAACAATGTCATTTGTAGTTGCCAACTTTTATTTCCGGCACGGCTCCTCTTTCAACTCCAAGCAGATCGAAATGGAGCTTGCAACATGCCCCACCACGCCCTGCACAGAGGAGCTAAGAGAAAACCAAGGAGGGCTGTTTTCAGCCACAGCTTGCTTTTAACTGGATTACTGCTGGGAAAGTATGATGAAAGACGTAGGGGGGAAATGTGCTTGACCATATGCAGAGTACCTTTTGGCGCCGAAGATGATTTCACAAGCCAGAATGCGTAAAGGCAAAATGGCTGAAGTTACAAATAGGGCATTGATATTTCTGGATCTTTGATCTGGGCCAGCCTCTGATTGGAAGGCCAAATTGGAACAAAGACTCATACAGGAATACAACGGACAAACGCTTCTCAAGAGAGGTCACACCCATCCCTACTCCAATACTCTTAACTACTACACCATGCTATTGACCCAGCCCCCTTTGAAAGCCATCCAAATTGGTGGCCATCACCACATCTTGTGGTAGTTAGGGTGACCCTATGAAAAGGAGGACCGGGCTCCTGTATCTTTACCAGTTGCATAGAAAAGGGAATTTCAGCAGGTGTCCTTTGCATATATGGAGAACCTGGTGGAATCCCCTCTTCATCACAAGAGGTAACAACCACATGTGCTGTCTTGGAGAAAAGGCAGGGTGTAAATTGGAGGTGAGAACTACTCCCGGTTGCAGTCCAACAACATCTGGAGGAACATACATTTTCCATCCTTAATAGCAATAGAATAAGCCAGAACCATTAAAACCACATTTTAGAGTCTTGCAGCATCTAAAAGACGAACACGTTTATCGCAGGGTAAGCTTTCGCGGACATCAGATTACATCTGGAGTATTGCAGAGAGACCTTGGCAGTGACAATCACATTACCAACAGCAGTCATTCACAGTGCAATTCCTGCTGATAACCCAAACACAATTTGGGTGAGCCCACTAACGGATGCAATGTGATTAAAAACAACCACCACCCTTTATCTTGATTCAAGCCTCTGGCGATTGAACTGAACTCGCTGATGAATTCTAATCCAGCGGTCTCACTGCAAATCTACCGTTGAAGTTTATTTGATTCACAACGGGCCACTTTAAGGTCAGCTACACCTGTGAGGCTGAAGTGCTGTGCTGGATGATGATGATGATGATTTTGCCATTCCTGATGTCAGATTTCTGTCTGTTTAATCGTTTCCTATTTATTCATTCATTTATTGCATTTTTATACCGTCTAATAGCTCCCTGGGCGGTTCACAAAAATTCCTGCCCTCTTGGCCCGGTGTCTATAAACCTGAAACTCCCTGTAACACCCCAGGCAGCTGGATGAGGTGACGCAGCCCACAAAAGCTTTTGCCGGAATAAACATGTCCCTCTTTCAAAGTGCCACAGGACGCTTTGTGGTCCTTGCTGCAATAGACTCACACAGATACTCCCTCGGGAAAGGGTCCCTGTTCAAATGTCTTTCTCACAGCCTGGTGTAGACCAGACCTCTCCCCAAATGCTGCGCTAGGCAGATCATGCTTGAACATAAAAACATCAGAAGAGCCCTGAGGCTGGATCAGACCAAGGGTCCATCTAGTCCAGCACTCGGTTCACACAGCAGCCAACCAGCTGTCGACCCACAAGCAGGACATGGTGCAACAGCACCCTCCTGCCCATGTTCCCCAGCAACTGGTGTATACGGTCTTGCTGCCTCTGGTAATGGAACTACCACAGAGCCGTCAAGGCTAGCAGCCCTTGATCGCCTCCTCCTCCTCCTCCAGGAATTGATCCAACCCCCTTTGAAAGCCATCCAAATTGGTGACCATCTCTACATCTTGTGGTAGTGAATTCCATAGTTTAACTCTGCGCTGTGTGAACTCTGTACCAGTGTGGCCAACCAGCTGTTGACCAGGGACCCACAAAGCAGTACACAATGCAACAGCACTCTCCCACCCATGTTCCCCAGAAACTGGTGCACACAGGCTTAATGCCCCAGATACTGGAGGTAGCATTTAGCCATCAGGGCTAGTAGCCATGGATAGCCTTCTCCTCCAGGAATTGATCCAACCCCCTTTGAAAGCCGTCCAAATTTGGTGGCCATCACTACATCTTGTGGTAGGGAGTTCCATAGTTTAACTCTGTGCTGTGTGAACTTATACAGCACCATGTACATTGATGGTGCTATATAAATAAATAATAATAATAATAATAATAATAATAATAACTCTGTGCCAGTGTGGCATAGTGGCTGAAGTGTTGGACTAGGAGTTGGGAGATCCAGGTTCAAGTCCCCACTCGGCCATGAAAACCCACTGGGTGACTTTGGGCCAATCACAGACTCTCAACTCAACCCACCTCGCAGGGTTGTTGTTGTGAGGATAAACTGGAGAGGATTATGTACGCCGCCTTGGGTTCCCTGGAGGGGAAAAGGTGGGGCATAAATGCAATAATAAATAAAATAAAGAAGCCCTTCCTTTTATTTGACATGGATCGCCCACCCATCAGCTTCATGGGAGGCTAGTATCACGGCAGAGAAATGTCCCCCTAGATCCACCTTCTCCTCATTAGGCATCCTTTTTTTGTCCACCTTTTTTGTCACCTTCCCTCTTAGGGGAGAGGCTCCTGCCCCGTCATCATTTGAGTTGCCCTTTTCTGCGATTTTTCCAGCTGTACCATATATACTTTTTAGTTCTGGTGACCAGAACGGTACACAGTATATTCTCAGTGTAGTCGCACCCTAGATTTGCACAAAGGTGGTATGATACCGCCAGTTTTACTCACAGTCCTTTTCCTAATTATTCCTAACGTGGGGTTTGCCTGCTTTCCAGCAGCCACGCACTGGGGGCCACGTAGTTTTGGAATCGGCCTCAGTCCTGGGGAAGGAAGGGTTAACTGGTTTGGCCTATCACCCAGCCATCAAAGAATGGGTTTCTGGCCATGTTATGTGAGCTCCCAAAGATCAAAAGAGACTCATCACCCAATCAAGCCTTATCAGGAGTTCTCCTCCACCCTTTCTTCCCTTGCTGGTTAAAAAGCACACCCCAGTCAATCTTCCTCTTCCTCTTCCAGGAACTGAGCAGAGTGGGTCTCTCTTTTGTTCGCAAGGGGAGATTTCCCCCCCTCTCAAGCGCCTCCAATTTATTTATTTATTTGACACACACACCCCCCCCAAAGGAAAATGGGACTTTTGCATCTCTCTCTCATCTTCTACACTGGGATGTTTTGGGTCTTGGTGGAAGGAGGCCTGGATGTGAAATCGCAGGAATCGTTGCTTTTAAAATCTCTGGGGTTCAGGGCCAAGCCGAGTCCCAAATCTCCTGGCCCGGTTCCTCCGCTACTGTGGAAAATGTTCCAAAAGAGAACCAACCCTGGGCCTTCTGCTAAAGAGTCCAAGGGACGGTGCTGGGTCGAAGAATTTAATGTACCTGGAAATATTGTTCGTGTCTTCCCGGATCAAGGTACGGTGAAAAGTTTTGGGGGAGCAGTCTTATTTCTGACGTGGGAAAATTTTGCTTGTTTCTTCATCCTTTAATTTCACAAATGCATTTGATTGGTGTGTTGTGGTGGTTTTTAAAAACGTTATAAGATGGGAAAAATGAGAATTAAAAGTTAATTAGTTCCAGCGACGAAGGATCGTTTGCATCCAAAGTTGGTACTATGTAAGTAGACCCATTGGAATGAATGGGGCTTCAGAGGATCACGCTGTATACAACCCCAAGGGAACAAATTTGGTAGAATCGATTTATTAGGTCTCTTCAACCAAAGCCCTTGAAGCAGCTTACAAAATGAGACCAGTAAAACCATTAAAGCCACATTTAAAAACAAGCAAGCAAAGATAAGGTAACGATAAAACTGCAATAAAACTAATTGCAGCAAATGAATAAGTAGTACAATCCGGTTCATAAGTGCCATTCGACGGGTTTTACTCTTGAGCTGAATTTGTAATTTATAGATGCGTAGGACTTTATCCAATTGGCTCTACGTAGAGTAGATCCATTGGAATGAATGGTACGTAAGTTAGGCAGGCGTGTGGATGTAACGGGACAACCCCAGGTGATGTTACCATGAGTGTGGAAAATATGGGCAAGAAGAAAGATGATCAGGATGTGTTAAGGGTATATCGTGGTTTTGCAGAGTTCACAAGCGAAATAAATAAATAAATGAAAGATCTCTGCCCCAAGGCGTTTACAAACGACAATATAAAAAACAACAGTGTGTGTGTGATGGGGAATTGAAATGCATGCTACATGCCCATAATTCTGTTTCCAGCTGATTAAAGCAACCAGATTTGGCACAATTGTGATTGATTGATTGGATTAAATTAGATTCTGGAGTATTTCTTTCTTTGAGAGTTTCCTGGAACTGTTAAGGCTGCAATCCTGTACCCACTTACCTGGGAGTAAGCCCTATTGAACTCAACAAGGTTTACTTTTGAGTAGACATGTATAAGGTTGTACCTCCTGGCTAAATTTCAGCATCGTGTTACACTTGCCAGTTTCTGCTTTTGCAAGCTGACTTTTCTTTTAAAGTTCCTGTTCCCCCTCCCCCCCTTTTTAAAAAGACACACCTGTGTGTATTTGCGGGGTGTGGGGAGACGTGCTTTAATAAATTTGGGGAACTTCTCAGGAATGCTTCAGCGAGAGTATTGAAACGCCAAGCAAAATGTCTTAAGAATTTCTCTTCTCTTTATTAGAACCAATTATTTTATTAATCTTTTACCTGGTGTTCTATTAAAGCTGCTATCCTATGCAAACTTACCTGGGAGAAAGTCCAATTGAACTCAGTGGAACTTACTTCTGAGTAGACCGTCGAGGGTTACCTGCAAATCTTCCTTTTCCTACTTTTTAGCTCTTCTTACAATAGTTTTTGGCACTGTTTTGCTGATGGATCGATACACCAATCTTTTTACTAATTTCTCCCTCTTTCCGATTTACTAATGTATGAATTTAACTCTCTGTGCATTTATTAACCTACTTATGTATTTCATTCCTGTGCTTTCAAATATTTTTATGCCCCCCCCCCAAATGCTTCAAATTAAAAGGTTTTAAGCATGCAGATCTTTGGTGAGATATGGAGACCTTTGCAAGGGAAAAGAGCCCCCCTCTGCAAATTGTCTGGGTTTTTCCTGTTTGAATAAATAAAAGATGCTTTTACCCTCACTGGTATTTTGGCCATCCATTAACTAGGGCTTGCCCCATCCCAGATGCAAAAGCACACAAGTCTGTTATCGCCTCATTCCATCTGTCTAGCCTGGTGGAATACACATAGAAAAGATTGCCAACTGAAAAGGTAAAAACATGCTGGACTGCTCCTGAGCTTTTAAGTAGCTTGGCCCATGGAGACAGAATGGTGGGATTTCTCATTCCCCTGTTGAGCTGCATTATCGCTTGCTAAACGTCTGTAAATCAAGCTGTTTTTAAAGGCCTGGCTGCAGTGCATAGACAGGGCCCAAACTCAGTGAGCGGAATGCATAGTTTACATGCCGGGTTTAATCTCCAGTTAAAAAGGGGGTTTGGGAGAACAGGACTAGACAAAGTCATTTGGGACCTAGTTACTTTTGAAGGATTGGCTTCACGCATATCAGCCTGCCCTCACTTTAAGATCAGAAAGAGAGGCCCTTCAGATTTACCCACCTCTGAGAGCAATTGGGTGGGTGTCAACACGGGAGAGGGCCTTCTCTGGGGTGGCCCCAAACCTCTGCAAGAAACTTCCATCGGAGGGCTGCCATGCACCATCCTTGCAGGCTTTCAAGGCAGCCTTAAAAACATTTTATTTTGCCGTGGCCTTCCCTTGATATTGTTCTTGTTCTTGGTTTTATGGTCAGTTTTATTGCTTTTAATTGCAATTTGATTGTGATTATGTTTTTATGGCTTTGAATATTTTAACTTTTATGTGTTTTATTGTTGTAAGAGGGCTTCTACCCTGAAAGGTGGCCGAGAAATGCTTTAAAGAAACAAAATAGATGAAATTCTCTGCTTAGAGCAGGGGGAAGCAGATGTTGCAATATCTGCTTTTGGGTAGTTTATTTATTTCATTTCATTTTTAAACCGCCCAATAGCCGAAGCTCTCTGGGCGGTTCACAAAAATTAAAAGTTTATTTATTTATTTATTTATTTATTTATTACATTTTTATACCGCCCAATAGCCGAAGCTCTCTGGGCGGTTCACAAAAATTAAAACCACAGTAAAACACCCAACAGGTTAAAACACAATTATGAAATACAATATAAAAAGCGCAACCAGGATAAAACCACACAGCAAAGTTGATATAAGATTAAAATACAGAGTTAAAACAGTAAAATTTAAATTTAAGTTAAAATTAAGTGTTAAAATACTGAGTGAATAAAAAGGTCTTCAGCTGGCGACGAAAGCAGTACAGTGTAGGCGCCAGGCGGACCTCTCTGGGGAGCTCGTTCCACAACCGGGGTGCCACAGCGGAGAAAGCCCTCCTCCTAGTAGCCACCTGCCTCACTTCCTTTGGCAGGGGCTCACGGAGAAGGGCCCCTGTAGATGATCTTAAGGTCCGGGTAGGTACATATGGGAGGAGGCGTTCCTTCAGATAACCTGGCCCCAAACCGTTTAGGGCTTTAAATGTCAATACCAGCACTTTGAATTGGGCCCGGACCTGGACTGGCAGCCAATGAAGTTGTAAAAGGACTGGCGTAATGTGATCTCGCCGGCCAGTCCCTGTTAATAACCTTGCTGCCCTGTTTTGCACCAGTTGAAGTTTCCGGACCGTTTTCAAAGGCAGCCCCACGTATAACGCATTGCAGTAATCCAAACGAGAGGTTATCAGAGCATGGATAACTGTAGCTAAGCTATCTCTGTCCAGATAAGGGCGCAGCTGGTATATCAGCCTGAGCTGATAAAAGGTGCTCTTTGCCACTGAGTTCACCTGTGCCTCAAGTGACAGTTCTGGATCCAAGAGCACCCCCAAACTACGGACCCGATCCTTTAGGGGGAGTGCAACCCCGTCCAGGACAGGGCAAACATCACCTCGCCGGACAGAAGAACCACCCGCTAACAGTACCTCCGTCTTGTCTGGATTGAGTTTCAGTTTATTAGCCCTCATCCAGTCCATTACCGTGCCCAGGCACTGGTTCAGAACAGCCACTGCCTCACCTGGGTTTGATGAAAAGGAAATGTAGAGCTGGGTATCATCCGCATATTGATGACACCTCAGTCCACATCTCCGGATAACCTCCCCCAGCGGCTTCATGTATATGTTAAACAGCATGGGGGATAAGACAGAGCCCTGTGGAACCCCGTGGCTTAGGTGCCACGGCACAGAGCAATAATCCCCCAGCACCACCTTCTGGAATCGGCCATCCAAGTAGGAGCGGAACCACTGCAACGCAGTACCTCCAACTCCCAGCTCAGACAATCTATCCAGAAGGATACCATGGTCGATGGTATCGAAGGCCGCTGAGAGGTCCAGGAGAACCAACAGGGTCGCACTCCCCCTGTCTCTCTCCCGACAGAGGTCATCCCACAGGGCGACCAAGGCAGTTTCCGTTCCAAAACCGGGCCTGAAACCCGATTGAAATGGATCTAGATAATCCGTTTCATTCAAGAGTGCCTGGAGTTGTCCTGCAACCACCCGCTCAAGCACCTTGCCCAGGAAAGGGATATTAGCCACCGGCCTGTAGTTGTTAACATCTTCCGGGTCCAGATTAGGCTTCTTCAGGAGTGGTCTAATTGCCGCCTCTTTTAAAGAGGCCGGCACCACTCCCTCTCTCAAGGAGGCATTTACAACCTCCTGGACCCAGCCGGCGATCCCCTCCTTATTTGATGTAATGAGCCACGAGGGGCAAGGGTCAAGCACACAGGTGGTCGACCGGACTTGGCCAAGCACCTTGTCCACATCCTCGGGCCTCAAAAACTGAAACTCATCCAATAAAACTGAACCGGACGGCGCTCTGAATGCCTCTACTAGTGGTGCTGCATTAAGTGTGGTGTCCAATTCATGACGAATCTGAGCGACTTTATCTTCAAAGTGCCGTGCAAACTCGTCACAGCGTGCTACCGAGGGTTCCACCATCTCTCGCCCTGGCCCAGAGTGTAACAGGCCGCGAACCACTCGGAAAAGCTCCGCCGGACGACACTGAGAAGACGCAATGCTGGTGGAAAAGAACTGCCTCTTTGCCACCCTCACCGCCACAGAGTAGGCTCGATAGTGAGCTCTAGCCCGTGTTCGATCAGACCCAGCACGAGTTTTCCTCCACCTGCGTTCTAGCCGTCTCCCCACTTGCTTCATTGCCCTCAGCTCAGGTGTATACCAAGGAGCTGACCGGGCTCTGCTCAGAGGGAGAGGACGCTTGGGTGCGATCGTGTCAACCGCCCGAGTCATCTCTGCATTCCACAGAGCGACCTGGGCTTCGACAGGAGCACCGGCCATATCAGCAGGAAAATCCCCCAGAGCCCTCTGGAATCCATCGGAGTCCATTAGCCTCCCGGGGCGGACCATTTTAATAGGCCCCCCACCCTTGCAGAGGGGAAAGGCCGCCGAGAGTCTAAACCTCAGTAGGAAGTGATCCGACCATGACAAGGGGGTAGATGTTAGTTCCCCCACTTCCAGATCACCATCCTCCTGCCCAGTCGAGAAAACCAAGTCAAGCGTGTGTCCCTTTGCATGTGTTGGGCCGATGACATGTTGAGACAGCCCCATGGTTGTCATGGCAGCCATGAAGTCCTGAGCCGCTCCGGATACAGCAGCCTCGGCATGGAAGTTGAGATCCCCCAGAACCACCATCCTGGGGGTTCTCAACACCAGGTCCGAGACAACCTCCGTCAGCTCAGGCAGGGAGACTGTGGGGCAGCGGGGTGGACGGTACACCAGCAGAATCCCTAATCTGTCTCGAGTACCCAACACACAGTACAGACACTCAAGACCAGCACTCGACTGAACAGGAAGCCTAGTGAGGGAGATTGTATTCCTATAGACCACGGCAAACCCCCCTCCCCGGCCCTCGAGTCTGTGCTGGTGCTGCACCGAGTACCCAGGAGGGCAGAGCTGGGTGAGAGCAACCCCTCCCAGTTCCCCCACCCAGGTCTCAGTAATGCATACCAGGTCAGCCCCCTCATCCACAATCAGATCATGGATGAGAGAGATTTTGTTTTGGATGTTGTGGGTGTTTTTATTAGAACTCCAAGATCCACCAACCAGAGACGAGTGCAAAAGACCCACGCTTGGGGAAAAAAAAGCATTTTGAGCCCGGGGAATTGTTTACAGTGCCAGAAAGGAATGAGTCTCACAAGAATTTCTATGAAAAGATCCAGTCCTGGTTGTTTGAAGTTTTCTTCATTTCAGCAGGATAGTTTAGGGCAAGAGAGGCCAGGGGTGTGTGTGGGGAGATTAATTTTGTGGCTGTTATTGTGAAATAATTGGGAGTCATGGGCTAGGGGAAATTAATTCAGCGATCTAATTGTAAATCTAGAGATTTTTTCAGTCCACCTGTCTTTCAGGACTGCTAGTAATCAGAGGCCATGCTAAGTTAACTCCTAAGTGCAGACAGCAATGTGTGCAGCTCCCTGCATGTAGAAAGCTAGCATGCCAAGAGGCTGATTAGTGCACCAAACTAAAACCGGGAGGCCTGGATTCAAATCTCCACTCAGCAACGAAGATCACTCGGTGGCCTTGGACTGAGAACTTTCTTTCTGACTGGCCTACCTCAGAGGGTTGCCGTGAAGATAATATGAGATAGGGGTCGGACTCCCTCCCTCAACTCTCAGTGAAAGAGTGGGCTTAAAAATGTAATAAATAATAAATATTGATAAAATTTGGTTAGTGAGCATGTTTAAACTGTGGTTAGGAATGGTTCACACGACACGCTAAGTCACGGTTCACATGACATGCTAAGCCCTAATGTTTAGCTCAAAATGCTTAATCAACATGGTTTAGCGTGTTGTCTGAACAGGGTCATGGATTGTGCTGTCCCTGTTCTGAAACTATTTAAATAAATTGGTAATTAATCAATTGCCTGGCATCTGCTAGCTGGCAGCACATGCCCATGATTGACTTCATCCCCACCCCCAGACTGGATGGCAGAATGTGCTTTCCTGGGTCAGTCAGCAAGATGTTCTAACGCGGCTACTCTGCCTAGCCAGCTGCCCTCACCGAGCCTCCAAGCAAGCTGATATATCCGCCTCGACCAGCTCGCATTGCTGGGTCGGAAATAAAACATTGCAAATTGTTTCAATAACTCGCGACCCATGAAGATATGAAACGTTTACCGTTGTTCATTTCCGCTTCCCTTCTAGGTGGCGATATTCATGGAGAGGAGACCCAGAGCTGGTTATGTCTCCAAAAGCGGCTGTATTTTAACCTCTCCGCCCTGGACGAAGAAGAAGTGCCGACGATGGCCCAACTGGAGATCAAATTCAGCCACAATCTGTACCAGGCCTCAGGCCCAGCTCGCCCCTACGTTCTGAGCCTCTACAGAGCACCCCAGATAGCCTTGCGGGGGGTGTCCGGCCACGGGTCCGGCCGCCAGGTCTTGGTGGAACAACCCTTCACCCACTTCCACGAGTCCTTCCTCTTCGAGGTGACGGAGTTGGCTAACGAGTGGCGGGGCCCCGACGGGAATCCTGGCCTGATCCTGGAGATCAGCGCCCCAGCTTCGCCCAACGGGACCCTCTGCTCCGGCTCCTTCCTTGAGACCTCCCTGCTGGTGGTCTCCCTCGTCCCGGGACAGTGCAAAAGCACCCGGCCGAAGCGCAGCCCCTACTTCGTGCCCGAAGCCGTCAGCAACGTCTGCAAGCCGCGTCAACTCTACATCAGCTTCAGCGACGTGGGTTGGGAGAACTGGATCATCGCCCCTCAAGGATACATGGCCAACTATTGCTTGGGGGAATGCCCTTTCCCTCTGACGGTAGAGCTCAACAGCACCAACCACGCCGTCCTGCAAACCATCGTGCACTCCCTCGACCCCGAGGGGACGCCGCAGCCCTGCTGCGTCCCCGTGCGCCTCTCGCCCATTTCCATCTTGTATTACGACAACAACGACAACGTGGTGCTGCGGCATTACGAGGACATGGTGGTGGACGAGTGCGGCTGCCGGTGAAGGGGACGCTCGCCTTCCTCTGGCGGGGTTCTGGCCGACACCAACAAGAGTCGCTTCTGGATCGCTTCCGGGCTCCCGCGAAAAGACGCGTCGGCGAAGTGAAGGCGCGATTGCTTGAAAAGAATTCGACATCCTTTTGTCAAATAACACCACCGGCATCCAGATATTTGGGGGGTCTGTTTGCGTTGTCTTTTACCACGTTCGTTTTGAAATCAAGCCCTGTTGCATTTTGGGAGAATATATTCCCCCGATATAGAGAGATGGAGAACTGGAAACACGGTTTGGCAAAGCTCCACACCTTTTCAACCTGTTGTCTTTTTGCCTTTCGGTAGCGAAGGGTTTTTTAAAAAATAAATTCATCTATTCCTGGTTTGTGTTAATTAAAATATATGAGAGAAAATAAACTTGGCTTCTGGTTCCCTTTTACTGCAACCCCTGTGAATGAGGCTTGAGGTTACTTCCAAGTAAACCTGCAGGCGATTGCAGTTTCTCAAACAGACATGGTGCATGGCTTGTTAGGTCAGGGGTCGACAGCCTGCTGTATCAGATTCAAGGTTCATTTAGCCTAGCCTCCTGTTCCCAACAGGGGACAGCCTCCTTCCCTCTGAGCACCGCCTTTGCTCTGTGAAATAGGTCTTTTATTGCTCTCTGCAGGAGCAAATACGTGATTTGGGGCTCAGAGCCCAACGCTGAATTTATTTACATTATCCCTACTTCAGAAGCAACTTGGAAAATCACAGCCTGGGGGTTGGCTTCTTTTGCACGGTCCAGGGCCCATTCTGAGTTCGAGAGGAAACGTTAGCTCACAGGTGAGATGCTTTGTTGAGGATGAAAAGGTGTGGACTAGCATCTTGATGGGATTGGAAAGTGGGGTACAGCTGTTCAAGCACCGTTCATGGGAATTCAAAGGCATGGCCTTACATCTGGGAGATGTTCAGTTCATAGAGTCATAGTAGAGTTGGAAGGGGCCTAAAGGCCATAGAGTCCAACCCCCTTCTCAATGCAGGAATCCACCTCAAAGCATCCCTGACAGATGGTCGTCCAGCTGCCTCGAGTGTGGGAGAACTCACCACCTCCCTAGGTAACCGATTCCATTGTCGTACTGCTCTAACAGTCAGGAAGTTTTTCCTGATGTCCAGTCAGAATCTGGCTTCCTTTAACTTCAGCCCGTTATTCCGTGTCCTGCACTCTGGGAGGATTGAGAAGAGATCCTGGCCCTCCTCTGTGTGACAACCTTTTAAGTATTTGAAGAGTGCTATCATGTCCCCCCTCAATCTTCTCTTCTCCAGGCTAAACCTGCCCAGTTCTTTCAGTCTCTCTTCATAGGGCTTTGTTTCCAGACTCCTGATTACCCTGGTTCAGTTCAATACCTGAGTGGGGAATGGATGCATCGTCTGTAATGCACACGGATGTTGATGCTGGCACACATGGACACGGAGGCACCATGTAGCATACAGTCCCCCACCCCCACCCCATAAATTGCAGCAGCTGTAGCCTTCTTTGAACAATCCGTTGTCGGATAATTGGTTTTCTATGCCTGTCTTTAACCTAGAACAATTCCCCTTTCCTTGGGCCCTTAAATCTCTGGAGAGTAAATATTTTCTGCAAGGCAAATATTCTTGCAGCGGACTCTTCCGGAGCTACGAAGTAAAGCCTTACACAACTCTTTAGGTAAACCTGTGGAAAAAACGTGGCCCCATTAACCCGGCTGTAACGTTGCTACACCTGTTCCTGAGGGTGGATTTTAAGGTAGCCACATCTCACAAAGCTGGCATTGGGCCCATTCAGAAGACATCTTCAACCATGGCTGGTTAAGCCAGAAAGCCAGGCTGTGTTCAGAAGACATCTTAAACCACGGCGTGAACCGTGGTAAGGCTTTTTTGTTTTATTCACCATGGTTAAAGGTGTCTTCCGAACACAGCCCGGATTTCTGGCTTAAACACCGTGGTTAAAGCCATGGTTTAAGGTGTCTTCTGAATGGGGCCAATATTTATGTGTGTATAAAAGTGGGAAACCGTCAGCGTCCAGCTTTTACATGGCTCTTAAAAGTTCATTTATAGGTTGATCACAGTAAGAAACGACGTTAGAACAGGCCGGCCATCGGCAAAGGATATACCCGAAAGTTTATTATAGGAAACATTACAGATGGCAGAGAGGCAGACACCCAAGCCTTTATTCCTGCAAAGAAGGGTAGTGGCAGAACGGACTGCAGTAGGTTTCATTTTTGAACGTTGCACATTTAAGGAACTCCTTACAGAGTGAAAAAGCACACGACCGGGCAAAAGATTCTACTGCATTCATTTACTGACTGTCTGTTTTGTGAAACACAGATTTCTCTGTGAAATCTGTGAGATTTCACAGAAGCACCCCCAAAATGCGATACTACGTCACTTGTAAGCCGAGTTCAGGTACTTCAAACGCTGCCGCAGGGAAAACAGCCAAGAACTATTCTCCACAGCCACAGAAATTAGGATCTGAAATAATGGGTGTAAGTTACAGATACCTAGATTTCAATGAAATGTAAGGAATCTGTCCAACAGTGGGATAGTCTACTGATGGAAGTTGTGAGTTCTCCATCTCTGGAGGGTTTTGAAGAAGAGGCTGGATGGCCGCCTCTCATGGATGGTTGGACTAGATTAGTGGTTTCCAAAGTGGGTGGGATTGCATAGGGGGGTGTTAAGAGGCAAGGGAACGCCAGGGGGGCACTTGAGGTGGTCTTTTCCGAGAAGCGCCTCTCCAGGTCTTAAAACCCAGGGACATTTTTATGGGAGAAGGTAGTTTGGTCCCAAGCCATATCAGGGAAGAATCCACACATGTATTAATACCGTTTAAGAAGAGTCCTTTTAACAGTGAATTGAAATGTTTCAAAAGCACCAAAACGCTAATGAAGAGACAGACCCTGCTGGGTGTGCCTTGCTATCCTGCCCTATGGAGAGTGGTACAGAAACTCTTGGTTGCATTTCCAACATCCTATTGGGTGGGATGTGGTTTTAGTGTGGTCTGCCTGCTTCTCTCCAAGCAAAGAAATCGACTCCAGGTTACTAAACCTGGTGATTTAAGACTCGTGTTAAGTGACTTTAAACCAGACATTTGGAAACTGGTATCAATTCATCAAGGCCATCCATCGCATTAAGAATTTACGGAATAGTGAGGTACTCTACCCTAGTTATTAAATGTGATATCTAATATTCTTGATAAATGACTATCAGACTTTGAAAAGATGCTATCACTGGATCACGTTTAATTGAATAAACAAAGAAAATGTAACTGGATTTTGAATAAATATTCAATTGTTACTGTTTTGAATTTTATTGTTATTATCTTCCTTAGTGGGTCGTTGAAAACCGCTATTCTGAATAATGATTTTTATAGTGTAGGGTAGGGGGCACTGGGCATGAGTTTGTGGAACCATGTGGTTTGGTGGACCACTGGACAAGATGACCCGGGCGGTCCCTTCCAACTCCACAATTCCATGCTCTACGTGCAGCAGTTGGAAAAATAGCTAGCAGGGATGCATTCCGCTCCCGGCCACCCCTTGCAGTATGAACAGAAGCAAAGTTTCTCAAGTGTGTATAACTGATAAAAGCTTTGAGAACTTAAGTCCTCCTGGCCCCCCTCCCAACCCAACCCTCTAAGCACAATAAAGAAGCCAAGACAGACGGGTGCATTTCTTACTTTATGTATGCACTATTTGCTAGCCATCTTTTGAGTGCTATTTGCAGAAAGGCGACATTTAAAAAGGCATTTCAAGGGAGTTAGGGGCGCTGCAAAAGGAAACAAAGAAGACGACGACGCAATACTTAAATTTATCGCCTAACCTGCGTTAAGACGACTCGCAGGTTTACATAGCCGGGCCTACAAGGCAGGTGTGCATGTAGCGAACAAGGCTGAAGGTCGACACGGAAATATAAACCCCAGAGATTGAATGCAAGAGCTCTTTATTAATTTGATGACAAACAGGTTTTAAAATAAACAGACAAGGGGGGGCGGGGGAGAAATCAAAGGAGCCTTAACACCGTGCTAGCACTGATGTTTGGGTGGGTTTTATATAAAAACTCAGGATTTTATAACTGCTACAAAGGGGAGGGGGGGAAAAGTAACCCAGCACAAAAGCAGAGGCAAGCGGCATTAGCCAGTGAAATATGAGGAAGGGGTAGACAGGAATCAGGGAGGAGGAAGCTACATTACTCGGTGGATTGCAATTGCACACAAAAATAAATGGGGGTTAGCACTTAAAAGTCTAGCTCAGAAACCTATGCAGCCACGCAGCCCTACCCAACGGGGAACAGCCCCTCGGCTAGTCTGAATAAATAAAAGTCCGTCTTCCAGGCAGGAAGGTGGCCTGCCTCCCCTTTTTCCTTTACACACGGCAGGCCGTCTGAACTCTGGAGAAGTTTGAATGGGAATGGCGAGAGGTTCTCCTTCCACGGGCTTACGCCCCCCCTCCCCATTTAAGTAAAGTGGAGGCCTGGCAGGTTCTAGGAGGGGGTTAAAAGAGATCTAGTACATTTCTTGCGGAACAGTGATGGGCAGAGGGCGGGAAGAGAGAAGGAACGGGGCTGATTTTGAAATCCTGAAAGGGGGGAAAAGAAAAGAAAAAAACGCAAAAGCAAGGGGTCCTCTTAAGTACATTCATGTGAGTTACCTTAAGTTCCTCCTCCACACGCAGGCAGGAAATTAAAACAAATGCTCAGAGCCCTTTGATCAGAAAAAGGCTAACTTAATTCATCAGCTTTTAAAAACCACGACTGTCTCAATTAGAGGGGAAAGGGCACGCAATGCATGTCAAGGGAATCATCGCAGGGGGAAGGGGGGAAAAAAAACCCAACGAAGAACAGGGGAACAGGCATTGGTTCCCCCCGTAAGTTTTTGATGCGGATAGAAACGCTTCCTGCTGCTAGCACGATGGACGGGGGGGTGTTGGAAAGTGCCCTTTCCCAATCCGACTCCAAGCGGGAGTCCAAAGAAGCCCGCCGAACGGATGTCCTGTCCCCACCTGCTTTTAAATCTCTGGTAGTCAATTCATTCCACCCCCCCTATTCCCTGCTGGATAGAGAACTCACAATGAAAACAACGCACCCTGCAAGAATTACACCCACACCCCTATCGGCGGCCACCTTCCAACACCTGCCGACCTGGCTCCCTCCTGAACCTGCCCCTCAAGTGTCTCTTGAGAGAGTCTGAACTTCAAACCCAATATAATTCCCAGCTTCCACGACTGTTTCCCCAGTATCGGTGGGAGTTAATAAAGGGCAGGCCCAACCCCAGGGTCCTCTTCCCTCTGGGGATGGAGGACACAGATACCCGGTCTCCCTTTTGTGAAGCAAATGGCATGTCTTACAGAAAACGTGGTGGAGGGGGGAAAAAACCAAAAAAAACATACAGAGCCAAGCCCAGGCAGTAGCCGATTAAAGCAGACAATCGGTTTTTCACCCTCCTCCGTCTGGGCCCCAGGGTGCCCCCCGGCTCCCTGGCTAAACGCTCTCCTCCCTTGGAAGAAGAGGCCGACGGACTGAAATCATGCTGAAAAGATCTTGAAACCACTGGCGCGCTAATTCAGGCATTAAACTTTTATATAATATAATTTTTTTTTAAGCTTCTCAGAACAAGGATTCCCGCCCACCCCACGACTAATATTCCAGAGACAAACTCCTAAAAAAATATCCAGTGCTTTTTTTTTTTTGCTTTTTCTGAAAGGCTCTCTCTTTTTAAAAAGGAAAAAAGAAGAAGAAGAAGAAAGGAACCGCCTCGTCTTGTCGCAAGAAGCCCGTTCGGAACGTGGGTGATGCCAAGCTGGATTCTGGACAGCAAAAACCGCGGATCTCCGAGTCCGGGTACCGGCCGACCGGCTTCCCAACAAGCTCGGAGGAATTCATTCCTCCCGGATGAGGCGCTCGCTCCTAAATATGCCAACACGCCACTTTTTTCTTTTTCTTTTTTAAAAAAAGGAAAAACGAAAAAGAGAGAATGGTACACCAACAACTCTGAGATGGGTATTTTTTTTTCCTCTCCCCGCCCTGCTCTGCAAAGTGAAGCCCTGCTGGCAACGAGAAGAACAGAATGAAGTGAATCTTGCTTCAAAGGCCCTTCTCTCTCTCTCGCTTTCTCTCTCTGTGTTTAACGGCGGAAGGGGGGGGGAAGGGAACTCCGCTGACCACTCAGTTCTTCCGGGGCGGCTTGGCTCCCCCCCACAGCGAGGTGGCTGGTCGGTCCTCCAGTGCTCTCTTCTCTCCTCTCCGGTCAGTCTCCTTGTCTCAGTGAGCTAGCAGTGGGCTCTCTTTCGCTCTCTCTCTTTTTCTCTCTCTCTCTCGTGCGCTCTCTCTTCCTCTTCCTCCTCTCTGATGGTTTCGTTCTCTTTCTCTACCTCTCTCTCCTGTTGCTCTCACAGAGTTGCTTCAGTTTTAGCAGTGGAAAACAGGTATCCGTTTTATTTTATTTTTATTACCCAGAATAAAATGCTGTTGAACTAAGCTCCACACAAGCTTAGCTCATCTCCTTCAGCCTAAAGAAAAAGAGGGCGAGAAAGGCCGTTAGTGAGGGTGCCGCGGGCGGAGGACGCCTGAGCGCGAGAAAGCCCCCGTCATAAACGCCTCATCGTAACCAGGAGGAGACCGGAGAACGCTGCGTTCACTGCGAGAAACAGCCTGGACAATTAAACGAGGCATTTCGTCGGCGTGCCCTGAGTAGAGATGTGAAGGCTCGGAAAAAACCCGGAAAAATTCAGGGGGAAAACAGATTTTCCCCAAAAAAAATTAGAAAAAATGAAGAAAAAACGGATTATGGGATGTTTTATTTTAGCATGATGAATAAAATGTTTAAGACAAGGTGTTCAGATATTTACTTCTCCAAATGATTTCTAAAAACTGTACAGTATCAGATTATTACACTGTCTGCACTAAACTGAGACTACAACTCTCAAATGCAAGAACAAGATGCATTTCTGCCTCTAGGGGGCAGCACTGCCACTGAAGCAGAGACTGAAACTAATATACTGATAGCTATAGGTCAGGAAATGAGTCTGATTAAATTTCATACATATTCATTGAATCTTGGTTCCCCCTTTTTTCTCAGTTCTTTTTATGGGTATGGAGGCTTTATGTCTTGACACTGGAGGACTAGCAGAGACATAAATAATTTTCTTTGTTACTAATGTTGGTAGTTTCTTCAGTTTTTTTTTTTTTTAAATCGTTCTTTGCCTGCTCCTCATAAACTGGCAGAACCAACGAGGTTCCTAATAGTCCAGGAGCTTGTAGCTCCATTTGCTACCGAATAAAAGTAAAAAAAGTAAATTTAATTTGTAATAATTGTTTGAATACGCTACTTTTAATATACCAAATGTAATAATTTTATGCCAAACCAACTTGGACATAATTACATTTTATGTTCCTAAAGTAACAAAGTGACTTTCAATCTGTAAAAAGTGCTCATGTTGCATTATTTCAATTTTTCCGAAAATTTCCGTTTCCCCCCGAAAAAAACCCGTTTTTTTCCCCATGGCTTCAAAATTTCCGGAAATTTTACATCTCTAGCCCTGAAACAGGTCACCCGTTCAAAACAGTAATGCAGAATTTTTCTCATTGCTAGATAGATCCCGCCCCACGTGAAGCTCACAAAAAGGACATCGATCCCATTTGCCCCCAGTATCTCGTCCTCAGAGGTGACGGCCTCTGCTTTCTTTTGTCACACCTGAACTTCCTCGTCGGTCAGTTTCAGAGAGGCCCTCCAAATTCTGATGTTTTAAAATAAAAGGGGGGTCGGGGTCGGAGGCGTTTTAAAACGAAGGACTGGGAAAGGCAGAAAGGAAGTAGGCCGCGTTCTTAAACGCCACTGAAAAAGCATAGGGGAAAAGGTGACTTTCCCTAGCACACCCCAGTCTGCCCCTCCCCATTGTCGCGAGGTTAGAGAGCAACGTTCTGGCAGCCCCACAAGCAGGGCAGGGATCCAAGTCAGCCGGGCACGTTTAGAATGAAAACCTGTAACGCTCCGGTGCCAAAGTTCTTTGGGGGGATTTCATTTTTAACGCACAGCCCTCAGGCCCTATTGAAGAGGACAGGAGAGGCCGCCTGGGCGTTCCACGGCGTGTACGAAGCAAAGGATGCTGCCGGTGCTGCCAGGCTGTTTCCCCCGCCCGCCCACCCTGCCGCCTTCCTCCACCAAACCGCCTTACGCTCTAATACTGTGACAGTCCCGTCACTCCGTGTTGATACGCGCGTTCCCCCTGGTAAGTCGAATCCTGTGACAGGGCCACGTCGATCTGAGATTTAAACTCGTCCCCAAGATAACTGTCCTGAAGAGGCAAAAAAGAGAGAGAGAGAGGGGTGTTTTTTCCTGCTGAGGGGCTTTCTGTTTTCTTCATCCGAGAGGACTTCTTGGGCCGGCTGGCAGTGTATATGGACAAAGATATACGGACACCGGATTTTTAATGCATGCCCTTCCCATTTGATCAAAACCATCTCCAGAAATAAAAGGGAAGATACTATTTTGGTTAAAGCAAAATATGAAACAAGTAAAAACAAAGAGGTAGCAACGAAACGTAGAGGCAGCCGTCACAAAAATCCCTTAAAAATAGAACGGCTCAGTGGTGACGTCTGTTGAAATCGAGACTTCTTCAACAGATGTCAGAAAGCGGACAGGAGAGAGCCTGTCGGAGCTCTACCAGGAGGGCGTTCCGGTCTCTTCTACCCATCCTGTGGCTGAGGGACCAGGGCTTCTGACCTTGATCTCCAAAGACTGGGCAGGCTCATCATATGGGGGGAGTGGGGACTAGGCCGTGTAGGGCAGGGGTGAAGAAGGCACAGCCCTCCAGGTGATGCTGGACTGCATAAGAACGTAAGAAATCCCCACTGGATCAGACCCAGGGTCCATCTAGCCCAGCACTGTTCCCACAGGGGCCAACCAGCTGTCAACCAGGGATCCACAAGCAGGACATGAATGCAACAGCACCCTCCCGCCCATGTTCCCCAGCAACTGGGGCACACAGGCTTACTACCTCGGATCCTAGAGGTAGCACGGAGCCTTCAGGGCTCGTAGCCACGGATCGCCTCCTTCTCCCTCAGGAATTGATCCAACCCCCTTGGAAAGCCACCCAAAGGGGAGGCCGTCGCCACATCCTGAGGTAGAGCATTCTAGGCGCTGCGCATGGACCGCAATTCCCATCAACCCTGCTCAGCACGGTCAGGGGGTGGCCTTGAGTTGCGGCCCAGCCGCATCGGAAGGGCTAGGCCTTCCCCGCCCCCAGTCCAGGGCTTCGAAAGGCTGGCCTCTGCAGCCAGGGCGCTGGGCCCCACCCGCCCCTGCGGAGGAGGCTCCGTTACCTGCGAGAGTTCAGGCTGGGAGAGGCCCGGCTGGCTCATCTGAGACGGCTGGCTCATGGAGATGTAGCCTTGAGTCAGCGGGCCCTGGGAGAACGGCTGGGAGACCACGTCCTGGCTGGCCTGGCTGTTGGGCAGGTTCGACTGGCTGGCCCCCGGCATCCCGAAACGGTTCTTCTGGCGCCCGCCGCGGCCGGTCTTGCCTTTCAGGTTGCCGCGTCCTGCAAGAGCAAAGCCGACCTCAATACACGGGAAGGAGACGTGCGTCCGGGAGGGAGCGGCGAGGCCGCCTCCGGCCGCCAAAACCCGGGGGCGGAGGGCATTCGCGGTCAGGCAAGAGGCTCTCCCGTCTGGGAATCCGCCTCCAAAATCCGGGAAAGGGGCTCCGAGAGCCAAGGACACCCCTCTCCCAACCGAGGACGTCTCTGGGACGCCCACACCTTCCACTCATTCGCATTTCTGCACCAGGGATAACCTGGCTTCAGTCGTCCATGCTCTGGTAACCTCCAAATTAGATTACTGCAATGCCCTCTATGTGGGGCAGCCTTTGAAGACGGTTCGGAAGCCGCAGCTTGTGCAAAACGCAGCGGCCAGATTGATAACTGGAACCAGAAGGGTCGACCATATAACACCTGCTCTGGCCCGCTTGCACTGGCTGCCTGTATGTTTCTGAGCCCAATTCAAGGTGCTGGTTTTGACCCATAAAGCCTTACATGGCTTGGAGCCACCATACCTGACGGAACGCCTCTCCCGACATGAACCTGCCCGTACCCTGCGCTCAACATCTAAGGTCCTCCTCCAAGTGCCTACTCCAAGGGAAGCTCGGAGGATGGCAACAAGGGAGAGGGCCTTTTCGGTGGTAGCCCCCCGACTGTGGAATGATCTCCCTGATGAGGCTCGCCTGGCGCCAACATTGTTATCTTTTCGGCTCCAGGTCAAGGCCTTTCTCTTCTCCCAGACATTAAACAGCATTTAACAACATATGCTAAGTTTGTTTTTTAATGGACCCCAGAACTGTTGTTGTCTAAAATGGATACTGTTGATTTTATATTTTTGATGGTTTTAAATTTTGTATACTTTTTAATGTCCACTGTTTTTAACTTTTGTAAAACGCCCAGAGAGCTTTGGCTATGGGGGGGGGGGGGGTATATAAATTTAATAAATAAATTAATAAATACCATCCAATAGCCGGAGCTCTCTGGGCGGCTCACAAAAAATAAACCATGAAAGCCGCTCCCCAAAGTATAAACTCAGCAGCTCCCCAAAGCTGACGGCTGCTCCCCTGTCCTCTGCGAACTCACAACCCTACAAACTGATTCTGTTTAGAAACTCATTCGGTGTGCAGGATCAATCCCTTTCAGTTCATTTCGTTTTCAACTCCCTGCCAGCCGGGAAGGGCGGAAGCTGCAGAGCACCAGAACAGGGCAACGAATGGGCTTCCCTTGCCAAATTAAGTCTCAAAACCCGGGGGCCGAAGGGCAGAAAACTAAGTCTTAAAGAGCAAGGTTCAACGTTGAACGTATCTCACTAGTGGGGGAAAAGATGATCAAACTGCTCCTTTATAGCTCTTTCGTCCCGCCCCGCACACTTAGCGTTTCAGCGGTCGCAGGGCAACCCCCAGACGGTGACCTACCGGCAGCCGGCCCGTTGGCCTGTCCGAAATACCCCGGGGGCGGCATGGGAGGCATCACCAAGTTGAAGGGGATGGGAATGTTCATGGCGGTGACGTGGCTGGGCCCGGCGCTGATCATCCCGATCTGATCGTGGGTTTGGAAATACATGTTGGAGGGCCGGCCTGAGGAGGAGGAGGAGGAGGAGGAGGAGAGAGGTTAGGGGGAAGCCGGCGACCCTAAGGCAACAGGAGCGCAGGACAAGGCGGCAGCCGTGAGAGGTTCATTTCCCTCCCCTCCCTCAGGCCTTTCGACCCGCTGCGGAGGCAGAGAACAGGGGAATGCTCTGCCTCCCAACTTCTGGTCTTCGGAAGGCACAAGGGAATGTCCGTTGTGAAGCTCCGCTCCCCGCACTCCAGGCTGCCTTTCCACCCATCTATAGGATGCATTTTATGGAGCAAAGATGAGCTGTGGAGAAAACCCCACAAGGCTGCGATTGGGGCGGCAGCTTAACTATTCACAGCTTGGGAGAAAGGCTAACTTTTGTTTTGATTGGGGGGGGGAGACCTGGGGAGACCCCCCCCCCCCCCAAGATCTCTTACCTTGGCTGCTGCGGTCATATACCGATCCAGGGATAATAGCTTCACGGGCATCATACATAGCGGTGGTCATGAACCGGGCTCCCTAGGACAGGGGGGACAAATCAAAGCTTACGAAGGGGAAAGGAAGACGACGACGCGCCTTCGCCTATCGGGCCGTTCTCACCCGTGACATAGGAAGATAATATTGAGTTGCCGTACAGCATTGCGGTTAGGAGTACAAGGCATGTGATGTACGTGTAGCGCTTTGAAATGTAGAACGTTCAATATAAAAGACTTTGCGGAGGCAAGGTCATAAACTCAGGCCTAGGGGCCTGGAATTTTCTGTTGGGAGAGGGTATCTTGGCTCCTGGTTATTTGAAAGACCATATCCTCCCTTATGAGCCTGCCCGTGCTTTGAGATCTTCTGGAGAAGCCCTTCTTTCAGTCCCACCATCTTCACATGTACGCCAGGTGGGAACGCGGGAGACAGGGCCTTCTCGGTGGCTGCTCCGGTGCTCTGGAACTCTCTTCCCGGGGAAGCTAGACCGGCTCCCTCCTTGATGGGCTTTCGGAAGCAGGCTAAAACTTGGTTGTTCCAGCAGGCCTTTGGAGAATAATCTGGCCCTCCATTTATGTTAATGACTTATACCCTATTTCTTCAATTCTAAGACACACTTTTTCCCCATATAAACATCTCTAAAAATGGGGTACGTCTTAGAATCACGGGTGTGTCTTCGGGTTGTTGTTTTTTTCTGTTGGTGGTACTGAAATGAGTGTGCGTCTTACAATCGATGGCGTCTTACAATCGAAGAAATGCAGTAATTTTGTTGTGTATTTTAAACCTTCCCCCCCCCAAATGTATGTTTTAAACTCTGTAAGGCCGCCTTGAGGCCCAGCATTGGGCAAAAGGCGGGATACAAATAAATGCAATAATAATAATAATAATAATAATCTCTGAGAGGAATAGTTCCGTTTCTCTAGTTAAGGCTCACTTCCTCAAAGTGGGAACTTTACTTTCTGTTTTGGGGGAAGGGAGCATAAAAGAGCGAGAGGCCAAAGCCAGAGAAAGACCAGAGGGTTTGGAAGGAGCAGCTCAGGGGAAAAGAACTTGCGTTTTCGCAACTCTTATTTCCTTTCCGTGCCTTTTGTTTCACTCAGACCTATTGACTAAATACCTGCAATAGTAATTTGTTTCTTTGCCTTTACTAGGAAACCGTTGTGTTAAGCCACAAGTGCCTGGAGAATCTCTCACCCCCACATCGGCGCCCTAAACCCCACATTACTGGGAAGGGGGAAGATAAAGAGGAGGAAGGAGAGGGCTCTTAAGAGGGCAGAGATCCTTACGGAGTTCCTCAGGGAGTCCAGGCTACCGACGGAACCCTGACACCGAGCAATTCTGTAGCGCCCTACTTCAGAAGGGGAGGCAGGCAGGCAGGCAGAGGGTCTCTACCTCCCCAGACGCACCCAGACGCGGCACTTACAGGGTTGATGGTGTTGACCAGCTTCCGAGGCTTGCTGAATTGCATGAGACTCTCGCGGAGGTTGTTCAGGGGTCCTTCCACCAGCACCTTCTGCTCCTTGTAGTAGTTCAGGAGGTGGTTCCACAGGGGCTGCTTGGAGAGCGCCTTCGGGTTCCCGACGATAATGACGCCGTACCTGAAGGGTCAACGACAAAGCACTGCAGCTGGGCAAAGCGGGGAGCTGGGACGCAGCCGCTGCCCGCTCTCTGAAGGACTGCCGGCTCCACTCCGAGCATTATGGCCTTCGCCCAACGACCTTCTTCGCCGTATCCCCTGCGTCTGGAAGCCAGGCAGGTGAGGGCTGGAGAGAGGGCCTCAACGGTTGTGGCACCTTGCATATAGGACGCCTTCCCAGGGAAACGTGCCTGATGCCTTTTCAGTGCCGATTTATTGATTTATTACATTTTTTTATACCGCCCAATAGCCGAAGCTCTCTGGGCGGTTCACAAAAATTAAGACCGTGAAAAGCACAAAGCAACCAACAATTTACAAAACACGAATACAAAATACAATATGAAAAGCACAACCGGGATTAAAACCACACAGCAAAAATGGATATAGGTTAAAATATAGACGTAAAACAGCAAAGTTTAAATTTAGGGTTAAAATGCGGAGAAAATAAAAAGGCCTGTTCGCCTCGGTCTCTCTGCAGACCATCTAAGTCGGTTGTAATCTGATGGCACGGTTGTTCCTGCTTACTTCGGTCCCTCCGTGTTTCCAATCGGTCACTCATTTTATTTTTGTTCTGATTTTTAAAGCCCTCTCTCAGAGCGGCCAGAAACAGTGTGCGATTTCTCACATTAAAATAAAGGCACACAGAGCTAATGGCTAAGGACCAGTGGAATACAGTTAAATCCTTAACTCAACGTATTTCCAAATGTCTATGCGAGGGCAGTCCGCACAGGTTGACTGGTTACTCGCAGAGCTGTTTTGCAGATTGCACCTCCACCAACAGCCGCCTGGACTCGGAGCCGGTGAAGACCACTGGTTTTTCTACCCAAGAACGAGGGCCAGAAATGTGGTGTTAAGCCACCGCCCCTTGCCCAGGTTCTCAGGAATCCGAAAGCCTTGGCTGGGCAGAAGCAAAAGGCTCTATAGACTGCATCCTCCCTTACAAGCCTGACTGTGCGTTGAGATCTTCAGGAGAGGCCCTTCTCTGGGTCCCACCGCCATCACAATGAGAACGCGGAACAGGGCCTTCTCGGTGGCTGCTCCAGGGCTCTGGAACTCCCTTCCCAGGGAAGCTAGACTGGCTCCCTCCTTGGTGCGCAGGCAAAATCCTTTTTGTTCTGGCAGGCCTTTGGCAAATAGCCTGGACTTCTGTTTATGCGTTGGACTTTTTGAAAACTGTTATTTGTATTTTAAATGTTTTAAGACTGAACCACATTTAATTATATGTTTAACTTCTGTATATTTCTATGTTTAATTGTATATGTTTTAATTTTGTAAAGCTGCCTTAAGGCCCGGCGTTGGGAGAAAGGCAGGATACAAATTTTAATAATAATGCACTCGTACTGAAAACATGCTCAATTGTCACGAAATCCCTGAATCGGTAAAAGACAGCATGACCTGGCAGAGCCCATCATGTCCAGCTAGAAAAACCTCTATGAGCGAGAAAAGGGATAATAATAATAATAATAATAATAATAATAATAATAATAATAATGATGATGATGATGATGATGTTTCTTCTGTACCTTGCTCTGGTTAGAGCTACGTTGAGACGCCGTGGGTCGTTCAGAAAGCCAATCCCTTGGTGTTCGTTGGCTCTGACACAGGACAGGATAATGAAGTCTTTCTCTCGTCCTTGGAAAGCGTCAACGCTGGCAATTTCCACTTCCTGAAAAGTGGGGGGGGTTGCGTGCGAGGGAGGAGAACACAGAAAAAGAGTCTGGCTATAGCAAGTTTTAATCCCCCTCACACCGCCCAGAGATACCACATTCTCTTTCAGGAGTGAGGGACTTCTCCCGTTGGATTCAGACACCGTTCCGACTCCAAAAATCAATTGATCAACACGGTTCTGAGTCCCAAAGACAATCTGGAGTCTCATATCCTACTGCCAGAGAATTCTCTTTAGCAGATAAACTCCCATCTGGTGCCTTCCAGGTGTCTCCAGGTGTCATGCTCCAGGTGTCTTGGAGACTCCACAAGTCAGCAGGGTGGGATAGAAGTTAACAGCCACATTCTCCAAGGTTTCTTTTTCATATTATAGGAAGTCCAAAACAGGGCACCAGTTGAGTAAGAACCAAAAAATAAATAAATGCCAAGAAGCATACAACTCCACGAAAATATCATAGCGAGTGACAAGAAGTAGGAGATCGGCAAAGCAATACGCTAGAAAACAAACTATATTGCAGGATACAAAGCAGAGAGAAGCTTCAGGGTCACACAGGTAACTGAACAGGTACACACACACACAAAAACCCGCAGTTGCGAGAAATTCAGCCCGACACAAAAGAGTGAATCTGGGTTTAATAATATTCACGCTTTTGTGTCATGCTGAATTTCTCGCACGTGTTCTGTGTGTGCACGTGTACCTGTTCAATTACCTGTGTGACACTCCGCCTCTGTCTGCTTAATTTGGAAGTTGCTATATAGTTATTTTCTATTGCATTGGTTTGCCTATTCCCCCACTTTTTGTCACTCATAGTATTTTTGTGCTGTTGCATGCCTTTTAGCATTTATTTTTCAGTGCTCTTCCGTCTTACGCCATATAGCCTCCCTATTTCACGACGGAACTGTGGCCAGGTTCCTACGCCCTCCCGAGTAGAATACTTATAAATACAGGTATGGCTGCTTCGAACGAAGTGCAAAGAACCAGCAGGTTTTTTCCGGCGACTGAGGTGATGCAGGGAAGCCGGACAGCAGAGGGGGGAGCGTCATACCTGGTAGAGCTTCGTGTGCAAAGAGCCGCTGAACTGCATGTACTGCACCAGGTAGGAGCGCTGTCCCTCGTAGGGAGTGATGATCCCAATCTGATCCGGTTTGGCGCCCGCCTTCAGCAGCTTGGTGGTGATCTTCTCCACATTTGCAGCCTCTGTTCTGTAAGGTGTAGAAGAGGGCAGGAACGGGAAGAGAGGAATCCATCTCACCTCTGGGGCCTCGTTTAAGCAAAAGGAGACAGGCAATCGCCCCTGGTTTCATAGAATAGTAGAGTCGGAAGGGGCCTCAAAGGCCATCGAGTCCAACCCCCTGCTCAATGCAGGAATCCACCCTAAAGCAACCCTGACAGAGGGTTGTCCAGCTGCCTCTTGAAGGCCTCCAGTGTGGGAGAGCCCACAACCTCCCTAGGCCACTGGTTCCATTGTTGCACTGCTCTAACAGTCAGGAAGTTTTCCCAGCTCACATTTAAGTATTTGGCTCAGTTCACACGTTTCTCCACGGTGGTTTTTAGAACTCCACGGTGGAGGTTTTGCACTGTTGAGAAATGTTTGGTGTGGCGGGAAAACTCCACGCAACGGTGGAGGGTGTTTTTTTTGGGAGAACACTCCACGCAGAATATCCACGTTGTGCAGAGGAGAGTTCCTGCACAACCGTTGTGTGGCGTGGAGGGCTCCATTGCGTTGACGTTTCCCACTGGCCACAGAGTTCCCTGGCAAGAGCGGCGAAAGGAGCGAGTGCCGCTCTAGGAGGCCCTCCAGGATTGCTTTTTTGTTTTGCTTTTGCAGCACTTCAGATGACCTCAGTGACCGGGGGCAGGTTGGTAAGGGACAAGGCCCTCTCTCCTGGTCCCAAGTTGGTCCCAAGCTTTTGCATGAACTCCTCTCATCCCATTCTAAAAAGTTGAAATGCCTTTCTTAAGGTGTCATTATTGACCACAAGACCCTTATTGCAACCTGCCTGCAACTCCTGTCAGTTCATTCAACACAATCGACCTTTTCCAAAGCCCTCATTGATTCTACCTCTCAGATTTTCAAAGCACTTTTTTATAAAAACGACACGTATAATTGGGGAGGGGGGGAGCGAAGACTGCACCCCTACGGTGCATTTCTCGTTGGTGTCAAGGCTGAAGTCATGTGCCTAAGCACGTGCAGAGCTGGCCCTACGGAGCGGGGCCTCCCGGGCTCAGCCGTAACCCCTGGCTTCTTGGCCCTTTTGACGTTCTAGGCCGTCTTCAAAGACCAGACGGAACGTCAAGCAAATTTAACTGGGTGCACCATTTCGAGTGGGTTTCACCGGATAATACGTTTGGGGAAAGAGGAGTTGAGTGAAAATGGTGTGTGCTACCAATTGCTACGCGTAAGAACCTCAGAAGAGCCCTGCTGGATCAGCAGGGGTTTGGACTGGATGGCCTCATAGGCCCCTTCCAACTCTTCTATTCTACGATTCTATGACCGAGGCTCCATCTAGTCCTTCACTGTGTTCACCCAGTGGCCGAGCAGCTGTCGGCCAGGGACCAGCAAGCAGAACATGGTGCAACGGACTCTCTCCCAACCGCCTGTCCGTCTGTCCACAAGACTTTGCCTCTCCTTTGGGGCAACGCACAGGCTCAGAAGTTCAGCCTCCTTCGTTCCTTTTGGCAGCACCTTCTCATTTCTGGAGAGCCCAACCGCCCCCCTCTTTTGGGAGGGGCACCAAGGCCCACGCACACACGCATCCCTTTTTCCAGGGGCTCGTCTGGAGCCGCCCCTCTTTCTCAGTTCATTACCTGTTCAAGTAGGACGTGCCGGAACTGGCAATTTCTTCTTGCCCTTGGGTCACGTAGAAAAACATGGGCTTGTCCGGCTGGGGCCACTGGAAGTCAAATCCCTTCTTCACACGGTCCGCTGCAGAGGGACACAGAAGCCGTCTTGTCAGCATCGGCGCCTTTCTCAGACACGGCTCCCTCCAGACGGGCTGGACTGCAACCCCCATCATCCCCAGCTGCTAAATGGGAATGGTGGGAGCTGCAGTTCGACACATTTAGGCTTTGTGTCAAATAGAAGCCAAGGGGCGGGGGGAAAGGTTTCTCCCCCAGAAAAAAATGATTTTTTTGGGGGGGGGGGAATACAGTTATTAGCACCTTTTATAGATTGTA
The DNA here is from genome assembly GCF_023053635.1 of Elgaria multicarinata webbii. Lineage (NCBI taxonomy): Eukaryota > Metazoa > Chordata > Lepidosauria > Squamata > Anguidae > Elgaria > Elgaria multicarinata. The sequence goes on along the minus strand of NC_086193.1, from coordinate 13,096,719 downwards.
AGTCACTTTGTTACTTTAGGACAGCCTTCCTCAACCTGGGGCGCTCCAGATGTGTTGGACTGCATCTCCCAGAATGCCCCAGCAGCTGGCTGGGGCATTCTGGGAGTTGTAGTCCAACACATCTGGAGCGCCCCAGGTTGAGGAAGGCTGCTTTAGGAACATAAACTGTAATTTCGTACGTGTTGGCTTGGCATAAAATTATCACATTTGGTGTATTAAAAGTACACTGTGTTCAATTATCACAAATCGAATTTACTTTCTTTCTTTTTTTTCTTTTCCTTTTTTTTGTTAACGAAGGGAGCTACAATTTCCTGGTGCGCAGAAATTGTGATAACCTGATAGTTTTTAGAAATCGTTTCGAGAAGTAAATACATGAACGCCGTGTCTTAAACATTTTATTCAGCGTGCTAAAATAACACATTTCATAATCCATTCACACACACCCCCCAATTTTTTTTGGGGGGGGGGCGGGGAAATCCCAGCTTTCCCCCGGCTTTCTGCATTGCTAGAGTCAAATCTGTTTCAGACCGGAAGCGCCACCTTCTAAGTTGCGCAGCACTGCGAGGGCCACCGGGAGAGGAGCTACCTGGATTACCCGAAGCCTGCTCAGGAACCTGCACTGCTGACACTCCTCCTCCCCGCCCCACCGCTGCGAGCGCCCTTTACCTGCGGTGACGCCGTTCTGGAGAGACCCCTCGTAGAAGATGTTGGAAGGGAAAGCGCTCAGGGCCGGATGCATGCGGTACTGCACTTGCAGGCGGATCGGCCGGATCCCCAGCACCACCAGCCGCTCGAAGAGAGACTGGGAGAGGCCGGCCTTGGCCGCCTTCTTGCACATCACGACGGGGCCCAGCTGGCAATGGTCGCCCACCAGGATCAGCTAAGGCAAACGGAGGCCAAAGTCAGCGAGGAGAGCGCCGCTCCGCCTCTTGAGGAGGCACAGGGGTGCTGGACCCCAGGAGGCAGGGGGCCGAAAGACTCGAGGCGGGTTTCGGGGCACAGGGAAAAGAGGCAACTACTCTCCGGTGCTATGAAATGTCAAGAAGGGTTTCTTTATTTTTCTATACGAAATATTGAAAAAAAAGGCTCTAAAAACCTTTAAACCAAACTTGTACAACGCTCAACGTTTCGGATCTTGTGGATCCTTCGTCAGGAGCTGCACAACGAAATGAATGACTTTTCTATGTAATTCTACATTCGAAACATCATCATCATTATCATTATTATTATTATTATTATTATTATTATTATTTACAAGATCGCAGCCGCGTTCGTTCCGTCTCCGTCAGCAGTCAAACGCCTTGGAGGGCAGGGTTGGAACGGCCGCTGCTACAGAAGAACGGTCCCTGCACAATCCCTCCCCTGCAACCTCTCCATCAGCAACCCTGCAACCTCTCCATCAGCAACCCTGCCCCTGTTCTCTACAAGCCTCTACAATACTGGAATTATTAACCAGTTAAAGGCTTGCGGTGTCTCACTCTCCCTGTTCGTGCCTTTCTTCCGCTTGCTTCGCATTTCTCCCTCCTTTATTTATTTATTTCATTACATTTATATACCACCCCATAGCTGAAGCTCTCTGGGCGGTTTACAAAGGTTAAAAAGACTGGATTAAAAAGACCGAATGTTAAAAATCAATATACTAAATTTAAAAACATTAAAAACAACACCAGTTAACATGTAAAACACATTTGACGCTGCCTGCTGCCCTTCTCCACAACTGCCCGGATTCTTGCCTGTCGATTTTTAAAACCCTTTCACACACACCCTCCGCCTCGACAGCCATCCCTCACACGCTTTTTCCTAGCGCCATCCCTTCCCTAACCTTGGACGCCACCTCCAGCCCCGGCACACGCGCTGAATTTAAACGCAGATGAAGTTTTTTTTGGGGGGGGGGCAGGTCTCAATCTCAGATGTTACAGGCCCTGAATCATTAAAACCCTCCTGCCGAAAGACAAACGCTTCAGAAAAACCGCCCGTGCCCAAGCCGACGGGGATATCAAGACAGCAATAAGCAGTTGGAACCCGTTGGCTCTTTAACCCACTTGGTGGCTCCTTGGTGTGTTTTTTTAAAGCTGCTCCAACCTCACCTGCTTTGCCCCCAGAACAACGGGCACCATACACTCGGGCTCGGTCGCCTGCGTGCTTTCATCGATCAAAATGGAGCGGAATTGCATTTTTGCGAGCCTCGGATCGCCAGCTCCCACGCACGTGCAGCAAATGACATCGGCGTTCTAAGGGGGTAGACGAAGCCGCGGAATGTGAGGAGGGCGGCCTGCGTGGGGGTCCCAAGCGCCCATCCCCGCCCCAAACGGCAGCCCTGGGAGGGTGCGAAACCTATGGGGTGAGGTTCCCTCGTCATATCTATTGGACCCACGGGGATTCTTCCTGATCAAAGTCCTTTTGGAGTTGTTGCACTGAGGGTGAACACGGATGAGACTCAGTCTCCAGCAGCGAATGGATTTGGCCACAAGCCACTCGCTCGGTCTGAGCAACTGCCAGCCCCAGACTTGCGAGAGGGAAAGCCAGTAAGAGGCCTTTTCTGTCTTGTTTTTTTACCATCAGCAATTCCCGCTCAGCTGTCCGTTTCAGCGCCCGGTAGCGTTTTTCGTCTGCAGACGACAGCTCCCCGGTTTCGTCTTTCAGCTGCTGCAGTTTCTGGAGCTCAGGCATACTGAGAAGAAAGCACACACAGACACTGGTGATGCTAGAATACTCCAGTTAAACCCCCAAGGCCCGACAAAAGTTCCTGTTTAAAGAAGCGGTATCCTGCTTTTACGGGTAACGATCAATGAAGACATGACAATTAAAATGAAGCAACAAGCAAAAATTGATCTGCGAAGCGGCGGGCAGGAAATAAAGGCACCACTTGGGCAGCGATATAAATACGAGCATCAGGGAATAGTGGGGTTTTTTTTTAAAAAAAAGGCCTGCCTGAAAATGATCTTCAGGTAAAAAATATATATCCAAGTTTACTGTTTGCTAAAGAACTAAACGCTCAGGAAAATAAAGAGATGTCGATCTGGGGCCTAGAATGCTTAACGAAGTCAGTCCTGTTAGAGAGAGTTTCCCATCAACGGGATGCCCTCTCAGAGGGGTCCCTCAGCGTAGCCTCCCCCAGCCTGGGGCCCTCCAGATGTTTCCAGCCTCCAACTCCCATCAGCCACAACTAGCACGACCAATGGCAAGTTGCAATGCAAAAGCACCTGGAGGGCAAACGGTTGGGGAAGGCCTGCTCCGGAGAGAGAACTGGCGGGACGTTTTGCAGTAACGGCGGGGGGGTTTTGCATCGTCTCCGGAGACGGATTTCAGCGCCGGGTTTAGTAGACTTTTTCAGTGGAAGTTTGGCTGTGGCAGTGGAGCGGAGGGCAGGACCCACCTGGCGTGGTCTTGCTGTAACTCCTTTTAGGTGGCTAAGGAAGCCGGGAGGGCTTTACGTTTTGGAAGGACACGGGGAGGCCACAAGTATTAGGGCTTTACACAGACACACACACCCCGAACCGCTTCGTGGCCCGATCCGGAACTTCTGGATCGGGCCCGAACCAATTCAGGTCGATCCAACCCTCCCCCGCTCTGCGGAGCGAGATCTGGAGGACCGGATTGAGATTTTGTCCCCCATTCCCCCAGCGGCGGCAGCAGGTAAGCCCCCTCCCCCCACTTATCTGCATCCATCGCGGTCTGGCGGTGGCTTCAACTGAGGCCTGGGCCTCAGTTGAAGCCACCACCAGACCGCGACGGAGGCAGGTAAGCCCCCCTCCCTCCTGCCCCCTTACCTGGCTCCACTGCTATTGCCGCATGGACTGCGGCGGCAGCACCAGGTGAGCCCCCCTCCCCCCCACTGACCTATGTTCGGAGCTCTGTATTGAGGCGAACTGCTTCACTTCGATCCGCAGCTCCCCTGACCCGATTCGGATCTGCCTTTGGCGGAGGCGAATCGGGTCGCTTCGCTCCAGATTCGGGGAACCGAAACAGAGCCGAGCACAGCCCTAACAAATACGGGACCTTGGCCACATTGTGGGGAAGGCTGGCATCTGGTTGAGCAGTGGCAAATTGAGGTTTACAAGTCCAGGCTGATGGAATTAGCAGTGTAACAAATAAAAGCCCTGCTGGTGTCAGGCAGGCAATCCAGGGGATGAGGAGAGCGAACCTTCTCAGGCCGCGTCTCACCTGTCCATGTTCCTGATCTGGTTGTGCAGCGCCAAGAAAGAGACGGGCGAGTCGATGGCCTCGCGGCTCTTCGCGCACAGACGCACCACTTTCAGCCCCGTCTGGTGAATCTTCTCGGTCAGCTGGTCCACGGCAATGTTACTCGGGGCACAGACCAGCACGGGCCTTCGAAAGAGAGCGGGAAAGAGGGGAAAACAAGCACTGATCAGGCGGGAATTCAAGACAAAACAACCGGGCCCCACGAAAGATCCCCCTTTGCTCTTCATCACGGTTCAGGGCTGCGCCGGCTTCAACTTTAAACCGTTGTTCTAACGTTACTCAAGAGATGGGAAGGATTACAAAGCCCTGGCTTGTGTTACTCTTGCGAAGGGCAGCGCGGGCACATTCCATAAGCAGGATTAAAGCTGTCAGAGGGAATAAGGCCGCTTGAGAAGAAACAGAATCCATGACCCTGCGGCTCGCTAACTGTGATTAAGTTTCCTGCTGTTTGATAATGAAAAACGCGGGCTGGGGTTCTCTCCATGGTCATGAGAGCTAGAAACTTGGCTGCCTCTGGGCCTGTTCAGAAGACGGGCAAGGAAGAAGAGGCGAGGCTCCGGTGCTAGTTTCAACGGTAAAACTGGCTTTAATGTGGTTTTTTGAAAAAGCTTTTCTTGACAATGTATCAAAGACGGGCTCAACGTTTCGGATTACTGAGAATCCAGTCTGGATGCAGACAGACCGTTATTCTAGAGGGGCCACTGCCTCGCACAAGAGAACGCCAAAAGAATACTTGACAAACATTTTGCGTTACAGGTCCTGAAGAAGGGTCCTCAGTAGTCCGAAACGTTGAGCGCATCTTTGATACAAGAAAAACTTTTTTAAAAAACCCACATTAAAGCCAGTTTTACTGTTGAAAGCAGCACCAGAGCCTCGCTTCTTCTTCCTTGCTCAGCTTCAGTGGTGCTTTCCCCTTCCGCCTCTCCCTGTTCAGAAGACACCTTAAAACCTGCAGGTTAAGGCTTTTGGTTCAGCAGCAGGGTTTAAGGGGTCTTGCACGATGCGTTTTGCTAGACCCTGCTCTCTCACGAACCACCGTCGGCCTGCAGCAGGGTGAGCAGCTCTAACCATGGCTTGAAGTGTTGTGTGCGACGGCACGGCTTGTGGTTAGCGCTAACCCCGGAGCACCACAGTTTCGCTAACACCAGAACCTGAAGTGTCATCTGGACAGGCCCTTACCTGGGCTGGAAGCTAGGAAACAGAGAGCTAATTTGGGGGCGCAAACTGGAATCTTCTTTTGCTTTGTTATGACTTCTAGCTAAACCGTCAAACTAGACTGCAAGCACGGTTACGCGTTTGGAGTGTTTCATCTGCACCAGACCATAGGTCCCAGGTGCAGCTTTAAGGAAAGTGCTATATAAACAGAAAACGCTCTGTAAATGTAAGCTCGGTTGTCCTAGCAGCGGTCGTCCCGCCCTGGAAGCCCTGCACGTTTTTCTGGCGAGGAAGATTCAACGCCCTCTGCTCTGGGGCCCTTACCCGTTTCCTTGCCGAGCCAGGTGGTACACAATGGTGGCCGACGTCACGGTTTTGCCCGTCCCCGGGGGGCCCTGGATAAGGCTCAAGGGGCGTTGCAAGACGGTCTTCACCGCATACACCTGAGGAGGAGGAGATTGTGAATGCACAGAGGCTGAGCACAGGTTATGAAACGGACTAAGACAGGGATGGGGCAGAGAATTGGAGTGCCCTGTTTTGCCTAGTCGATGGATCGTTATCTTCATGTCTGTACCTGAAGCTTCGACTGATCTTAGGCTACGCCTTATTCATCACAAGGAAAAATTGTTTTGGGTTTATTGGACGCCGCAACACCTTTTTAATAAAGCTTGGTCTAATTTGCAGAATTGTTGGAGATGTAACGCACCTAATGCTTCTTTAATTCGTGTTTTTGCAATGCCCAGTAGTTACTCCCTTTTGGGAGGAGGTTATAATAAGGATAAACTTTGTATTGAAACAGTCTTTAATACGGAAGGAAGCTCATGTCCTTCTGAACTGCCTACCGGGTTTCTTGGAAGTTAACGCAGGGTCAGTGCAAAGAGATTTTCTGAGCCATTATGACAGCTAAAAGACTTACCCTATTTCTTCGATTCTAAGATGCACTTTTTCCCCCATATAAACATCTCTAAAAATGGGGTGCGTCTTAGAATCACGGGTGTGTCTTAGGGTTTTTTTTTCTGTTGGTGGTACTGAAATTAGTGTGCGTCTTACAATCGATGGCGTCTTACAATCGTAAAAATACGGTATATGATTACTTTGGAAGGATAAACGTTCACCTCCCTCAATGCAATGGACAACGCTATCAACATTTGAGAGGGTGTTATATAGATGCCACCACGTGCGAGTGGATAAATACATGGGTATTTGGTCTGCTTTTCTTGAAACCTATGCATAACTCTCTACCTTTTTAAAAAATAATGGCGTATCTGATGAAGAGAAAACACACCCAACATTTCTATGCGTGTGTCTTTTTTTCTCTCCGTGATTTGTTTTCTGTTCTGTTTTGTTAAATTCACAATAAAAAATAAAAAAGCATGAAAAGGACACTTGACGCTCTCGCTGTCTCTCTGTTCCAACTCCTGCCTTTGCCGTGGGACAGGATAAGGTTACCTGAGAATGGTTGAGGTCAGGAAGTCCTTGTGCCGTGAAGCGCTTTGGTAGCTGACATTTGATAATGACATCCTCCACCTCGTGACCCAAAAGCTTGTGATAGATGTAGCCAGACACAGAGGTTTCATCCACGGCGAACGTCTTGAGGGCGCTCTGCATTCTGAAAGGCGGAAACGCTGTGATACACCGTCGTGTCACCAGCCCCCGCCAAAACGTTTTGCAGGGCCCATCACAACCGGTTCCTGCCTTCTAGAAAAGGCTTCACCCACCTGTCAAAGGACGTCGATTTCCACACAAAGTCCACCTGGAAGTTATGGGTCACTTCCACAGGAGCACCCACGCTGCTCCTCAGCTCGATCGCAATTTCGTCACCGTAATCTTCAAAACCGTGTTAAGTAGCAATTGCCCAGAACAGCGGCACGTTTCTTTCCGCCCGCCTCCCTGGACCTTTTCTTGCGGTGCAACTCCAGAGCGCAGACGTCACGCGGCGTTTCCGCTGTGGAAGCTGACATGGGTGGTCCCTGGTTAACGGTCTGGATGAGAGACCAGCCTGGGAATTGCATGTAAGCTGCTCAGACCTCCTCAGAGGAAGAATGGGGGGGGGGGGGGGAGAATAGCCACACATCCAGGCCTTTTACTTCCTTTTACGTGACTGGATGATATTCTGAGATACGGCACAGAGAAAGAGAAGCCTGTGGCCCCCCCATAATTCTGCTTCAAATGCCTGCAGTCGGCACGTCAAGGACTCCACGTGAAGTGTCCGTCCAAGCCCTCCTTACTCTCTCATGAACTTAAAAGGATACTATCAGGAACCTTGATGACATGGCCGATTCCTTTCCACAGCGGGGCCAGGTCCCCTTTGTATCTCAGGCAGATCTCGTCGCCCTGCATCAGGCGCATATCTGTGGAGGCAGGGAGAAGCTTTACGGACATCCAGCCCGCCCTTATTTATTTATTACATTTTTATACCGCCCAATAGCCGAAGCTCTCTCCCCCTTTCTGAGCAGTGACACTGTGTGGTCAGCATCTGCCCCCCACCCTTTCCAAAGTCCTCCTGAACCAAACTTTTTGGCTCGTCAACCTTGGTAATTTCCATTCTGACCTGAATCAGTCTTTGGCAAGGTGAAGTAGGCAATCCTTTTCTTGTTCAAGCCTAGATCCCACCTCACGGTGATGTTGTCTTGGGTCTAAACGTAAACGAAGAGATCCCAACTTTACACACGGGCAAGGCGTGGCCCTCAGCCAACCTGGAGCTTTCTGTTTCCTGGACCCTGGTGCTACAGAGCTGGCTCCTGGCTTGAACGACCCCAGGAAGGGCTGCTAACGCTCCCTGGTGATACTTCAGAGCTAAGTGTCCTGTTCTTGGCCAAGAAGAAGCGGGAACCAGGGCAGCAAAGCAGAACATTGCAGTGCCCAGGAGAGTTCCTAGTGAGCAACGGGGTCTGACAAAGGTCGAGGTCAAACAGAAGCCTTTTTACGCTATGGTCCCAGTCTCCACCCTTTCCCTCAGGCTGGAAGTCTTCAAGGGACAGGCGTCTGGCTCGTAGCCTAGCTTTCCTCCGTCTCTCCAAGACCTCATGCCTAGCACAAGGTCTTGGAAGGTGGGGCTCTTATAGAGGGTGCTGGTCGAGTACTGGGACTCCGGGGTCTCTGCAGCAGTGCTCAGACCTGGAGTTTCCTCTGTTGGCACCACCGGATCATTGACCTCCGAGTCCGTGTCACTGCTGGACTCCTGGGTCATGACACGAAGCCTGGTGTCAGAAGATCTAACCGGGAATGCCAAACGACCCGATAGAAACGGTGTCAAGGAAAAGAGCATCTCAACGTAGGATCCAGAAGAGCCGCTCTTCCTCCTTCCTTCCAAAGGCAGCTCTTCCTCTACTCATCACTCACAAGGAGGCTGGACGGATCGCTCGCCCGGGAGCCGGCTTCCTCTCCCGCTGCCCCAAAATAACTTGGCCGCAGTTGTCCAGCGGTCTTGTGACCGAAGGCCAAGGAGGCTCCTGGGAGGATGAACCCCACCCACAGGGAAAATAAATCCCCCTCCTTCGTGTACGCCATTCGGGATAGGCCGGGACGCAACTGAAACAGCTAGTAAAAACACTCTCTCTCGCACTGCAAGGAACAGAGGACATCCACTCTTCTCCAGCCCAGAGCGCTTTGCCCGATGCAAATAGGGGGCCTCAACCAAAGGAACACCCAGCAAGCAAGTCCAATGACCACCGGGCCGGCGGCTTTGAAGCCGCAGCCGCTTCTGCCATCCTGCACCTCACCTGGGATTCCTTCAGCTTCTTGTCATAGTCTGCCTCAAGCTTGACCAGAGGCCCAAAGATGTTTTGGTACTGATACGCATCCTCGTATCGGAGGAGGACGTGCTGCGGCTCTTCGTCTACGCCGGGTTTCTCCAAGTCCTCCAGGGTGGCGGATGGGTTCTCCTGCCGTCACGGAGAAGAGAGCGTTCAGCGGCTGAACGAGGCCACACCACAACTCACCTGGCTTCACAGCGGGCCTGCCTCAATCAAGGGGGAAAGCTAGGGACAGCAGCCCCCAATACGGACACTGAAGATCTCCTTCCACACTTATGACTTATTTATTTAGAGTATTTATATACCGCTCCCCCACCGAAAATTTTGGAGCGGTGTACAAGATAAAACAAAAAATAAAAACAGAATAAAACACTTAAAACAGATTTTAAAAGAAGCAAATACAGCGACTCGTGGCTGGATATTAACGAAAGGCTTCCTGGAATAATGATGTTTCCAGGAGGCGCTGAAAGGAGTACAAAGTTGGCGCCTGCCTGACCTCCAGAGGCAGGGAGTTCCACAGGAGGGGGGCCACCATGCTGAAGGCTCTTCCCCTGGTGGACTCCAATCAGAGGATGGGTCTATGTGGAATCACCAGAAGCAGGCCCTTGGATGACCTCAGTGACTGGGCAGGTTGGTAGGGGAGAAGGCAGAGGTCTCTCAGGGATCCTGGTCCCAAGTTGTTTAGGGCTTTGTACACAAGTACAAGAACCGTCAACCTGGCCTTGGCAGCCAGTGCAGTTCCCTCAGCAGAGGAGTTACATGCTGGAAAGGGGCAGCTCCGGACAACAGCTGAGCTGCAGCATTCTGCACTAGCTCCAGCTTCTGGAGCGGCTTGAAGGGAAGCCCCACACAGAGCACGTTGCAGTAATCCAATCTTGAGGCTACCAATGCCTGTACCACTGTGGCCAAGCTATCCCTGTCCAGGAGAGGCCGTAGTTGGCGAACCAACCGAAGATGGTGAAAAGCACTCTGAGCCGCGGTGGCTACACCAAACTACGTGGGCTTGAGTGGACTGCTGACTTTGGTGGATTGGAAAGGGTGGTCGATTCAGACTATCAAATATCTTAAGGGGGGGTGGTCATGCAGAAACCCTCCCCAGCTGCCTACAACAGTGTTATTCCTGCTAAAGCGTTTAAAAATTCTGCACCCAGACAGCCCAAGCTCTGCACTATAGCAAAGGCAGAATTCCTAAGGTTTTGCTACTCGGGCAGAAGGTGCAAGGAGCGAGCGAGCGAGCGAGCGCTGAACTCCCAAGAACTGAAACTCTTATCCCGTCCCGTCCCCGGCATCACAGACTTTGATTGTTCAAGCCTATCGTCACAGCGAGAAGGGCTAGAAACTTGATTTTAAAAAGCAAACTGGGATTCTCTGGAAGTTGAGTTCTATGCCCAGTGTCCCAGGGGTCTGGAAACAAAGCCCTACGAGGAGAGACTGCATGTTTAGCCCGGAGAAGAGAAGACAGAGGGGAGACATGAGAGCACTCTTCAAAGACTTAAAAGGTTGTCCCACAGAGGAGGGCCAGGATCTCTTCTCGATCCTCCCAGAGTGCAGGACACGGAATAACGGGCTCAAGTGACAGGAAGCCAGATTCTGGCTGGATGTCAGGAAAAAACTTCCTGACTGTTAGAGCAGGACGACAAAATATCAGGAAAAACTTCCTGTTAGAGCAGTATGACAATGGAACCAGTGACCTAGGGAGGTGGTGGGCTCTCCCACCCTAGAGGCCTTCAAGAGGCAGCTGGACAGCCCTCTGTCAGGGATGCTTTAGGGTGGATTCCTGCATTGAGCAGGGGGTTGGACTCGATGGCCTTACAGACCCCTTCCAACTCTACTATTCTGTGATTCTATGCCTTTCCGGCTCCACCGTCTTTCCCGCTACGATCGACCTCCCTCTCTCACACACACCTTCCAGAGTTCTTCCAGCTTGTTAATTTGCTGAGCGGTGATCTGCCGCGCTCTCAGCTGCTCCTGCTCAGAAGGAATTTTGACCAGCCACGACAGGAAGCAGCGGTCTTGGATCAAAGGCTGCCACTGCGAGCTGTCCCAGTTGATATCTTTTAAGCTGCTCTGACTGGCACACGGCTGCCTGCGTAACCAAGATGTCAGAGAAAATATTAGGCAAGAGGAAGAATGAGAAAAGGAGCAAAACAAAGAAGCAAATGTTTTCATCGTTCGTTAAGGCTGCCGAAGGCAAGAGGGTGCCCGTCACGGCCCAGGAAGTTGCTTCCACACATAGGCATTTCTCTCACCTGCACAGCAAGACGACCACCGAGTCCGCCTTGGCGGGGATGAAGCCCAGGAGGAACACATTGCGACAGCCGCAGTTGTAGCACTCCAAGACCGTCTCGCCCAGAGGGCCGTCCTTGTGAAGCGTCACTTCTTTGCATTTCGCCCTCACAAGGTGGTTCACGATGTGGCTGACGAAACATAGACCAAAAAAAGCGCACCGGGGATGAACGGCAAAACCCGGAGAGGGGAGCACCCGAAACCAAGCGAGAAGCACCAAACCCAGGAAGAACGCAGAAGACTGATCTATAAAGACTGATCTATTCCAGCAGGCCTATCCAGTGGAATTTTAGGACGTTTTAACGGTTTATACTATGTTTTTAATTCAGTTTAATGTATTTTATACTTATTGTTGCTCCCCGCCTCAATCCAGATCAGCCTTCCTCAACCTGGGGCGCTCCAGATGTGTTGGACTGCATCTCCCAGAATGCCCCAGCCTGGCTGGGGCATTCTGGGAGTTGTAGTCCAACACATCTGGAGCGCCCCAGGTTGAGGAAGGCTGATCCAGATGGAGAGGCAGGTAAGAAATAATTAATAATTATTATTATTAAAAAGAGGAACGCGTTCTCAGCAGCACCAATGCCGAAAATAACAGCCCAACGCGTTTGGGGACAGGCTCCTTACAGAAATAATACTTGCATTCCACGATGGTGCATAGATTGGGACCAGGTTACGCGAAGGGCCACCTACAGCCGTATGAACTTGCCCGTGCTTTGAAATCGTCGTCAGAGGGCCGCTTTTGCACCCCACCAGCACAAGCACAGGAAAGGTGGCCTTTTTAGTCGTGGCCCCCCCTTTTCCCGTAATGTATTCCAACAGAGGCTCGTATAATGTCGCAAGCCTTCAAACAGCCTACATGTTCTGTACTGCTTTTCTTGATGTGAAAAAAGCTGCTATCGTTTGATCTGGTGCTTAGCCATTTAATTTGCGTTAACGATAACATGTTGAACTGTCAGTGTTGTTGACTTCGACGGCTGCTTTTAAGCTGTGCCTTGCACTGCAGTTACTGTGTGTTCGTGGCAATTGTTTTATGAAATATTGACATTTGATACGTGTATGACGGACGCTGTCTCGGGATGCCTAGGCCCCCGGTGGTGCCTCATAAAATGAATTCATTAAATGTTAAAAGTCCCGGATCCAATCTCTGGCCTCCCCACTGAGAGGTGGGAAGAAAGGAAGGGGCCCTCTGATCTTGGCAGGCTGCTGCCAGTCACAGCAGGCAGGAAACAGAGGAGAAGCACATAAGCTAGCATCGCCGTTCCGGAGTTACCTGCCGGATGTATTCCCACGTCCATTGCAGAACCACTTCTTGCTGGTGTTACAGTAGACAACACAAGCTGGGTCATGGATGCCGCAGTAGCTAAGGAGAACACAGAGAGACCGTAAGTTTGTTTTGCTTCAAAGGAAAGAAAAATAAGGGTGTTTTCCCCCAATCCTCCCTGACACAAGCTGATCTGATACGAAACCGCTGTGGAAAAATGCTTTGCGTTCTTCATTTCTCTGCGCGGCGAAGAGCTGGCCCGAGCAGAAAAGTCCTCTGCACCATCACAGTGCGAGTTGCGCCTTGACCACTGGACGCGTCTGCCGCTGGAGTGCCAAAGCCCTCGGCCCTGAACTTGGAAACACCGCAGCATGCGAAGGTGTTCAAGAAAGCAGAATGCTGTGCCAGAGGCCACCTTACGCCCAGGGGAGCGAGCTGGTGAAGAATTCGAGAGCTTGGTGGAACGGGGCAGAAAGAACAGGGCGAATGAAGCAGGCTGAAGAAAACAGGCTTGCTTCTTTCCTATGAAAGCCTTAGGGAACTTCAGCAATTTTGAATGTTTTCATTGGATTTTTAAAAAAATATTACAGTGGGTTTAATTATATTTAAACTTGTGTATAGTTCTATTTATGTTTTAATTGTATATGTTTTAAATGATAATAGCCCCCCTCCCTCCCTCACCCCTTGCCATCTGAAAGACCCATAAATAACCCATTTTGATGCCTAGCCATCTAAAGGCAATTGGCCATCGGAGCAATACTTCACTATGTGTGGCTCACAACCCCTAAGCTTGGGGAAGACGAGGGGTGCAGCTTGAACCTGGTGGATGCATCAACAGCTCTCATAGTGCCGCAGGCAACAGCTTCCAGGGTGATCGGGTGCTCCGAGCTGGGGAAAGGGTCTCACGCACACAGCCAGAGAGGATTCAGAAGAGGGCCCCTCTTCCTGGCGTTCAGGGAGGGGACTGCAGGAGAGGTGCTGAAATGAAGGGAGTGGGAGACAGCTCCCAAGCTGTCTGGTTTGGTGCCTCATCTTATTTTGTTTATTTATTTATTTATTTATTTATTTATTTATTTATTTAATATACCACTCCCTATCCAAAGATTTCAAAGCAATGAACCGTGGCTGGTCATTCAGGGAAAGCTTCCTGGAACAACAATGTTCTCAGGAGGCACAGAAAGCAATGCCACATTAGCGCCTGCCTGACCTCCAAAGGCAGGGAATTCCATAGGAAGGGGGCCACCACACGGAAGGCTCTTCTCCTGGTGGGACTCCAACCCGACCACAGGTCCATGTGGAACCACCAAGAGCAGGGATCTCGGATCACAAAGAGAACTTTGGCTCAGCCCAATCCAAATTCAAAACCTCCTGTCACCTGGACAGAGATCGCACCTGCAAACCCAGCCTCCCTGCCCAAAGCTGTAGGTGAGGACACCAGTAGGCCCCGGAAGCCTGAGAAGGGAGTTGCTAGAGCGGGTCAGTAGGGGGACAGCGGCAACACGGTAGAAGAGGCTAGGACGGGCATGGCTCCCGGGGCACGTGGAGACACTCTGCTGTGGTCCGGAGACTCTATCCGGCTCCCCCTGCTGCAGGCCCCACCAGCTTACCTGCAGGCGTGCACAGGCAGGTCCTTGGTGTAGTAAGTGTCTTCCTCATCTTCCTCAAAATTGAGCTCTGCAAGGAGCTGGCTGGTCTTCGGCATGCTATCGTCCACCGCCCCATTTTGGAGGATGCCGTCAGGCCCGTTGACCTGGAGCAAGACAGGCCGTTCAGTCACGCAGCCCAGAGTCACAGAAGCAACGGCGAGGAGGGAAACGGCTTCAATGTCACGCGCACGCAGGCATGAACTCAGGCAATCTAGGGCGTTTTGCCGTTCACCCAACACAGCCAGCCCGAGTGGGGTGAGGGACCTCGCCAGGCGCAGCAGTCTCCAACCTTGCAAGTAAGTTGTTAGTCCAAAAAGTATTTGAGCAGGCTGCCCGCTTGGTCGCCTGGAGACAATTCTTACATACCATAAGCAAGTGGCTATTTAACAAGCAGGCACACGATTCGTTACTGTAATGCCAGATTAAAAAAAAAAATAACTCATGGCCCTTTTAGAAAGAAGCAGCAAGTAAATATATCTATGACCCTGTTCAGATGACACGCTGAGCCACGGTGGTTAAGCCTTCTGGCTTAGCGTGCCGTGTGAACCCTTCCTAATCATGGTGGCTACCTAACCACGGTGTAAACAAGCTCACTCACCATTTGCTGCAAAAGAGTTGGTGGCCTAACCGTGGCTTAGCATGCTGTCTGAACAGGCCCTACATATAGAAGTGAGGGAGACGGGAGCACGCAGAGACCATCAGAGCCTGCTTCAGTTGGGGACACACACACACCACACACACACAGGGCTAACTGTCATCTTGACCCTGTGGGGAAGAAGAACGAGCTGTTGGTCTGCCTTTCCATCGGGAGATGAGAGGGCGGAGGAGAGCCTTCCCACCAGCCTGAACAGTGTCCTTAATTTCTTTTCATTTTCTCCCTCTTCCCTCCCCACCCCCTCTTCCTTGCGTGTCATGTCTTTTTTAGAATGTAAAGGCTCCGAGAGCCTTTTTGGTTGAGGTGTGGGATAAAAATACTCTAAATTATTTATTTATTACATTTCTATACCGCCCAATAGCCGGAGCTCTCTGGGCGGGTCACAAAAATTAAAAACATTCAAAGTATAAAACAACGGTATAAAACCATAATATAAAATACAATATAAAAGCACAACCAGATAGAAACAGCAGCCATGCAAAATTACAAATTTAAAACACTGAGTTAAAATTTATTTATAGACTGTTAAAATGCTGGGAGAATAAAGAGGTCTTCACCTGGCATCTAAAAGCATATACTGTAGGTACCAAGCGAACCTCCTTAGGGAGCTCATTCCACAGCCGGGGTGCCACAGCAGAGAAGGCCCTGCTCCTGGTAGCCCCCTGCCTCACTTCCTTTGGCAGGGGCTCGCGGAGAAGGACCCCTGAGGATGACCTTAGGGTCCGGGCAGATACATATGGGAGGAGGCGTTCCTTCAGACAGCCTGGTCCCAAGCTGTTTAGGGTTGGGGCCAGGCTATTATTTATTATTTTAAATAAATAAAATAAATAAATAACCTGAGTTCGCCATCCACCCAACAAGCCTTATTCCTTCCGGCTCTCCGCACTGCTGCCCCTCGTCTCAAAGCGCAATCCCCCTCGGTCATCACACGTCACGGCTCGCTCACATTCCTCAGGGCAGCCCCGCATGCCAAAACAAAGACGCTTCAACTTTCTAACTTTCTAAGCCTGACTTTATCGGAACAAGCCACACGCCACACGAGGTTCCTGCCCTCCCTTGGGCTGATCCTTAACTACTTGAGGCACGAGGCTAACTAGAGACCGAAAGTCACAGGATGCCTGAGCGGCAATAAAGAAGGCAGGAGCTTTTGGGAAAAGCCCACACCTCTCAGCATTTTCACCTGCTCAGCAAGCAGGGCAACTTTTGCAGCTCCTCAGCCTCAAGCCTTGCTTGGCAAGTTCACTTTTAAGAGGGCCACAGCTAGGGCTGACAGACCGCCATCATTGCTTGTATCTCAGCTTGCGGAGGAGTGAGTCAAAGCGCTCTTTCATACACAGCCCTCCCTAGAACGAAAAGCAACCGAAGCCTTGCTTGAAGCCTTGCTTAAATAACTGCTTTAAATCTAAAACAAGCTGTCTTGTGGCGCTTTAAAGACTAACGAAGTCATTATGGCACAATAAGCCTTCGTGGGCTACAGTCCACGTCATTGGAAGCACGAGGCCTTGTTCTGAGTTACAGGTATATGGACACACTGTTAGAGAGGGGAATTGTCAACAGTGAGCTCAGAGGAAAATGAGTGACAAGGCTGTTACGAACAGTAGCCATTCACAAAACAGCTGATGGGGGATAGCACAGGCACCCTAAAAAAGCAATGGTAGCCATGCTGGCCATAAGGAAGATTCCAAAATACCTTTATTAAGATTCACAGAACACATGCAAGCTTCTGAGATGTGCAGATCTCTTCACCAGACAAGGCATTACAAAAAAGCAGGGGGAGAATAGGGGAAGGAAAACCCCGTGACTTAAAACAGACATCCTGGGACTGGTGAATTAATTAACACAAGTAATATGCTAGAAAACCTTTGTCCCTTTTCAAGCCAGAAAAGATATGAGCTGAGCTCTCGATAAATTGCAGCCTCGGAAAATTACTGACATCATAATTAAAGAAGCCAAGAAATAAAGTCCTGTCATCATCACGAACAAGTTAGACAACATACAGAGGCTGAGACAACTCACCAGGGCCGCCTTTTATAGGCCCCAACCCAGACAGAACTGCACAACCTGCCGAATTAATCTCCTACAAATGCACAAACTCCCCTCAGGAGCCTCAACCAGGCATTGTCTATCTGCTACCCAAAATGCACAAACAAGGCAACCAGAGAACCTGAAGTCAAAGGCTGCCTAAAGCATCAATAACAACTCCACAGCTTTTGAGCTAAGACCCACTCTAGGACTGGTCACGGCAGCAAATCCTCGGTTAATAAACCAATTA
Organism: Elgaria multicarinata webbii; assembly: GCF_023053635.1. Taxonomy (NCBI): domain Eukaryota; kingdom Metazoa; phylum Chordata; class Lepidosauria; order Squamata; family Anguidae; genus Elgaria; species Elgaria multicarinata. Next base: position 13,079,486 of record NC_086193.1, on the reverse strand, counting down.
TTCGCAGGGCTGCATTTCCGAATTCCATATGCAGCCTCCGATGCAGCCCTACTATAGGCTGCTCCTTGACGTGCACTTTGGGTCGTTTGTGGGTTAAACAGCCTAAAATTAACCTAAGAACTAATTAGCCCACAATATGCAGCCATTAGGTGCGAACTGGCTCGTGCCATTTATAGAGCTTAACCTTAGAAGTCATATTCCCCCCCCCCCCGGCACCCTGATTTTCTCTTACACTGAAAAGCAGCCAATAATAATGATAATAATTTATTTCTTACCCGCCTCTCCACTTGGATCGAGGCGGGGAACAACAGTGAATATAAAGCACATTAAAAACTGATTAAAAACATAGCATACATGATTAAAACATCCTAAAAACATTCTAAAATCCCCCTAGATAGGCCTGCCGGAATAGATCAGTCTTTATTGCTTTTTTAAATGCTAAAGGACTGTCTCCTCCAGCAGGCCGTTCCACAGTCTGGGAGCAGCCGAAGAGAAGGTCCTCTGGGTAATGGTTGTCAGCCTAGTCTTTGCTGACTGAAGTAGCTTCTTCCCAGAGGACCAGAGTGTGCGGGGTGAATTGTACGGGGGAGAAGGCGATCCCGCAGGTAGCCTGGACCCAAACCCTGTACGGATTTAAAGGTGATAACCAACACTTTACACTTCACCCGGAAACTCATTGGCACCCAGGAGCTTGACAGTTCATCATGATTCTGCTTCTCATCTGTACTAAATCCAAGTTTCCTTTCACATCATTTAAAATAGCACCATTACTTAAAGTTGTTTTTTAAAAAATTACAAGCTATTTTTGAACGCACACAATGGATTTCGATCCATCCCGAGACCCTTCACTCCTCTTTCTTGCCTGGAAGAAAGGGGCAAGAGTATTAATGTGTGAGGCCTTGCCAGGGCTTGAATAACAGAGGAAACCAGCCCCCCACCCCAGCTGCTAATTTTAGAAAGCTACGGAGAAGGGGGAACAACTAGTTTAAACTGGAGTGGAACTTGTGGATTTTATACCCCCACTGGAGCAGTGACCCTCGGACCTGGGTCTGTTCTTGGGGACTGATGGAAGGAAACCTTTGGGCCCTAGACATGGTTTTCCCCTCTGCCCCCAGCCTATGTGGAGGAAAAGTGAGTATGTATCAGTAGGAAGAGGTCTTGCATGTGTTTAATTATCCTGCTGGCTGGAGACACGCTCAAGTACTGACCTCCTGCTTGGCCTTGCTCATTCTCAATTTATTTATTTATTAAATTTATATTCCGCCCCATAGCTGAAGCTCTCTGGGCGGTTTACAAAAGTTTAAAAGTTAAAAACAGTGGACATTAAAAAGTATACAAAATTTTAAACCATAAAAAACATAAAAAACAACAGTATAAAATAACAGCATCCATTTAAACAACAACAACAACAGTTCTGGGGTCCATTAAAAAACAAACAAATCTTAGCATATGTTGTTAAATGCTGTTTAATGCCTGGGAGAAGAGAAAGGTCTTGACCTGGAGCCGAAAAGATAACAACGTTGGCGCCAGGCGAGCCTCATTGGGGAGATCTTTCCAGAATTGGGGGGCCACCACTGAAAAGGCCCCCTCCCTTGTTGCCATCCTCCGAGCTTCCCTCGGAGTAGGCACTCAGAGGAGGACCTTAGATGTTGAGCGCAGGGTATGGGCAGGTTCATGTCAGGAGAGGCGTTCCGTCAGGTATTGTGGTTCCAAGCCATGTAGGGCTTTGTTGGTTAAAACCAGCACCTTGAATTGGGCTCAGAAACGTACAGGCAGCCAATGCAAGTGGGCCAGAATCTGTTTTATATGTTCAAACCTTCTGGTTCCAGTTATGAATCTGGCCGCTGCATTTTGCACAAGCTGCAGCTTCTGAACCGTCTTCAAAGGCTGCCCCAAATAGAGGGCATTGCAGTAATCTAATTTGGAGATTATCAGAGCATAGACGACTGAAGCTAGGTTATCCCTGTCCAGATATGGGCGTAGCTGGGCCACCAAACAGAGTTGGTAGAAGGCACTCCGTGCCACTGAGGCCACCTAGGAGAACCCCCAAGCTACGAACCTGCTCCTTCAAGGGGAGTGCAACCCCAACCAGAAGGGGTTGAACACCCACCATCCAGCCAGAATTAACCAAGGGGTCACATTAAGAAGGAAAGCGCACATGTATTCTCACTCACAGGTACGTAAATATCCTCAGATACACATACAGTCTCTCCTGGATCCAGGACTGACTGGAGCACTCAACTAGGACGTGGGAGACCAACGTTCAAATCCTCACTCACTTATGAAGCTCACTTGGTGACTTTGGACCAGTCAATATTTCCTAGCCTAACCTACCTCACAGGGTTGAGGCAACCCAGGATGTGGAACGCCCTCCCTGGCTTCGTTTCGGTGGCAAGTTAAAACCTGGCTTTTTAGCAAAGACTTCGAGGGCTAAAGTTGCCCATAGCTTTAATTGTTTTTAATGCTTTTAAAGTTTCTAACTGCTTTTAGCATTTTAATGGTTTAATATGTTTTAGGTGTGTACGTTATTTGTTTTATACTGTTTGATTTTATCTGCACGCCACCCTGAGGTCCTAATGATATAGGGCAGGATACAAATGTTTTAATAAGTTGTGTGTGTCTGTGTAGAAAATGATGCACATCACACTGAGTTTCTTAGAGGAAGTGTGTTATATCCTTGTATAAAAACACAGCCTTCACTTCAGCTTTGGATAGGAGAAGAGGGGGCATTTTAATGTTCCATTATAGTACTTCCCCTGCTACATCCTGAGTTGGGGCCTCGTTAGAAGTGTAACATGTGATCAGATTAAACGTCTATTAATTGAAACACTAAAAGATGCATTAAAATCCTCCCTAAAGAACAGAAGTAAAGGGACAATGACACACAGAAAGAGTGAAATAGAAGTCACTGAGCAACAGGAAAGAGAAAATCAAGCTGAGCAGCTACTGAAAAGCATGCAAAAGTGGAGATTTGCTACCAGATTAAGGAAACGAATTTTGTTCGCCTTCTTCCTAAGACAAAATGTGCCATCCAACAATATGGATTTCAACATGATAGAGGTGCTATTGGAGGGGGGGGTGTCAAAAAAGAGCTGACAAGATCACCTCTGCACCATCTCTTGAACAGACCAGTCTGTAGGGCCTTGTCCCAAAACACTTCTTAGCTGGAAGAGGGATTTTGTGGGGGAAGCAGGGCTCCTCACGCACTTCTTTTGAGCCAATCTCTGCACACATAACTACAAGAAATGGCAGGGTGATCATCTATTACGTTTAACTCTTTCAAAAGAGATAATTGGATTCTGTTCAGCTACAGACTTTTGCTTAAAAAAAAAAAGAGGCAACATTTTGGAAGGAAGAAAAAGTGTTTTATTCGCTATGGTCGGGGTTTGGTAGAGTTTTATTTGTGCAACAGTGAACACCAGTAGACGGAACTATTGTCCTTCTGGCGCTCAGGGGTGGAGGCAGCTAGTACTGGGAAAACCCTGCATCACCATAACCTGACCACACAGCGACTGTTTTTAAAAACACTCACATGGAAAAGGCTTTCCAAAAACAGGGATCAAATACGCAAGGCACAACCCAAATGCTCATTCTGCATTAGGGCTTGGTCTCCCCTCCTTTCGAAAGCAAAGGGGAAAGGCCTCTTGAAAGACTGAAAAATCACCAACCAAGGCCCAGTTAAGGCAAGTCAAATGCAGCAAACAGAGTTTGAGAGAAATGTTGATGGTCCAGGTTACTGACAGCGAAGGCAGTAGAACCTCTTTACTTCCACATCCGGATATTAAACTGTGGACCAGCTATTCTAAGATACTGATGGGCAACTTATTCAGGTTCGGCATTGAACTGTACCTCCTGCCCAACAAGGGGTGTTTGTTTTTAAAGAGTTGAGCAGTTACAAGCAGGGTGCGTGCAGGGGGGAAACTTCCCATCCGATTCGTGACACTAACGCCGCCGCGCTCCATCAGGAGACAGAACACGGCAGTCTAGAGATAGCGGCTGGGTTCACACAACGCCATGATGGTTCATTTTCTGGCGGAACCCAAGATGGGTTTGTGAGATGTTTCCGCCAGCCATGATGCCCCAAACACTCCACTCTGAGAACCCATGCTCTGCAGAAAGGACATAGTGGCCCATCATGGGTTAGCGTTATATGTGAACCTACCAACTGTAATCCCTTGTGTTGTGATAAGTACTTCAAAACCTTCACGCTGCTGTCGGAATATATGTCTTTCCCTGTCAACCAACAGGATTAAAGTTTCCGGTTGCTACTGAATTTGCGGACCCCTGTTCGTTAACACACAGCACAGGGTTTCTGCAAACGAGACACAAAGGTTTCAAATTTACGTCTGAATAAACCCCAACACCCATGGAAATAGAACTACTTATTATTTGCACACATACTCCATGGAGGATTTTTTGGGTGGTCGATCAGAGGAAACTGTGCATTAATTAACACTGCAGCAAGTTTTGCTCTCGTATTATGTCACTCCTCATACGTGAGTGTTTTGTAACATTCGCCACCAACTGTTGGGCAAAGATAAGAGCCGGATGGGGACAACCATGAAGTCCTTCCTGAAACTGCCTGGCCAAGAGAGGGAGAGAGAGAAAACGCCGTGGTCTGTTTTCACAGCGCACAATGGAGGAGGTACAAGGTGAAAACTGAGCTTGCAGCGCGATTAAACCCGTTCTTAAAAGGGAGCTGCAAAGTCAACACAGTGCACCTGTGAAAACTCACGTACAGAGTGATGTTTTACCCTTAAAGAAGCATTTCTAAAAGAGATACGACAGGCCTCAAGCTGTCCGGCAGGAGGTGATTAAATTTCCAGAAACCTTGCAAGGAAGGCTGAGGGGCAGAGCAAATCCAGAGAGCAGAGTGGAAATCTACTCTTAATAGCCAGGGCGCTTGCTTGGCTAAGATGCATTCATTATGCATGCACACACCTTGCCTCCGGATTATAACCACACCTAGTTACTCAGAGTTAACTACTGATCTTGACGCTGCTCTATCCACACTGCATTTCCCCCCCAGCATTAATATATCCCTTACATAATTTGATAAGAAACCCTGCCCTTGGCTGAGGAAGGATGCAACTTCCCTTAATTTCCATTGTAGTGCCCCCTCCGTTACAGCCACACAACATTTGTTCTTCTCCCCAGATTCTACGTACACAAATAATCTACTGTTTAATTCACTATTTTAAATGTTATTCACAATTATATTCTGCTCTTGCAAAAAATCATGCACCCAGTCCTCTATGGCTAGTAAGAGTTGCCTTCAGGTGACCTGACAGGGAAACTTTGGAAACTGAGAGAGAGCTGGGTCTCTGCTCTGGAACTCACAAAATGACAACCAGGGCAACCCTAGAAGTAAGTTTCCAGTAAGTGCATATAGGATTGCAGCTTAAAAGTTATGTATAGAAGAGGCAGGCTAGTAACAATAAAAACTAGTGACTTCGCGCGCGCGTGTGTGCGTGTGTGTGTATTTGTAAGACTGTTACACTTCTCCAATATTTCCTTGCTAATATAGACATGCACACACACAAAACAACATTCTTCCAACATCTCCTCCAAAGCCACAAAGAGGTACACATTGGCCCAATCAAACTAACATTAGTTGGGACTAATTTCCACTAAAAAGCCACCATAACCTGCTTTTAACCAAAAGACATGATGTACACCCGTACTGTATGTAATATCCACACATACCCACAAGTGTATACAATGTGTTCTCCAGTCTTCCCCCACCTGGGGCTCTCCAGATGTGTTGAAATGCAACTCCCATAATTCCCAGTCAGCATAGTCATAACACACACACGTTGTATATAGACAGAACTATATAGACATGTGTCTCCGCTTAAAAGCCTATCCCATAATAAGTGGGTAAGGACTTTGTTGGTTTTACTGAAACAGACCAGCCCAGCTACCCCTCCGGAAATGTCTTCTAGCCACAAATAGCTCTACTTAAGAAACAGAAACACAAGACATGATAGGATACATGTCTCATACCACCCTGGCACACATGCGGTACATTATACACGCAATACATACATATACAGAAATAACAATGTAAACACCTCCTGTTTAGAAAAGGTTACTTTTTGCCACAGAAAGCTAGAAGTATACATAGATACATGGCATATTTGCTTGTGTGCATCTGACACAGCACATTGCGTGTGTGTATATGTACATTATATACACACATGCAATGCATATAGAGAAGGAAGGAGAAATGGGTGTGTGTGTGTGAAGACCTATATTCATGTGCTCACACAGCTGCCCAATATTCTTTTTACCTTCTGTCTAGAAAAGCCTACTTTTCACGCTACACATGACACATTTGTTTGCATGCATCAAGGCACATACACACAGACAATATGTATATTTAGAGAGAGGAGGAGAAAAGGGGGACATAGGCCTAGAGCCACATGCTCACAGTTTATTTATTTAATTTTTATACCGCCCCATAGCCAAAGCTCTCTGGGTGGTTTACAAATTGCCCAATATCCCTTTTACCTCCCGTTTAGAAGAGCCTACTTTTCACGGCAAAAGGCTACCTGTACACAGATTCATGACACGTTTGCATGTGCGTGTGTAAACCTTCACGCATACACACACACACACACATAAATACAGCACATATATATATATATATATATAGAGAGAGAGAGAGAGAGAGAGTGAGTGGGGTTGGGCACAGACTTACACCCACGTGCCAACAAGAGCCCCCCCCCAATCCCTCCTGCCTAGAAAAGCCGACTTTTCGCCATGAGGACTACAGACACATGCCGTGCTTGCGTACACGTGTATACACACATACACATACACACACGAAAGAGAGGTGGGGGAGAGAGGAAAGGGAGGCAAAGTCTTACACCCACGTGCACACACGCCCCGATTCCCGTTTTTAAACACACACGCACGCACACGCACGCACTCGCTCCTTCCGGCCTCTTCCGCGGTTGACACGTGTCACCAAATCCACACGCACACATACGGGAATGGGTTTTGCGCGTGTGTTGATTCCGGCGATTCCTTCCTTCCCTCCCTCCAGGCCTGGCGGGGCCTCCTCCTCCTCCTCCTCCTCCTCCTCACCTGGGCGTCCAGCTGCCCCGGCGCCACGACATGGGGCGGCCCGCCGGGCCCTCCTCCTCCTCCTCCTGGGGCTCCCGGGTTTCCCGGCGCGCCTCCGCCGCCTCCTCCGCCGCCTGCGGAGCCTCCCCCGGGCGGCGTCTGGGTCTGGCTGGGCAAGGTGAAGTCGGTGAACTCGAACTCGGAGCCCTGCGTGTCGGCGCCCAGCAGCTCGGCCTCCTCGGTGTCCAGGAAAGTCAGCGTCTGGGAGCTGGGCCCGTACGCCTCCACGCTCATGATGGCGGCGGGGTCCTCCAGGTCTTCGGCGGCGGCTCCTCGGTGCTCCTTCCCCTCAGGACGGGCGGCGGCGGCGGCGACGGCGACAGGCCCCCCTCAGAGCCTCGGGCCTTCTGCGCCTGCGCGGCACGCTAGGCCGCAAACCGTTCCCCGGGCGCTGGGACGAGCCAGCCAATAAGCGCGCGGCCTAACGTCTGCCCGAGTGGCGCGAGCCAGGAAGAGGGGCAGGAAGGAGCGCGCGGGGAGAGGGGGGGAGGCAGAAAGGAGAGAAGAATAGTTTTCACTGCGCACGCGTGCCGGCGCGCGGGCGTCGCGGACGTGCGCCTGCGTGGAGTGCGCGCGCCGCCTCCAACGGCCACGCAGCGGGCCGGCTCCGCCCCGTTTTTTGGGGCTAAGGCGAGCCAAGGAAGAAAGGGTGAGAAAAGAGGTGGGACGCTGCACAAGGACAGACGCAGAGGCTACCCAATCGTTTTTCACCCTGAGAGGAGGGAGGGCGGGAGAGGAGGGAGGAAAGGGCCAATCGGCGAGGAAACTTAGGGAAGGGGTGGGGAGGGAGGAGGATCCGCCCAACCAGCGCGGGAGAGGACGCTGCCGATTAGCCAATCAGAATGAGGACGCTGCGGAGGGGGGGGCTTCACGGCCAACTCAACCCCGCCCTTCTCCCCTGTCACTCTTGAGGCGCGCCGCATACATTCGACGCCCAGGCGTAGATGACGCTACACGTCGTGAGGGGAGATGACGGGGCACGTAAAGTAAACCCCGCATGAGTCGCGCGAGGGAGGGACGCCGTGGCAGTAACGCGCATGCGCGAGCTACTCAGCCGGAGCGAATCTGGAATTTGACGGCCTTCATAGAGACCACGCCCCTTCCCCGAGGCTGGAGGGCGGGGCAAAGCCAATAGCTGGATTGTGATTGGCTAAAGGGTTTTGAGGAGCAAGTTAATGCGCATTAATATGTCCACACCATGCTTTTCCGCTCTAAATAAAATAAAATAAATTTAAAGTGTCATATGTATTTATGCAGCAATGGGTGAAATGTCCTCTTCATCACAACATTTAAAGCTGCAGGAGCCCTGCCCTCTTTTGCATCTGGTCAAGAGGGCAAGGCTCCTGCAGCTTTAACTGTTGTGATGAGGAGGGAATTTCAGCAGGTGCTGCATGCATTCAAATAGCACCTAATGAAATGCCCTTTTCTATACAACTGTTAAAGCTGCAGGAGCCCTGCCCTCTTTTGGATCTGGTCATACATATTATATGTGTGTGTGTGTGTAACAAAAAACTTCATATAATAATAATAATAATAATAATAATAATAATAATAATAATAATTTATTTCTCACCCGCCTCTCCATTTTGATCAAGGCGGAGGAACAGCAGTAAGTATAAAATACAGATTAAAAACACAGTATACATTGTTAAAACATCCTAAACAACACCCTAAAATTCCACTGGATAGGCCTTCTGGAAGAGGTTAGTCTTTATGGCTTTCATGGATGCAGTGAAATGGACGCCGGTTGATGAAAACTTGTGCCATAATCGATTTTGTAGTCTTTAAAGACCCAGTCTTCCTTGGTTTTGTTGCAACAGAATAGCAACAGCTACCCCTGTGGGAATAAAAAAATTACTCCTGGTTTGGAGAATGTGGATATAGGGAGGCATTTTTCTCCCTCTCCCATAATACTACTACAACCCAACAAGGCCATCCCATGAAGCTGATGGGTGGGAGATTCTGGACAGATCAAAGGAAGGACTTCTTCACAGAAGGCAGAGTTTAAACTATGGAACTCACTACCACAAGATGTAGGTGATGGCCACCTACTTGGATGGCTTTAATGGGGTTGGATGAATTCCCACAGGAGGAGAAGGCGACCAGTGGCTACTAGTCCTGATGGCTCTGGGAGGGTTCTGATGCTTTGGGCAAATTCCCACGCATGTTTAGACCGAAAAAAAGTCCTACACCTCCCATGCTGGCTTGGGAATACTGGGACTTTTTTCAGTCCGGAGATTGAGGACTGGAGTCCTGACCGATAAATATGAAAAATATTCTTCTCCAGGGTATGGAGAAACGTTTCCAGTCTACCGATACAGCCATTTGTGGTTGCTGACTTGATGGACCTAAACTCAGTCCAGAATATTTTCCGTTTCAAAGCACGTCTTTGGATGGAAGGATCCTGGTTGAGGATGGAATAAATAGGAGTCATTTAGCTCCAAATGACTCTGGCTATGTGAGCGGCCATTTTTCAGCGGTGTATTGGGTGTGTAATTTCCCCCCAAGAACAAAAGGTCCCACATGTTGATATACCAGTGTGGTAATCGAAATCGGCTCTTTGAACGGCAGAAATGTACATGCAGCCAGTATATACCTGTTTCAAAATAGCAATAAAAATGATCAATTCATCCAGTCTCATTCAACACATGCACGGCTGTATTTTGTGCTAACTGCTGTTTCTGAACAGTCTTCAAAGGCTGCTCCACGTACCATGGATTGCAGTAGTCTAGGTGAGATACTACCATTGCTGTTGCCTGTGTTTCCTACGGCTGACAACCAGTGACACGTCAGCAGACCTCTGCTCATGCCGTGAGACTTTCCCTTACTCTCCTGCAACCGCTAGGTACTCTGCCATGTTGAATGAGCACTGAATACCACCTTATGCAACTATGAAGGTGCCTGTCCACGGTAAAAATAGTATTTCCCACGCAGCTCCGTGAACAGCGGTGCAAGTCATTTCTCCACCCGATTTTTAGTCTTGGTTATTGTGCTAGCAGCATTGAATTACACATTAAAAGATAATCTGCAATCGAATTCTTTTCATGACCCACTTCCCACCAAGGCCTTTTGTATTCGTGTGGTGAGTCTCAGCAGCTGTCCAGGGTGCTGAAACTTGGTGGGTTCTTTCATCCATTCCCTATGCAAAGACCACTTGCGACCACGCTTTGCAGGTCTGAAAATGAACCCGCACAGCACAGCCGCCCTCCTGTCCTGGGGCACCATGATAAGGCAAGCAAAGGTTTGCCAATAACGGGTTTTTTTGTTTTTTAATTTGACATAAACTTCTTTCATACGCTTTTATGCAATTGTAGAAAAACAGAATTACAAAATCTCAACAATATTTTTTGAATTAACATAAACTTCTCTCAATAGGCTTTTCACAGAACCACAAAATCTCAACAATACTTTTTGAATTAACATAAACTTCTTTTAATAGGCTTTTAACATAAACTTCTTTGCTTTTCACAGAATAACAAAACCTCAACAATACTTTTTGAATTAACATAAATAAACTTCTTTCAATAGGCTTTTCGCAGAATGACAAAATCTCACAATTTAAAAAAAAATTAAATTAAACAGGCTACCGGTGTGAATTAATCCTGTTTTCACTGATTTGCTTCTTCAGAATTACAACAACCATAGGGATAATGCTGTGGCCGAAAAGGCAGGGGTTCCAGACATCATTCTATATATATCCACTTGAAGCCCAGCAGAAAAACCTCTAACAGATTTCTTTTTCTTTTTCAAGCCATCCAAATTGGTGGCCATCACGACATCTTGTGGTGGTGAGTTCCATAATTTAACTCTGCACTGTGTGACGAAGTCCTTCCTTTGATTTGTCCTGCATCTCCCACCCATCAGCTTCATGGGATATGACCCCACTGGGTTCTAGTATTTTGAGAGAGGGAGAAAAATGTCTTCCTGTCCACCTTCACACCAGGTATCATTTTGTACACGTCTATCATGTCTCCCCTTAGCCTCCTTTTTTCCAAGCTGAACAATCCCAGCTGCTGTAACGTTCCCTCATATATTGGCTCACTGATTATGGCTGTTCGTGGCGCATGTAGAGCACCAGTGGGACACGATCCGGAGCTGTCGTCCCACCCAAACAGTGACAGCGGCAAGGAGAGGTACGTCTTCAAAGAGCATTTCCTGGGATTGCCACCGGATGGACCTACGAGTGCAAAGACAAAATTCTGTACACGTTTGCATATCAGCAAAATGTCTGCAATAGTTCTGCAGGAAAAAAGCCTATACTTTTTTGTGGAGTGGGGCATAGATGAGGCAGTTCCAGCTGTTGACCAGGAACCCACAACCAGGACATGAGTGCAACAACACCCTCCCACCCATGTTCCCCAGCAATTGCTGTACATAGGGTTACTGCCTCTGCTATTGGATGCAACAGTAAGAGGTAGTCTTGCTTTAAGGAATCCCCCTCTTAAAAGAGCCATTCTCTTTCCTCTCTTACACTAAGTGCAGGGAGTTGCCTCTAAGCCAGCTGTGAGATTTTGAATCGCGGGCCTGGAAATAATTGTTTCTGCTGCAGTAGACAAATACAGTTGCCTCCCTGGAAATCACTAAGACATGTGGGCGCCTTGTCTTAAACCTCCCAGAAAGTTGGATTCTTGCTTTGGGGATATTGTTTTTACCCCTATGCACATTTAAATCAATAGATCCATCAAACTGACAGACGAAAACTCTGTTAAAATGCCTTTATTGCCACCGTAGTAATTCTATACGCAGGCGGTGGGCGGTTCATATTCCTGGCGTCTTAACAGACCACTCCATTTCGTTCTTCTTCCACTAGAGGGATGTCAAAGATCTTTTGCTGAATTTTGTGGGCATCCAGATGTGGACAACGGCTTTCATTTGGAGACCTCCTGCAATTTCCCACTTCTGGCTCCCCCACCCCTTACCAGAAAACAATCTCTCAAGGATGAAAGGAAGGAAGGACTGTTACACGATACGTTTTGATTGGTAGGGCGTAGGCCTTTACAATGTATGTAGAAGTTAAAAAGAAGCCTTTCCCAATGCACAACTTTGATTGCAATAAAAATTACAAGCTCAATAAAAGTGTTAAGAAAAAACTGTGCTTGCCATCCGCTAAGAAGGTTGACCATTCAAATCTGAAAAGATAGGATTTATAGTATCCCCGATTCTGCAAGTTTGAAGCGTTTCATCCACGCTCCGGGTCCTATTCCTATTCCACATTGGGCCCTGAAGCATAGCTCATGACAGTGGGGAAGGACGAAAGAGAGGGTGGATCGATTGCTGGCTTCCAGTATTGCGTCCAGTTCTGGGCACCACATTTCAAGAAGGATGCAGAGAAGCTGGAAGGAGGTTCAGAGGAGGGCAACCAGGATGATCAGGGGTCTGGAAACAAAGCCCTAGGAGGAGAGACTGAAAGAATTGGGCATGTTTAGCCTGGAGAAGAGGAGATTGAGGGGAGACAGGATAGCACTCTTCAAATACTTCAAAGGTTGTCCCACAGTGGAGGGCCAGGATCTCTTCTCGATCCTCCCAGAGTGCAGGACACGGAATAACGGGCTCAAGTTACAGGAAGTCAGATTCCGGCTGGACATCAGGAAAAACGTCCTGACTGTTAGAGCAGTACGACAATGGAACCAGTTACCTAGGGAGGTTGTGGGCTCTCCCATACTACAGGCCTTCAAGAGGCAGCTGGACAACATCTGTCAGGGATGCTTTAGGGTGGATTCCTGCATTGAGGAGGGGGGTTCCCCAGATGCTGCATACATACAAATGACACCTGCAGAAATTCCCTTTTCTATGCCACTGTTAAAGATGCAGGAGCCCGGTCCTCCTTTCCGTGTGGTCACCGTACGACTGCCGCCGTGGTTTAACGCAATTCACTGTGTTTATTGAAACAGCCAAACCATTTATCTTGACAAAACTTCCTTAAATACAATGTTCTTGGGGTGAACTCCAGGGCAAGGTATTGCAATGACTTTGTTCTGGACCTCACAACAAGCCTGTAAGATAGACCCATTGTCACCCCATGCGCTTCATGGCTGAACGAGGTGTGGAAGCTAGGGCCTCCAGGCCTTGATCAACACTCTACACCACTATACCACCCCTGGTCTTGAGTTATTCTTATTTGCTCCTGGGTTGGAAAGATAACAACGCAGGCGCCAGGCAACGCTCCTTGTGGACAGGAACTCATAAAGAGGGTGCCACAACTGAGGAAGCCTCAGTGCGGTCCTGGATAGACGGGATGGAGATCAAACAAAATTAATGGTGGAGATTCCATTGGCAATGCAACAGGAATTGTGGGATACACATGCCTCCCATCTGCAACTGGTTCACACCGGTTGCCTCAATAGTGCTTTGACACTCCTTGCTGGCCAGGGTACAAGTCGTGGGGGGAACCCACCATGAGCTAAATCCGGAAAAAGAAGGGGGGAAATAGAGAAAGGGGGTCTAAAAAGACAGGCGAACGACCCAGCAGATGCTGGAATGCAACGGTTTGGCAGCGATGCCATCTGGATTCCCTCCTCCGTCGCGAGCGGACAGGCGGCGTCAATCCCGTAGAAAGGGGCTAGTGTAGAAGAAGACGCCGTCGTGGAAGGAAAAGCCGCGAATGAGCCGGAGGAATGGAAAGGTAACCCGGACCACCTCCGGCCGGCCGCAAACAGAGGCAGCACAAAGAGATGCTTTATGTGAGCAGTGGATGAGCAAAGGAAACTGTAGGGTTGTGTGTGTGTGAAATCTTGGAAGCTGTCAGAGCTGCCCGCCTTTACTGAATTAACAACCGTTGGGTTGATGCTAACCCAAGTGGCTAAATATGGGAGCTTTTCTGAGCCGGCCGTATGGATGAACGAGGCCATGAATGAACAAAATGGCTGAAAGAGGGAGACATTTTTCTCCCTCTCTCAAAATACTAGAACCCAATGGGGTCATCTCATGAAACTGATGGGTGGGAGGTCCAGGACAGATAAAAGGAAGGACTTCTTCACACAGCACATAGTTAAACTATGGAACTCACTACCACAAGATGTCATGATGGCCACCAATCTGGATGGCTTGAAAAGGGGGTTGGATCAATTCCTGGAGGCGAAGGCTATCCATGGCTACTAGCCCTGATGGTTGTGTGCTGTCTCCAGTATCAGAGGCCGTAAGCCTGTGTGCACCAGTTGCTGGGGAACATGGGCGGGAGGGTGCTGTTGCACCCTGTCCTGCTCATGAGTTCCTGGTCTTCATACAGGTGGTCACTGTGCGAACAGAGTGCTGGACTAGATGGACCCTTGGTCTGATCCAGCATCAGGGCACTTCTGATGTTCTTAAGCATCTGTAAAAAAAAAAGACAAAGACACCACAAATTCTGCAAATTCACAAATTTCCTTGGGAGAAACATATCTGGGACTAATTTTGGAGTGGGGGAGGGGGGAGGTGCATATTATTATTGTTGCTGTGAACCACCCAGAGGACTTCAACTATGGGGCAGTCTAGAAATATAATGAACTCACTGGACTCACACAGACCATCTGCGTACTTTCACTTTATTGCTCAGTATCAAACTTTTCTGGCTTTTCTGCGGGTGCCCAGAAAAGCCGGTCATGAGGCCGACCAGGAGTTCACTGGACTCCCCTCCCAGGCCCTCCCACTGCTCCCTCCCAGCTGCTCCCCCCTGCCCGCTGACCCCCAGGAATTACCTGAGGCCTGTGTGCATGCCGGTGAGCCGTCCGGCCTCTTCTCTGGCCCCCCCCCCCCAGCCACTTCCCCCCCACTCCCAGCTGTGTTTATATATCTTGTTGGTTAGCCACATAAAGTTCTTCTCATAGCTCAGAACCTCCAAAGTTCTTCTCATAGTTTGGAACCTCCAGCGTGTCATAGCTGAGAACCTGTTGTAGGAGGTAGCACAGAACAATCAGGACTAGTAGTCCTTGAGAGCCTTCTCCTCCAGGAATTTATTTCAAGCCATCCAAATTGGTGGCCATCACTACATTGCGTGGAAGTGAATTCCATAATTTAACTCTGTGCTGTGCGAAGAAGGAATTCCTTTAATTTGTCCTGACTCTCCCGCCCTTCATAGGATGACCCCTTTGGGTTCTAGTATCATGGGAGAGGGAGACAAATGTCTCCCTATATCCACCTTCTCCACCCCAGGCATCATTTTGTCCACCTCCATCATGTCTCCCCTCAGCCTCCTTTTTTCCAAGGTGAACAATCCCAGCTGTTGTCACCTTCCCTCCTAGGGGAGAAGGTCCAGCCCCTTAATCGTTTGAGTTGCCCTTTTCTGCACTTTCCCCAGCTCTATAATATCCCTTTCTAGGGTACCAGAACTGTACACCATATTCCAAGTGTGGTCACACCATAGATTTGTATAAAGGCAGTATGATACTGGCAGTTCTATTCTGAATTTGTTATAACGCCTAACACGAAGTTTGCCTTCTTTACAGCTGCCGCGCACTGGCTTCCTCCTTGATCTTCCGGTGGACTGATTTGCTTTGGCCCCGGAGAACGCTGATGGTTGCGTGTTTTTGCCTTTTCGTTCTTCCACCTTGCAAAGCGTTTCGCCGTGATGAGATTTGCAGCCGTTCGCGACGCCGGGGCACCTGCCAGAACCTGCCCCCTCCCGCCGACACCCAATGCAGCGTGTGGCGTAATCGCTCGCCCAGAGGAGCCGTTAGCGAAGGGCCTGGCAGGAAGCGTCAGGCATTTTTTCCTTCCTTGCTCATGCCGTTTTCGATTAAAAGACAATCACATATTTTTCTCTCCCCAGAACGCCTGGGCTGAACTCCGTAGGCAGCCGTTCAGCTACTGCTTGGAAAGGCGATGTCCCACGGGATGGAAATGTGGGACGGGGAGCAGATGGCAATGAAATCATGACGTCGACTGACCCCGGACAAAAGAAGATGGTGTCTGGAAGAAGAAGAAGAAGAGATGGCAAAATTCTGCAGCTGATGTGGAATTTCCTCGCCCACTGCTGGACCTCTGACCGAATTTGAGCAGGTCATAAAAACACATTTCGGCATTACGTTTCACCATTGGATCCCGGCTTTTACCAGAATTTCGCAGCCTGACAACAACACGGCTTCCCGTTCCCGGCCCACATTCTGACTGACTCAGTCCTCTTATCGTTGCCCGCCGTCCTGAGTTGAAATCCAGGTTGGCATGTGGATGTATGTTTTGATTCATTTGTTCTATGGGTTTAATTGATCATCCATAAGGGACCCCAGGGCGGCGCATGTCATGGGGTCGGAAGACAAATATGATACAAGAACAACAACGGAATTGCAAAACAGGAGGCCTAAAAGCTATTCAGCAAATGTATGAAGCAATCAATTAAAAATAAACGTGTAACATTTAACCTTTCGATTGAGCAAAAGATTCCTCTTCTGAGTGACATGCCACGTTCCCCCTGGGACAAGAAGCCATGCTGGCAGCTCAGTGGCATCACATTAAATAATGTCACCTGCCATGCCTCTGTTAAGACACAGCCACAGAAAGCAACACAAAGCTTCCATCTCACCAGGATCTAGTTCTCTAGAAAGCCACAGAAGAATCATAGAATCATAGATTTGTGGAGTTGGAAGGGACCACAAGGGTTATCTAGTCCAACCCTCTACAACATGCAGGAAATCCAATTAAAGAGTGAGCAGCCTGTGGGCCACATGAGTGGGCAGTCTACAGGCCGCATGTGTGGGCAGCTTACGGGGCCGCATGAGTAGGGAGCCTACAGGCCGCATGAGTGAGCAGTCTGAAGGCCGCATGAGTGGGCAGCTTGTAGGTCACAGGAGTGGGCAGCCTGCAGGCCACATGAGTGGCAGTCTGCAGGCCGCATGAGTGGGCAGTCTGCAGGACACATGAGTGGGCAGTCTGCAGGACACATGAGTGGGCAGTCTGCAGGACACATGAGTGGGCAGCCTGCGGGCTGCATGAGTGGAGTGGGCAGCCTGCGGGCTGCATGAGTGGGCAGCCTGCGGGCTGCATGAGTGGGCAGCCTATGGGCCGCATGAGTGGGCAGCCTACAGGCTGCATGAGTGGGCAGCCTACGGGCTGCATGAGTGGGCAGCTTGTGGGTCACAGAAGTGGGCAGCCTGCAGGCCGCAGGAGTGGGCAGCCTGCGGGCTGTCCTTAAGCTTCCTGTGTCTAAAAGCAGCTCAATATTTGAGGCAAGTGGGGCTGAGAGATCCCTCTACAAACAGGCATATTGGCTCCAAGTGCCATCCGGGTTCTTCTCTTCTAGTCCTCCAACAATCTCAATACAATATGTAGCACCTGCCCTGCTTGGCCAACGGGCACCAACCAGCTCCAACGGGCACCAACCGCCATCGCCTTCATCTCTTGCTGCCGCTGGCCCACCGTCTCCTCCTTGCTCACCACTTCTGGACATACAGTCTTTGTCTGAAAACAGTGGCTCGGGAGGGATCGGCAAGTTCCCTGACCCAACTGCACAACGATGCAGGGTGGGTTTTTTAAAATTATTTTTCCAAGGAAAATAAAGGAAGGGAGTGATCTCACCCTGCTGAGACGCCATGTGTTCTGAGAAACAATCCACAGGGGCTCTGTGCTGGCTACCGTGTCTTGCTGGCTGCCACAAAAAACCGAGAGAGAAAATAACTTCCAGACCCTGTCCTGGAGGCAGGAGAAAAATCGCCTCCCTGTTACCAAAAACCTACATCTTGGAAGCTTCACTCATCCTGTTTCCTGAATAAATGGATTTTCTCTGTGATGCGTCTGCCGTCAACAGGGAAGCCAACTCTGGCCTCTGTCCCTCCGAGACTCTAACGCGGCTCTGTCTGTGTTTGTCGTGTTGTGTGTCCAAAATTTGCCTGCTTTATAGAATCATGGAATAGTAGAGTTGGAAGGGGCCTCTAAAGCCATCGAGTCCAACCCCTGCTCAATGCAGGAATCCACCCTAAAGCATCCCTGACAGATGGTTGTCCAGCTGCCTCTTGAAGGCCTCTAGTGTGGGAGAGCCCACAACCTCCCTAGGTCACTGGTTCCATTGTCGTACTGCTCTAACAGTCAGGAAGTTTTTCCTGATGTCCAGCCGGAATCCGGCTTCCTGTAACTTCAGCCCGTTATTCCGTGTCCTGCACTCTGGGAGGATCAAGAAGAGATCCTGGCCCTCCTCTATGTGACAACCTTTTAAGTATTTGAAGAGTGCTATCATGTCTCCCCTCCGTCTTCTCGTCTCCAGGCTAAACATGCCCAGTTCTTTCAGTCTCTCTTCATAGGGCTTTGTTTCCAGACCCCTGATCATTCTCGGGTAGATAGAGCAGGGACAGGCAGTGATGTTTCTAGGCACTTACAAAAACTTAGGGCCCAGGGCCTGATTGGGACAGAGATCAGATTGAGGGGAGACATGATAGGACTTTTCAAATACTTGAAAGATTGTCACACAGAGGACGGCCAGGATCTTTTCTCAGTCATCCCGGAGTGCAGGACATAGACTAATTGGCTCAAGTTAAAGGAAGCCAGATTCCGTCTTGATATCAGGAAAAACTTTCTGACTGTTAGAGCAGTACAACAATGGAACCAGTTACCTAGGGAGGTTGTCTCCCACACTAGAGGAATTCAAGAGGCAGCTGGACAATCATCTGTCGGGGATGCGTTTTTCCTAAAGCTTTTAAAACCTGATGTTGTTTGGACTCTATACTGTTAGTTTTACCCTACCCAGTGCCTGTTTGCATTCTCTTCCCCTCCTTATTGCTTTACTATGATTTTATTAGAATGTAAGCCTATGCGGCAGGGTCTTGCTATTTACTGTTTTACTCTGTACAGCACCATGTACATTGATGGTGCTATATAAATAAATAATAATAATAATAATCTGCCTACATTAATGGATAACTATGTATGCAAATTCAGAAATACTCACTCGGCTGTGTTTAGATTTCGCAGGAGGCAAAAACGGCTAATTAATTTCTCATCCAAATTATCTCCAGTAAAATAAACATTCTTCAGTTAATTGGCGTATCATCCCAAATGAATGGAAAAGGTTTCTTCTCGTTCTCCTTAACTTAATTGCCACGCAGGTGAAGATTTTTGTACTGGGGTGGAGTTGCAGCATGTGAAAAGAGGAAAGTTAATAGTTCTCTCTCCAGTTTCAATCCCTCTTGGAAACTGTCTCCTCCCTGGCAAGCTGAGGGGGGGGGGGAACCCTTCCTGTTGACCTCAAAGGACACTCAGGAGTTTGTGGAAGAGATCCAGGGCCCACAGAAAAAGATCCCCAAACGCCCAGACTGAGCAATGCATTGTCATACAATAAAACTCATCACATTTAAATAAATGCATAATATTCAGATCCACAAACAAAATAATAATAATAATAATAATAATAATAATAATAATAATAATAATAATAACAACAACAACACCAATAAAACACCCAGCAGCAACAGTATAAAAACTAAAAAGCAGGGCTTTGTGGGATACTCCTAACTTTCCAATTGATGGTTCGGAATGTCACTACGTTAATACTCCATCTTGTTCAATGTCGTTGTTGCTGGCTGCATCTGTTTCTTCCATACCGGTGATCCCACCGAAATCTGACATCGTGTAGCCCATGGGGCTACACCATTTATTTATTTATTTATTTATTACATTTCTATACCGCCCAATAGCTCTCTGGGCGGTTCACAAAAATTAAAACCATTCAAAGTATAAAACAACAGTATAAAACCATAATATAAAAAACAATATAAAAGCTCGACCAGATAAAAACAGCAGCCATGCAAAATTACGAATTTAAAACACCAAGTTAAAATTTATTTATAGACTGTTAAAATGCTGGGAGAATAAAAAGGTCTTCACCTGGCATCTAAAAGCATATAATGTAGGTGCCAAGCGAACCTCCTTAGGGAGCTCATTCCACAGCCTGGGTGCCACAGCAGAGAAGGCCCTGCTCCTGGTAGCCCCCTGCCTCACTTCCTTTGGCAGGGGCTCACGGAAAGGACCCCTGAGGATGACCTTAGGGTCCGGGCAGGTACATATGGGAGGAGGCATTCCTTCAGATAGCCTGGCCCCAAGCCGTTTAGGGCTTTGAATGGTAATACCAGCATTTTGAATCGGGCCCAGACCTGGACTGGCAGCCATGACGCTCCCCGGCCAATTGAATTTGATCGTGTGACGACATTACTGAGGGCGAAAGCCATGGCAACGAGGGACGATTGAAGCCAGAGAGCACTTCCTTCAAGGATCGTCCCTGCAAATCCTCCTTTCTGGAAATGTTTTACTACACCACAAGAAAATATTTGTTGTGTGTTTTCAGTTGCCCTCGCTAGCTGTCACTTGCCCTCCATTGAAAGGAGAGACGCTGGCTCTATCCGTGTGACACTGTTACCATTTTTGGTAGCTGTTTCAGCTCAGTTTTAGATACCAACTTAGTCTTGCTGAAAGCTTGCTAGAACACAAAAACGTCTGCTATCTTTCACGGAGCCACACTGTCCGAGGTAATGAGTTTTAGGAGGATAACCACCAGCATTGGCAAAAGTGCATTTTCTCTGTCCCGAATCCGGAATCCAGAGTAGATCCACCCGCTTTTCCTCTAGTCCCTGCCCACCGCTGGAATCTGGCGCTTCTTCAAAATCGAATTCGTCACTCAGGCTAAAAGAAACTCAACACCCCTGGAGTGGACCGTGGAAAACATTCCCTTGTCGAAAGAAGTTAAGAACCTTTCAATCTGGCCTCGTCCACGGATGCAAGATTGCCAACTGCCTCCGCAGTCCTTGCTCCTGTGCAGCTAACATCTGGAAATTTAGCCGCCCTGCTGACAAAGAGAACTCAGGTGCGCGGAGGGCCCTCGTCCTCCTGTCTTCGTCGGGGGAGTTTGAACACAACACCGCCACAATAACAGCAACCCCCTTTTACGAGGTGTCTGACCTTTAAGATTTGGGGAGCGGGGGTCTTCCCTTCACCGAATAATCAATTAACACCTCACTTGGACGAAGAAGAGTCCTCTCTTCCACATGGCCTCTTTTTTTTTTATTGGCAGGACATTTCCAGATTTTAAAGTCCTTTATTTTATTTTATATCTGGGCTCTGGGGTTGGCTGGCCAAAGTACTTCAGTTTTGCCTTTAATATACATTTTTATAAAAATTCTGCCCTGCTGGACAGCATCCCTTTTGGATCTGTGCAATGATAACCCTGCAAGGTAGGCTG
Organism: Elgaria multicarinata webbii; assembly: GCF_023053635.1. Taxonomy (NCBI): domain Eukaryota; kingdom Metazoa; phylum Chordata; class Lepidosauria; order Squamata; family Anguidae; genus Elgaria; species Elgaria multicarinata. Next base: position 13,058,224 of record NC_086193.1, on the reverse strand, counting down.
GGCTGAGAAAGAAACCCTCTTCAGGTGTTTTGAGCACAATGGGATCTAAGAGCGGGTTGTAAGTCTGCAACCCTCGGCACACTTACTCGGGAGTAAGCCCTATTGAGCACAATGCGACTTACTTCCAAGTAGACCTTGGAGGTGTTTTACCTTCTTCTCCCTCCGATCTTGGCAAGTTCATAGCATAATGCCATCTTTACACTCTGCCGAATTCACACCATTAAGGGTTTATTCCAGATTCTCTCTATTCTTTTTGAAAGCGGGATGAGGGGGAGAAAAGGATGGGAGACGTCCTGGCTGTGGTTGACATCATGTAATGGACCCGCAAACTTCCATGAGTGGCCAGTCACCTGCGTGCTATAAATCGCTCGTTTAGAGAAGCCCAGAGTTTTAATCAATTCCCCCTGCCGCCCGTCCCCAACTACTGTGAGATTGCAGCTAAGCTCAGAGGGAACAAGGAGGTGAGAGGGGACTGGCAAATGATGTCAGAGACCCTGCTAATCAAAAAGTCATAGAACATCAACCCTGCAAGCTCCGGTTCTACTACACCGCTGTGCAAAAGGGCTGTAAAGAAGGCTGCTTCAGAGACCCCTCAGAGTATAGTTTGAGAAGCAGCGTTATCGAAGCTGCCCTGCATGGCTTTACAGGCTTTCCATAAAGAGAACGAAACAACAGCTCTCTGCCCCAAACCACTTACAATCTGAGTTTCGCCGACTATAACATGGAGAGAGCAGTAGCGATCGGGGAGGAATGTGAGTAAACAATGACGACGAGGCCAAAAGTTTCGCAGCACGGGGCAAGCACCCCTCCGCCCTCCTGACTTTGGGACTACAGCACCCACCATCCCCAGCCAGCATTGATTGGGGATTATGAGCACTGTAGTCCAAAACATCTTGAACAACCTGATTTTTGTTTTGTTTTAGTTGGTTTGGATGGAAATCCTGCCATAATTTAAAGAAACCCATTTTAATCCTGGAGGGGTTTCTCCCCCTGCTGATCTCTTTGAATGCATTTTTTTAAAAAAATAGAAGTCACGGCATAATCAGGACTCTAAGATGTTCTCCTGGTTAGTTTCTCGCCCTGCTTATTTTTCTAACTTAATTTCTCTTCTTCCACCACCACCACCACCACCCACGACCCCCGCTGCCACCTGGACCAGGATCCAGAAATGACGTGTCCAGCATCTGAGAGAGAATAATAATAATAAAAAACTTTAGTGGTTGGAATGTGAGTGCAAACCACAAAACCCTCGATGGACTGGGGTGGAGCCGGAGGGGAACCTTTCAAGTGAACCGACGCTCTGGCTTAAATACACACACACACACGCACAGAGCTTAAAAAGGTACGCGGCCCTCAGAACATCTTCAGGTTTGAAGGATGTCTGTCGCTGGGAGGCTGTTTTTTCTCCTGAGCCTCTGTTTGTATGCATCATGCCAAATGCCCGGTGGAAGAGGTGAGTGAAATTTACCTCCACCGTCTCATTTCTTCTTTAGCAGCCCTTCCTTCCTTTGATGTATTTCATTTGGGGGGGGGGGTTCATTTCTACACCCTCCCGAAGCCATAGATCTTTGGGTGGTTCGTGAAAAGAGGCCGAACCGAATTTCACACGTGGATTCAAAACGATCCGATAGACCGAAGGCGGCTACGGATGTGTCCTCTTCGAGGTGTGGATGTGAGAGTTTCTCCCACCTCCTAGTTTTCCTGTTAAATGCATAGTAGGGAGATTCAGGACAGATCAAAGGAAGGTCTTCTTCACGCAGCGCATGGTTAAATTACGGAACTCCCTACCACAAGATGCCGTGATGGCCACCGATTTGGATGGATTTAAAAGGGGGTTGGATCAATTCCTGGAGGAGAAGGTCATGAATGGCTACTAGCCCTGATGGTTGTGTGCTCCCTCCAGTATCAGAGGCAGTAAGCCTGTGTGCACTAGTTGCTGGGGAACATGGGTGGGAGGGTGCAGTTGCACCGTGTCCTGCTTTGTAGGTCCCTGGTCAACAGCTGCTTGGCCCCTGTGTGAACAGAGTGCTGGACTAGATGGACCCTCAGTCTGATCCAGGATAGCTCTTCTGATGTTCTTGTGACTAGATGGACCCTCGGTCTGATCCATCAGGGCTCTTCTGATGTTCTTTTGACTAGATGGACCCTCGCTCTGATCCATCAGGGCTCTTCTGATGTTCTTATGGCTAGATGGACCCTTGGTCTGATCCAGGAGGGCTCTTCTGATGTTCTTAAGATGTGGTGATGGCCCCCAATTTGGATGGCTTTAAAAAGGGGTCAGATCCATTTTTGGAGGCGAAGGCTGTCAATGACTACTAGCCCTGATGGCTATGTGCTCCCTCCAGTATTAGAGGCAGTGAGCCTGTGTGCACCAGTTGCTGGGGAACATGGGTGGGAGAGTGCTGTTGCACAATGTCCTGCCTTGTGGGTCCCCGGCCAACGGCTGCTTGGCCCCTGTGTGAACAGAGTGCTGGACTAGATGGACCATCGTTCTGATCCAGCCTCAGGGCTCTTCTCATGTACGGGGAGACTCCATTGGCTGCTTGGAGGGTGGTTTTTTTGAGGGAACCTCATCATAAAACCCTCACCTTTTCTCATTGCAGGCGGGGACCTTTCGCCCCAGATGTTGTCGGAGATGAGAGAGACCAACCAGGTGCTGAGAGATATCACCGAGCTGCTGAAACAGCAGGTAATGGAGATCCGCCGTGGGTCGCTTCTTTGCCAAGGGCCTCCGCCCCTTCTTTCAAATTAAAATCCCAAATGGCAAAACTTTCCCGAACGCTGCAAGACAAGAGGGCCGTGTTTTCCCTCCTCCCTTTCGCAATCCTCCGCTGCCAGAGTTAATTATGGAAAAAATGCTGTAAATGCCATTTTTTGAACATTGGATCCCTTTTTGTTGTTGCTAGAAGTCGGTGCGCCGTAAACGTGGGGTGATAATTTCCGTTCGGGAGTTCACCAAGGCTCTTCTTGTGATCTGAGGAGAACTCAGTAGAGCCTCCAGTCCAGAAGCACTGTACCTTGGAATAATAGAGTCTGGACCCCAAGTTCAATCACTGGAGACTTGGAGAGCCATTGCTGCCAGTCAAAGCCTACAATACTGGGTCAGATGGACTGAGGGTCTGGTACAGTAGAACGCAGTTTCGGATGTCCTGAGATGGTACAGCCCTGCCACTACTTCACCATGTCAGTAAGAACTAGGACTTTGTTTCATGGAAAGGGTGGAGCTCAGTGGTGGAGCTCCTTAACTTAGAACCATGAGGACTAGGACCTTTCTTTGTTTTTCATGGAAAGGATGGAGCTCAGTGGTGGATCTATTTGACTTAGAACCATGAGGACTAGGACCTTTCTTTGTTTTTCAGGGAAAGGGTGGAGCTCAGTGGTGGAGCTCCTTGTCTTAGAACCATGAGGACTAGGACCTTTCTTTGTTTTTCAGGGAAAGGATGGAGCTCAGTGGTGGAGCTCCTTGTCTTAGAACCATGAGGACTAGGACCTTTCTTTGTTTTTCAGGGAAAGGATGGAGCTCAATGGTGGAGCTCCTTGTCTTAGAACCATGAGGACTAGGACCTTTCTTTGTTTTTCAGGGAAAGGATGGAGCTCAGTGGTGGAGCTCCTTGACTTAGAACCATGAGGACTAGGACCTTTCTTTGTTTTTCATGGAAAGGGTGGAGCTCTGTGGTGGAGCTCCTTGTCTTAGAACCATGAGGACTAGGACCTTTCTTTGTTTTTCAGGGAAAGGATGGAGCTCAGTGGTGGAGCTCCTTGACTTAGAACCATGAGGACTAGGACCTTTCTTTGTTTTTCATGGAAAGGGTGGAGCTCTGTGGTGGAGCTCCTTGACTTAGAACCATGAGGACTAGGACCTTTCTTTGTTTTTCATGGAAAGGGTGGAGCTCTGTGGTGGAGCTCCTTGACTTAGAACCATGAGGACTAGGACCTTTCTTTGTTTTTCAGGGAAAGGATGGAGCTCAGTGGTGGAGCTCCTTGTCTTAGAACCATGAGGACTAGGACCTTTCTTTGTTTTTCATGGAAAGGGTGGAGCTCTGTGGTGGAGCTCCTTGTCTTAGAACCATGAGGACTAGGACCTTTCTTTGTTTTTCATGGAAAGGGTGGAGCTCTGTGGTGGAGCTCCTTGTCTTAGAACCATGAGGACTAGGACCTTTCTTTGTTTTTCATGGAAAGGGTGGAGCTCTGTGGTGGAGCTCCTTGACTTAGAACCATGAGGACTAGGACCTTTCTTTGTTTTTCATGGAAAGGGTGGAGCTCTGTGGTGGAGCTCCTTGTCTTAGAACCATGAGGACTAGGACCTTTCTTTGTTTTTCAGGGAAAGGATGGAGCTCAGTGGTGGAGCTCCTTGTCTTAGAACCATGAGGACTAGGACCTTTCTTTGTTTTTCATGGAAAGGGTGGAGCTCTGTGGTGGAGCTCCTTGACTTAGAACCATGAGGACTAGGACCTTTCTTTGTTTTTCATGGAAAGGGTGGAGCTCTGTGGTGGAGCTCCTTGACTTAGAACCATGAGGACTAGGACCTTTCTTTGTTTTTCAGGGAAAGGGTGGAGCTCAGTGGTGGAGCTCCTTGTCTTAGAACCATGAGGACTGGGACCTTTCTTTGTTTTTCAGGGAAAGGGTGGAGCTCAGTGGTGGAGCCCTCACTTTACACACCGAAGGTCCCAGGTTTTCTCTCTAGCATCTCCAGATCAAGGTGGAAAAACTCTCGCTTGAAACCCCACAGCGCCGTTGCTGCCAATCAGTGTCGACAATACCGAGTTTGATGGACCCAGGGCCTTGACTCAGTATCCAGGCTGAGGCTTTCAACGCAACCTACCACAGAGAAGGGAAGCGAGGCCGGCCCGATCTGGCGGGGCCTCTCTGACGTCCCCGTGGGGTTTTGCAGCATCTGGGGGTCATTTGACCCCCTGGCGGCGGCCATTACATTCCTGGACCTGCTCGCGTCTGCTTTGTCCGGCGGCCTGTTGCATAATGGCCGCGTTCCAGCCTGCCTTTCCTCCCAGCCCTGGTTGCTGCCTCCGACTGCCAGCTAAACTGGAAAAGCAGACTTGACCGGCCCTCGTGCCAGGACAAACTGTGTGGAGGGAGCGTGGGGGACGTGGGGGGGACGTGGGGGGGGGTGGGAGAGAGAGAGAGAGAGACGCTTTCCGTGTGTTCCTCGCTGGCCTCTGTTTGCTTGCGATGAAGTCAGACCTTCCACTGTCTCGTATCCCAAGCTCCCCGGTGGCCACACTGGAGGCAGGACACTGGGTTAGAAGGATCTCAATCTCCCCCGGCCTCCGTTACACCTTTTAAGAAGACTTAAAATCTCTTCACCGGCTGCCGATTAGTTTCCGGGCGAAGTACAAAGTGTTGGTTGTCACCTTTAAAGCCCTACGTGGTTTGGGTCCAGGCTGCCTGCGGGATCGCCTTCTCCCGTACAATCCGCCAATCACAGATCTAGCAAAAACTAGATTGACAACTGCTACCCAGAGGACCTTCTCTTCTGCTGCTCCCAGACTGTGGAACGGCCTGCCGGAGGAGACTCGTCAACTTCACAGCCTATTAGCATTCAAGAAAGCTATTAAGACTGATCTCTTCCGGCAGGCCTATCCAGTGGAATTTTAAGATGTTATTAGAATGTTTTTAGGATGTTTTAACAATGTATATTATGTTTTAATTCTGTTTTATGTGTTTTATATTCACTGTTGTTCCCTGCCTCGATCAAAACGGAGATGTAACTCTGTCGGACTACAAACCCCATCATCCCCAGATGACATTTATAGAAATACAAATCCCCCCTCCCTTCTAACCTTTCACCTCCAGTCTCTGGCCTTTTTAATATCACGCTCCCCCCCCTTCTTTTTCTTTTAGAACAAACATTTCTCTTAAATTAAGGCACTTTGCTCGGTGGCCGGGAGATGCCGGTAATTCCTTTTGAAATGGACAAGTCTTTCCTTTCCGGATCCCCTGGCCTCCTCCCCTTGAAAAAATTAAAATCCCCCAGCAATATGTTTTTGGCAGGCGAAGCAAAAACCTCTCCTCCTTGTAGGTCTGCGTTCTGCCCAGGTTCACAGCAAAGTCTGGATTAGATTAAAGATCTCAAACAAACACACAAACAACCCCGTTGGCAACGGCTTGAAATGAACGCTGGAAAGTGACGGTAACCCTTCGGATAAGACGACTTCATGTTGCCTGTTTTTCTTGCTCCCGCTGGCTGGGCGAACTCCCTCCAGCGCGGCCGAATCCAGGCCCGAAGCGTAGCCCGAAGCGGTGCGAATGGATCTACGCCGCAGACCCAAACTGGTTTAGGGATTATTCCCTCTCACCAGAGTAACCTGCGTATTGTTGGAACAGGAGAGTTGAGCCTCAGTCACACAATGCACCTGGTGCCCCCAATACAGCCGTCTGGGGTGGCCACGCCCACTCCACCAGGCTCCGCCCACTCCCCCCCTGGTCGCCAATCCTTTGGTGGTCTCCCGGTTTTTATGAAGCCCCACAACCTATTCTGAAATGCCTCTGCTGTGGCTTAGTTATGGGCAAGGTAAACAAGGCGGGTGTTCCTGGAATCTCGGCTCCGCCCCTTTTGCCTTTGGCCCCGCCCATCTCTGGAATGCAGCCCTCCAAGAGCGTCTCTGAAATAGGTTTGACATCCCTGTTCTTGGAGCAATGGTCCTTTCCCTGTGGCTCCTGTGATGGTAGTTCAAAGTAAAACCTCCTTGTTCAGGGGATAGTTTTCCCCATGATGCTTGGTTTGTGAGCTTCCGGATGGGACTGAGGCGGAGGCATGTGGCTGTCCACTGTTGGTGACTGGATACTGGGCTGGACGGACCTTCGGTCTGATCCAGCAGGGCTCTTCATACGGAGGTCTGTTTTGTTAGCCAAATGGAACCTCCAGGCTACCTCTGCCTGCTGAGCCTCGCAGTCACCAGGGACTACAAGCTTGTTTTCATGTTGTTGTTGTTTTTCTAGATCAAGGAAATCACCTTTTTGAAGAACACGGTGATGGAATGTGATGCTTGTGGTAAGTCGGTTGACAGAGGAGTGGGAATACAGATTGGCATGCCAGCTCCACAATTCTCCTGGGTAAAGAAACCCCATCGAACTGAATGGGGAGTCATGAAAAAGCAGTAGCGTGGCCCTCATTCAGTCCAATGGGACCGGCATAAATGACATCCCCTCTGGGATGCGTCCTGTGTTAATTACGTCCTGTGTTACGTCCTGTGTTAATTGCGTCCTGTGTTAATTACTGTGTTAATTACAGCACCATGTACATTGATGGTGCTATATATATATAAATAAATAAATAAATAATAATAATAATAATAATAATAATAATAATAATAATAATTAGTTTGAATCCCACCTTAAGGACCTAAATTTCTCCCCGGGGCTGAAATGACAGGGGGACGCTTATCAAATTTGCAGATGACACAAAATTGGGTGGGATAGCTAATACCCTGGAAGACAGAAACAAACTTCAAAGTGATCTTGATAGGCTGGAGTGCTGGGCTGAAAACAACAGAATGAAATTTAATAGGGATAAATGCCAAGTTCTACATCTAGGAAATAGAAACCAAAGGCACAGTTACAAGATGGGGGATACTTAGCAATACTACAAATGAGAAGGATCTGGGAATGGTTGTAGATCGCAAGCTGAATATGAGCCAACAGTGCAATATGGCTGCAAGAAAGGCAAATGCTATTTCGGGCTGCATTAATAGAAGTATAGCTTCCAAATCGCGAAAGGTCCTGGTTTCTCTCTGTTTGGCCCTGGTTAGGCCTCATCTTGAGCATTGCGTCCAGTTCTGGGCTCCACAATTCAAGAAGGACGCAGACAAGCTGGAGCTTGTTCAGAGGAGGGCAACCAGGATGATCAGGGGTCTGGAAACAAAGCCCTATGAAGAGAGACTGAAAGAACTGGGCATGTTTAGCGTGGAGAAGAGAAGATTGAGGCGAGACATGAGAGCACTCTTCAAATACTTAAAAGGTTGTCCCACAGAGGAGGGCCAGGATCTCTTCTTGATCCTCCCAGAGTGCAGGACACGGAATAATGGGCTCAAGTGACAGGAAGCCACATTCTGGCAGGACATCAGGAAATACTTCCTGACTATTAGAGCAGTACGACAATGGAACCAATGACCTAGGGAGGTGATGGGCTCTCCCACACTAGAGGCCTTCAAGAGGCAGCTGGACAGCCATCTGTCGGGGATGCTTTAGGGTGGATTCCTGCATTGAGCAGGGGGTTGGACTCGATGGTCTTGTAGGTCCCTTCCAACTCTGCTATTCTATGATTCTATGACATCTACTACCCAATCCGGCCGTACAGCAACTTACATCGCCTGATGAGAATTGACACGTCTCGGAGGGGTGGCGTTGTGGACACGTGGCGAGAGCTATTCTGTCTTCCCTCCGGCCGGCCTGCAAAAGAAGCGAGAAATTGGGAGGGTGGGGATCTGTTTCATAACCCAATTTTGTCCCAAATCCCAGGTGCGTTCAGCCAGCCATAACAAGGCGGAGTTGCCGCCTGGTAACACCAACTAAGGCGTAACCCATAATCGCTCAACAACGCATAACTAGGTGTGCACGGCTGTTTATGCTTGGCTGCAGCTGAAACTTCACTCAAGCTGGCTCTGTCTTTCTCAAGTTTTTTTTTTTTTAAATAATGCAGCCCCACACCTTTCAAATGAGCCTACATTAAACAGGATCGCAGCCCACAAACGTTCTGTTTGAACTGACTAACGTAGGAATCTGTGACCAGAGCAGGCCCAGTATTGGGCAAAAGGCGGAATAGAATAATAATGATGATGATGATGATGTAGCTGTGTCAGTCTGTTGCAGACTTGTGCCACCTTAAGGCTAACATTTATTGTTAGACTTGAAAGTGCCACAAAACTCATTAATCTGATAATCTTTAAAGTGCCATGAGAAGCTTTGAAGTGCCGCAAGATGGAGGGGAGACATGATAGCACTCTTCAAAGACTTGAAAGGTTGTCACCCAGAGGAGGGCCAGGATCTCTTCTCGATCCTCCCAGACTGCAGGACACGGAATAACGGGCTCAAGTTAAAGGAAGCCAGATTCCAGCTGGACATCAGGAAAAACTTCCTGACTGTTAGAGCAGTGCGACAATGGAACCAGTTACCTAGGGAGGTTGTGGGCTCTCCCACACTGGAGGCCTTCAAGAGGCAGCTGGACAAGCATCTGTCAGGGATGCTTTAGGATGAATTCCTGCCTTGAGCAGGGGGTTGGACTCGATGGCCTTCTAGGCCCCTTCCAACTCTGCTATTCTATGATTCTATGATTCTAAGACTAATTCATCTTTTTGTTTTTAAAACACCACGAGATGCTTTAAAGTGCCATAAGGCTAATGAATCCATTCATCTTTAAATTGCCACTTATATGCTTTAAAGCGTCACAGGTTTTTCCAATTGGTCAATCTTTAAGGTGCATTGCAGAACAACAACGGCGAAGTGTCTTGTGACATTGTAAAGGTTCACAAATTTAGTCTGCTTCATCAGATGCATAAACTGTTAGCTTCTTTTTGACAAATGCATAGACAGACGTTGGGGCGGCGGTGAACGTTGAGGTCTGAACTGAAATGCAAAAAGCACAGGCGGTGGCAACGGCCTTAACAGTGGCGATTCACAAAACCTTGTTGAACGGCAACACAGCCATGATTACAGCTGGTTAATATTTGTGGTGTGATTTAAAAACAGCAACTCCTTTGTCCTTCTTCAAACGGCAGGAAACAGGGCGGGCTGAGCAATTTCGCACAGATGTTCTGTCTTTGAAATTCCTTAGCTGCAGCCCTTCTCTGAAGTTGGGCAGATGTTTTCATGGGGGTCATCCCGGACACAAGCGAGAGTGAGCATCTGTGACATGCAACAGAGCAGGAATCACCCAAGGAGAAAAGAGGCAGATGATGGAAATGCTGAGATCATTTTCTTTTCTCTCTCTCTCTCTCTCTTTTCCAGGCATGGGCACAGGAGCAACCGGTCCTGCAATCAGCGTGGCAACTCTGAACCGATGTTACCCTAACCCCTGCTTTCCCGGGGTCACCTGTACCGATTCCCCAACTGGCTTTCGCTGTGGGGCTTGCCCTCTGGGCTATACCGGCAACGGGACCCACTGCACCGATATAAACGAGGTCAGCTCTCCCTCCGCACGCAGCTAAGTTGTCAATGCGCTCCTTCTATAACGGTAAAAGAGGGTGCGTGTGTCTGTCTGTCTGTCTGTCCGTCAGCTCCCCAGCGCCATGGCCGTGAAACCTGAAACGTGGCATGTAGGCTAAGGGGACCCGAGGGGTGCGCACCTTGGGGTTATTTTGTTTTGAAAATGCATGCATTAGTTTTAATTAAGTAATTAAATTTATATACTGCCCCATAGCTGAAGCTCTCTGGGCGGTTTACAAAAGTTAAAAACCGTGAACGTTAAAAAGTATACAAAAATTTAAAAACTATCAGAAACACAAAAACAACAGTATAAAACAGAATCTATTTTAAACAACAACAGTTCTGGGATCCATTAAAAAACAAACTTAGCATATGTTGTTAAATGCTGTTAAATGCCTGGGAGAAGAGAAAGGTCTTGACCTGGCACCGAAAAGATAACAATGTTGGCACCAGGTGAGCCTCATTGGGGAGATCATTCCACAGTCGGGGGGCTACCACCGAAAAGCCCTCTCCCTTGTTGCCATCCTCCGAGCTTCCCTTGGAGTAGGCACTCGGAGGAGGACCTTAGATGTTGAGCGCAGGGTACGGGGAGGTTCATGGCCGGAGAGGCGTTCCGTCAGGTGTTGCGGTCCCAAGCCGTGTAAGGCTTTATAGGTTAAAACCAGCACCTTGAATTGGGCTCAGAAATGTACAGGCAGCCAATGCAAGCGGGCCAGAATTGGTGTTATATGCTCGAACCTTCTGGTTCCAGTTATCAATCTGGCTGCTGCATTTTGCACAAGCTGCAACTTCCGAACCGTCTTCAAAGGCTGCCCCACATAGAGGGCATTGCAGTAATCTAATTTGGAGGTTACCAGAGCATGGACGACTGAAGCTAGGTTATCCCTGTCCAGATAGGGGCGTAGCTGGGCCACCAACCGAAGTTGGTAGAAGGCACTCCGTGCCACCAAGGCCACCTGGGCCTCAAGTGACAGAGATGGTTCTAGGAGGACCCCCAAGCTAATTGACATGTGTCCACGTGGTTGGAGCCTGCAATAACATCTTCAGTCACTAGGTGGTAGACCTTCCTAACCAGCACGGAGTTTTGTATTCCATACATTTTGAAGGCAGGGGAAATTTAAACCTGTGGTATCTGCTCTCAGTGATGTTCCTTACAATGCCTGAAATGTGCATCCTCCATCTTAATGCAATTTTGGAACAACACATTTTTATTTTATTTTTTCCTAATCCGGCCGTTTTTCTGTGCACTTTCCCTAAGAATAAGCACACTTGTGTATTCATTTTTTGAGCGGGGGACCCCACTGTGGCGTCCGGAGAAGGGAGTTGAATTTCGTTTCCTGAATGGTTTTGAAATCGCAAAATTAGGTCATTCTTCCCTCATCCCTAATGAGACTTCTTTTTCCAGTGCACAGCAAATCCATGCTTCCCCAGAGTGCAGTGCGTCAACACATCTCCTGGCTTCCGCTGTGACTCCTGCCCCCCTGGCTACACCGGGCCAGTCCTGGAAGGAGTCGGTTTGTCATTCGCCAGGACTAACAAGCAAGTACGTTCCAGAAGGCTGGGGTCTCTTCTGATAGGTTGGCCGATATTATTATTAACGTTGACCGATATTATTGCTTTTGTTGGAGGTGGGGGAAAGGTCTCCCTTCTCCTGTAGGAAATATGGAGCTCCTTACAAAAACGGTGAGCGTTCTTTTTCACTCTCAGCAGTTGAGAAATGAAGTTAAGCAATGCACTTCAGTGCACACGACTGCTGTTCAGCTATTTACTAAGCGATCATCTTCATTGTGGGCTGATAAGAACGGATACTTCACTTGATCTTAGCCAAAAGGCCGGGAAGCGATTCTGGAGATCAGTACATAGAAAATTAATGGTTATTACTAGAGAAACAATTGTATATGATCCAGAATTATTCTTATTTATCAATATATAAAGGACTTAATACTGGATTGAAATGTAAAGATTTAATTATATTCCTGTTGATGGCTGCTTGTCAGACAATCACGCAGCAGTGGAAAAAAATGGATAATTTGAATTTATCTGCATGGTATTGAAATATGGTCTGTGGCAATATCAGAAAAAATAGCTTATGACTTTCAAGGAAAATCAGAATCAACGTCGTTTGATGTCATATGAGGGAGATTGGTTCAATATGCACCACAACCGAACGTAAAACAAATATGGACATTGCAACAACAAATGAATTAATGATTTAGGGGTTTTTTTCCTGTTTGTTTCTTTCTTTCTCTTTTCTTTTCCTTTTTGACTCCTTTTTTCTTTTTAACTTTTCTTTTTCTACTTCGATTAAGCCTCTTTCCCCTAGAAGTTGTATCAATCAACTTTATTTTTTTTCTTTGTTCGTTGTACATAGTCATATAACCGTTGGTTTAATATTAATTTTTAGGGGATTTCTTGTATTCATTCCTTTCTTGTATCACTTTAAATAAAATTAAAAAAGAAAAATCTTCATTGTGTGGCACGTGGTCTTCCTTTCCATTCGCCACACGCTCTGTTCTCTGAACAGGTCTGCAATGACATCAATGAATGTGAGACCGGAGCGGCCAGGAACTGCGTCCCAAATTCCATCTGCATCAACACCAGGGTAAATATGACCAACCACCCTTACCTCAAAAGTCCTGGGGAAGAATGAAGCTTCTTCTAGAGTCATAGACTTGGAGGGGGCTTTGGAGATAATCTCTTCCACCCGCTGTGGCGTGCAAGATTTGCAATGTAGCTCCACCGTCTCTGACAGAAGGCCGTCCAATAACAGGCAAGATTTTATGATATGATATGCCTTTGGGACCTGGTGCTTCTTCTTCATCAAAGAGGTGGGTCATGCAAGAGCAAAGCAAATGGTGTCTGACACAGGTTTGCTGCTGGTGTGACGGGGGTCCCTGCTTTCCCCAGCTGCAATCAGCCTTGAAAATTGTCCCCAGCATGACAATTGAGCTGGGGGAAAATGAAATGCACTCTCAGGACACTGTGGTATAGATTAGGGCTGTGCTCCACCCCGTTTTGGTTCCCCAAATGCAGAGTGGAGCGATCCGATTCGCCTCCACCAAAGGCAGATACGAATCGGGTCGGGGAGCTGTGGATTGAGGCGAAGCGGTTCGCCTCGATCCAGAGCACCAAACGCAGGTAAGTGGGGGGAGGGGGCTCACCTGCTGCTGCCGCTGGAGTCCATGCAGTGACAACAGTGGAGCCAGATAAGGGGGCAGGGGGGAGGGGGCTTATTCGGCCCCCATTTTGTCCCCCCTTCCCCACTTAACTGCCTCTGCCACCTGCCGTGGAGTCAAGTAAGTGGGGAAGTGGGGGCAAAATCTCAATCTGGCCCTGTGGACCTCGCTTCGCGGAGTGGGGGAGGGTCGGCTCAACCCGAAGTGGTTCAGGCCCAATCCGGAAGTTCCGGATCAGGCCACAAAGCGGTTCGAGGGCTCCGTGCACAGCCATAGTATAGATCCCTGGGAAACTGACCGGGCCCCTGGGAAATTGGTCCGGGGCGCAGGCCTAACAATGACCCTGCCCACAACCACACTTCTTCATCCGGCAGGGCTCCTACAAATGCGGATCTTGCAAAAGCGGCTTCGTAGGGGACCAGGTTTCTGGCTGCCGGAGCAAGACCGAGCGACGCTGCCCCAACGGGGAACTGAGTCCGTGTCATGAGAAAGCGGAGTGCATCGTTGAGCGCGACGGGACGCTGGCCTGCATGGTGAGTCCGGAGCTTCGGCCGGGATCTCGGCTTCTCTCCCAAACAGTTCCGCGTTTTCAAACCGAGTGGGAATGAAGGCTGGGGTTGGCAGTCCGGGAACAGCACTGCTTGGACGATGCCTTCCATCATCCCCAGCCAACATGCCTGGGGATGATGGAAGGTGCAATCCAACACACCCCGACAGCACCATGTTGGGGTCAGCAGGTGCGTAGACAGGAGGACACACACAAGAGCGCGACAGTCTCAGCCATTTCATAATATTTGCTCCAAATGCAAAAAAAACCCAACCCAGTCTGACAGCCACAAATATCCAATAAAATCCAAATTTCTATCTTAACACACACACACACTGTGTGTGTGTGTGTGTTTTAAACCAGACATTTGGATTTTATGATTTGGAATTAGCACATGACATTTGGAAAAGGAAGTATTTGAAAAGCAAATTTCCCTCCACATTCATAGAATCATAGAATAGCAGAGTTGAACTGGCCTACAAGGCCATCGAGTCCAACCCCCTGCTCAGTGCAGGAATCCACCCTAAAGCATCCCTGACAGATAGTTGTCCAGCTGCCTCTTGAAGGCCTCTAGTGTGGGAGAGCCCACAACCTCCCTAGGTCACTGGTTCCATTGTCGTACTGCTCTAACAGCCAGGAAGTTTTTCCTGATGTCCAGCCGGAATCTGGCTTCCTGTCACTTGAGCCCGTTATTCCGTGTCCTGCACTCTGGGAGGATCGAGAAGAGATCCTGGCCCTCCTCTGTGTGACAACTTTGCAAGTATTTGAAGAGTGCTCTCATGTCTCCCCTCAATCTTCTGTTCTCCAGGCTAAACATGCCCACTTGTTTCAGTCTCTCTTCATAGGGCTTTGTTTCTAGACCTCTGATCATCCTGGTTGCCCTCCTCTGAACACGCTCCAGCTTGTCTGCGTCCTTCTTGAATTGTGGAGCCCAGAACTGGACGCAATACTCTAGATGAGGCCTAATGCTCCCTTCTCTCTCCCCACCCCTACCCCAGTTTCCCAAATCAAGATCCGTAATCCCGAAGGCTGGATGGCTTTAAAAGAGGGCTGGATCAATTCCTGCAGGAGGCAAAGGCTATCCATGGCTACTAGCCATGATGGTTTTGTGCCATCTCCAGTATTTGAAGCAGTAAGCCTGTGTGCCCCAGTTGCTGGGGAACATGGGTGTGGGGGGGTGCTGATGCACCATGTCCTGCTTGTTCATCCCTGGCCGACGGCTGGTTGGCCCCTGTGTGAACAGAGAGCTGGGCCAGATGGACCCTCGGTCTGATCCAGCAGGGCCCTTCTTATGTCCTTACGTTATTTTGTTCCCCGAGCTCAAAACTCCTCTCCTTGGGAGTAAAAATACAACCATAAAATGAAGTAACAATTTGATGCCTGAGGTGGCTGCTTCACCCTATCTAACAACTGGGTTGGCCCTGGACGGCTCCCAGGTTTGTCGGACACTCATCACTCATTATTGGGCTTGTGAATGCTGCTGCTGCCCCCTTGTGGCTGGAAATCCTCATGTCCGCTTCTCCCCAAAACTAATACTGTCCCAGGACAGGCTCAGGGCATTTTGGTGCTTGAGGCAAAGCAACAAAATTGTGTCCCTCGCCCAGCCATGTCAACGTGCATTACACCCAAGTCCGCCAATGGACGTACAGTGACCCATCACCAGTGAACATAACCGTTCCTGTTTGGGGGGTGTCCACCCCCCATTACGCAATTTTTCAAACCTTGGAGCAACCTGCCCCAAGCCTGTGGATACTTTTCGTCTTATGTGCGGGTGGTGCCATTTTGGCTACCTAAGGAATGGCATGCACCACCTGAACATCAGGAATAGAGGGACAGATGTAGCCTGCCATTTCCCAGGCTGCCAAGGGACGTTTTTGAGATCAGCCGGTAGGACGATTGGGTTGAAACAGTACAGGGCTAAAAACAGCCATGCCATGGGTAGAAAGCTGTGAGCCACATTCAGTGGCTAAGTGGGAGGCTCTGAAAACATCTTTGCTATGAGACGAGGGACATTAAAAACCTGTCTCTGCTTCGAAATGCAAGTGGTGGAGGCCACATTGCTGACAAAGACAGAATTTGTAACACTGTTTAAACAGGACCGTTAAGCACCAAACAGGTTGGTGTTGTCCTAGCAGAAACCAACCCATGTGCAAGGTCATGTGCAATCCATGAGAAACATCACCATGTGCAACATCTTCCAATGTGATGGATTTGTTGGCTATTTTCAGTGTCAATAAGGCAAGGTCCAGAAGCAAGCAAGGTTCAGAGTCCCAGCAGGGCCAGAGGCAAAAGGCGTGGTCAGGAGAAGCAGAAGGTCAGGCAAGGTCTGGGATTGCAGGTAGTCAGGAATGGGCTGCAGCAGGCACAGGAGACCGTGTTATTGTGACAAAGCTGGAGTGGAAATGCCGTTCTTATATAGCCCTTTCCTGGCTGTTCCCAGCTGGTCTGCATCAGCCCACCTGTGAGTACTTGATGATATAAGCCTGGATCCTGCAACTACTCTGTGGCCGGCAAGGTGCACTGCGCCCACCAGGTGGTGCTGCAGGACAGCACCTGACAGCACCTAGTGAGAATGATTGATGTTGCATTAGCATTGGTTTCCGCTAGGACAACATCAGTAGCAGAAGCGGCAGCACATGGCAAGCGTACAAAGGAATCTGTCTTCCCCTTTAGAGGTGGAGATTAATCTAGCAGTGGGTTCCCTCTTCCGCTCGTTTCAGAGGCGGGGATTATGCAAATGACTCCACTTGGTCCCCTCCGGTGGGTGGAGCCTCACCCAGTTTCATTCTTCCCCAATTAGAAGGTTGGGGAGAGGGTTCGAATTGTGGTTCATGGACTTCTTCTCTTTCCAGTGCATCGTCGGATGGGCTGGTAATGGCTACATCTGTGGCAGGGACACAGACATTGACGGATTTCCAGATGAGAAGCTTCGCTGCACCGACAGAAAGTGTCGCAAGGTAAGACTCGCACCCCAAACCCCTCCACCGCCCTCTCGATCCACAGACCAACAGCACAACCCTTCACATGTTTCCACAGAAAAACCCGAGGTTGCGGTAGACCTGGTGTGTGGCCGCTGTGAAAAAGGCAAACTCCATGTTAGGCATGATAAGAAAAGGAATTGAGAATAAAACTGCCAGTATCATACTGCCTTTATACAAATCTATGGTACGACCACACTTGGAATACTGTGTGCAGTTCTGGTCACCACAGCTAAAAAAGGATATTATAGAGTTGGGAAAAGTGCAGAGAAGGGCAACGAAATTGATTAAGGGGCTGGAGAATCTCCCTAAAAGGGAAGGTGACAACAGCCAGGATTGTTCAGCTTGGAAAAAAGGAGGCTGAGGGGAGACAGGAAAGAGGTAGACAAAATGATGCGTGGTGTGGAGAAGGTGGATACGGAGAGATTTTTCTCCCTCTCTCAAAATACTAGAACCCAATGGGGTCATCCCATGAGGCCAATGGGTGGAAGATTCAGGACAGATCAAAGGAAGCACTTCTTCACACAGAGCAGAGTTAAACTGTGGAACTCACTGCCACAAGATGTCGTGATGGCTTTAAAAGGGGGTTGGATCAATTCCTGGAGGAGGAGGAGAAGGCTATGAATGGCTACTAGCCCTGGTGGCTCTGTGCCACCTCTAGGATCAGAGGCAGTAAGCCTGTGTGCACCGGTTGCAGGGGAACATGGACAGGAGGATGCTGTTGCACCGTGTCCTGCTTGTGGGTTTTCCCTGGTCGACAGTTATTCAGCCCCTATGTGAACAGAGTGCTGGACTAGATGGACCCCCGGTCTGATCCAGCATCAGGGCTCTTCTCATGTTCTTATGCTCTAACTCACTTAGGTTGCACATCCCAAGGGGGTTATTGGGCATTCTGAAAACAATATATATATATACGGAGTTCTTCCCTGGTCTCCTAACATTTTGACCATTTCCTGCCACTTCAGGATAACTGTGTGAGCATTCCGAATTCTGGCCAAGAGGATGCAGACCGAGACGGAATCGGCGACGCCTGTGATGATGACGCCGACGGGGACGGAATCAAAAACACAGAGGTTCGAACTCGCGTTCCCCATTGCGCTTCAGAGTTGCCCATCTCCATTCAGGTCTTCTTCCCGGATCTGGGAAGATGACAATTCCCCAGCAGTTTCCGCCTGGTGCCTACATTGTACTCCTTTTGTCGCCAGCTGAAGACCTTTTTATTCACTCAGTATTTTAACACTTAATTTTAACTTAAATTTAAATTATACTGTTTTAACTCTGTATTTTAACCTTATATCAATTTTGCTGCGTGGTTTTATCCTGGTTGTGTATTTTGTATTTGTGTTTTTAACTTGTTGGTTGTTTTATGATGGTTTTAATTTTTGTGAACCGCCCAGAGAGCTTCGGCTATTGGGCGGTATAAAAATGTAATAAATGAATAAATAAATAAATAAAAGCAGGAAGTGCAGGTTTAGGGCAAACTGTTTGTATGCCAGGCATAGTACTGGGTGTTGTTGCACCGTGTCCTGCTTTGCTGGCCCCTGTGTGAACAGAATACTGGACTAGATGGTCTTGGTCTCATCCAGCAGGGCTCTTCTGATGTTCTTCTGATTATTATTTATTTTTTAAACCATTTAAACGGGATCAGATGTTCAGCTAAGAATGCAGCCGTTGCTAGCAGGTGCGGCATTAACTTTGGTGAATTCTAAACTCAAATTCCTATTAGCCCCAATCAACAAGGTCCGATTCAGCCGTTCCAAGCAACTCTTGGCTTCTGGTCTCTGTGGCGCACCTCCCTGGTGGTCGCTCACGCCTCCCCTCCCCTTTCCAGGACAACTGCGTGTTTGTGCGCAACGCCGACCAGCGCAACGCCGACCAGGACAACTTTGGCGACGCCTGCGACAACTGCCGGAACGTCAAGAACAACGCTCAGCGTGACAGCGACAGAGACGGGCGAGGAGACCTGTGTGATGACGACATGGATGGGGACCGTGAGTGTTAACTGACCGATTGATGGCACTTTTAAATTGCTCAGTGAGGACAGGAAAAAGGAAAGGAACCTCTCGTGCAAGCACTGAGTCATTGCTGACTCTTGGAGGGACGCCAGCTTTCGCTGACGTTTTCTTGGCAGGCTTTATAGCGGGGTGGTTTGCCGTTGCCTTCCCCAGCCGTTATTCCCTTTCCCCCAGCTAGCTGGGTACTCATTTTACTGACCTTGGGAGGATGGAAGGCTGAGTCGACCCGAGCCGGCTGCCTGAAACCAGCTTCCGCTGGGATCAAACTCAGGCCGTGGGGAGAGTTTCAGCTGCAGAAACTGCCACTTTACCGCTCTGCGCTACCCCCAAAATGGCCGCTCTTGACATCCTGGTGGGGGAAGCTGTTGGACTCAAATTCCCATCAACCCCAATCAACAAGGCAAAAGCCTGAAGGGCACAGCGGCAAACCGCCTTGCTTTGTTAGGCTAATTCAGCTTAGAGGATATCTCCTAATAGTCACACACCCCTTCAGGTGTGAATAGATGTCAATTTACTGAATAAAAGCTTTGTGGATTGCAAATCAGACCTCTTTATCATCTCGGATCTTGGCAGGTGGGCTTGGAATCATGACACTATACTTCCCACAACCCCTGAGCTTTGGCCACGTTGGCAGGGGAATGATGGGAGTTGTAGTCCCACACACCTGGAGGGTGCCAGGTTGTCTGATCCTTGAAGAATGGCCCAATCGATCTCTGGAGAAGGTGGAATATCATAGAATCCTAGAATAGTGGAGTTGGAAGGGGCCTACAAGGCCATCAAGTCCAACCCCCTGCTCAATGCAGGAATCCACCCTAAAGCATCCCTGGCAGAGGGTTGTCCAGCAGCCTCTAGTGTGGGAGAGCCCACCACCTCCCTCGGTAACTGGTTCCATTGTCGTACTATAGAATCAAATGTGTTGATGTGTCTCCAGAAGAAATGTTCCGGATTTTTATAAAATAGTTTTCTCAGGCTTCCGTCACACACCAGTGTGACCCAGAAACAGCGGTCAACAACCCTGATGCAGTCGGTCATTTAGAAAAGAGAGTGAATCTGGTGTGTTAGTTCTTTCAGACAAGGCGATACACCACACACACCCCTTTGGTTTCCACGGTTGATTTTCATCCACCTCTCTGCAGAGATTAAAAACGTTCTGGATAACTGTGTGCGGATCCCCAACCCAGACCAGAGGGACAGCGATGGTGACGGCATTGGAGACGTATGTGACAGTTGCCCGTTCATCAGTAACCCAGACCAGGTAAGTGCCAACTTGGGTGGAAAGAAAAAACCCTCTAAGGGGTAAGCTGTTCCCGTGCCAATCTATAGATACAAATAGTGGTATTTCGTATGAATCTAGGTGGAAGAAAGGTATTCATTCCTCAGTGCCTATACTTGATTTGTCATCAAAATTTGGGGTTACAAGGGAACCATTGCAAAGCGTAGCTCTAATTAGTCTGACAATTCAGGAAGCAGACAGACAGAATTAGTTGGCACGGGCTAAACGTGTTTCTTCATTTTTAGTTTAGCAGCAGACATTTTCTAAGACGTTACAAAGGGCTCAGAGTTTGGTTGCAAAGGGCTCAGAGTTTGGTTGCAAAGGGCTCAGAGTTTGGTTGCAAAGGGCTCAGAGTTTGGTTGCAAAGGGCTCAGAGTTTGGTTGCAAAGGGCTCAGAGTTTGGTTGCAAAGGGCTCAGAGTTTGGCAGAATTTGACTATCCCCTAAAGTAACATACGGCTTTCACCTTAGCTAGGCTTCATGTGACGTAGGCCCGATGGTTAAAAGGCTGATATGGAGGAACACCCATAGCTTTAAAACTCTGCCCGTGCGACTCTGGGGATATTGAAACATTGATACATACAGAGCAAAGGTGATTCAGCCCATTTTAGCATCCTATCCTTAGTCGTCTAGATTTATTGCTACTTCTATTACGTCCGGAGAGGCACGATGTCAACATGACCCAAAAGGTTGTGACGGCAAATTCTTCTGTTTGAACACTTCATTGAGGTTCCGTTTTTGGAAACTGCTTTTCCGAACTGGGTTTTTGTTTCTCAATGGTTTGGAAAGTCCGAGAGAAGTCATGCCTAAGGGTTACTTCCTTCCAGGGCTGAGTTGCGGGGAAATCAAACACAGGACAGAGTTGTGTGCTTGCCTGATGGTGGTGGGAAATACATACAGCCCGGGAAGGCAGAAACACGTCTTTCTTGCAGAAAATATGGCTTGCACAACTTTTAAAACTCATGAGGGCTAGACGCTGGAATATTTGGTTTAAAATCACCATGGACTGGCATGAAGGAGTGAAGGTAGAGTGCTTTTAGCAGTTTGATCTTTCAAAAGAAGATTTTAAATAGGTGGGCGTTGGTGGAAAACGAGGCGCTTCCGTAAAATGTAAGAGACCAGAATTCCAAAGCACAAGTTTGCTAACAGCACTTTTAGGATATTCTTGCCTATATGAAACTATATGCTGCTTCCTGTTGTTGTTGTTTTAGAAAGACACTGACCATGATCTCGTCGGTGACCCCTGTGACACCAACCAGGATCGGTGAGTTACAGAAACAGCTGGCCTCTCTCTGTTTGCAGGGTGGTTTGGGGGCCTGGATGCATCTCGGAATAGCTGAGTTATTTTGCCGATGCCACCGCTGCTGTCCTTAGAGCTACCACCACACCCATAGGTGGGCGCGTATTTTGTTCCTGCAAGAATCAGCCTTCCAGGCATCCCTCCTGATTAGAAGGGGGAAAGCACAGGACAGTGAGTCATAAAGAGATGCGACGTGCAAGCTCCTCCAAAGGGAAATTAATCCTGCTGTGTGTCTGCCGAATTACAGACCAGGGAAGAATTACCTATCCTTCCCTAGTGAAGGCTGATTAGCAGGAGGCAAACCCCAGAGCAGTGAGTTCATACAGAGTTGCAACAGACAGACTCCTCATCTTTAGATCAGGAATAATAGAATGATCCAAGTGTGCCCAATGCAGAGACCCGGCAGCACAGCCACCTGATTGGAGGGGGCGGTGGCCAAGGAGAACAGTGACTCAATTAAAGATGCAACGGGCATCCTCCTGCCTGGCCAAGTGGTTTGGATTCACAGAAGTCTCACATCCAATAAATTTGGCATGCTGACCATCGTCTCACGGGCGGTTTTGGGAACGGCAGCATAGAAATCTCACAGGATATTTCTTTTGTTATAAACCGCCCAGAGATTTATTATAAATAAATTTTGGCGGTGGAAGTTGCACAAAATTCTCTCCCGCTTTTCTGTCTCGGCTAGAGATGGGGACGGCCTCCAAGATTCCAACGACAACTGCCCGTCAGTGCCCAACAGCTCCCAGCTGGACTCGGACCGGGACGGAATTGGAGACGAGTGCGATGATGACGATGACAATGACGGCGTTCCCGACCGGGAAGCCCCGGGCCCGGACAACTGCCGCTTGGTCCCCAACCCTGGGCAGCAGGATACAAATGGTGAGGAGGCGGCACAGCACAAAAGTGCAGACCACGTTCCCTTGGGGGTCCGTGAACAGGGCCAGCGGGAAGGGCTGTAGCGCCACGTTCAGCCCGGAGCCCGGATGCCCAGGTTTCGGCAGTGGCCAGGAGTGCATTTGCACAGTTCAAGCTAGTGCGCCAGCTGCGCCCGTTCCTGGAGATGTTGGACCTGGCCACGGTGACACATGCCTTACTTACGTCCCGATTGGATTACTGTAATGCGCTTTACGTGGGGCTGCCTTTGAAGAGTGTTTGGAAACTCCAGCTGGTTCAAAGGGCTGCAGCCAGATTGTTGACCGGGGCTGGTTACAGGGAGCAGACAAATCCCCTGTTAAAACAGCTCCACTGGCTTCCAGTCGGTTTCCGGGCACAATTCACAGTGCTGGTTATGACCTATAAAGCCCTATATGGCTCGGGTCCAGGTTATTTGAAAGAACGTCTTCTCCCTTATGAGCCTGCCCGAGATTTGAGATCTTCTGGGGAAGCCCTTCTTTCAGTCCCACCATCTTCACAGGCGCGCTTGGTGGGAACACGGGAGACAGGGCCTTCTCAGTGGCTGCTCCCGTGCTTTGGAACTCTCTTCCCTGGCTCTCTCCTTGATGGGCTTTCAGAAGCAGGCTAAAACTTGGTTGTTCCAGCAGGCCTTTGGAGAATAATCTGGCCCTCCATCTATGTTAATGACTTATAATTTTGTTGTGTATTTTAAACAAAATAAACATGTTTAAAAATTGTTTAAATAACATTGTTATTGAATCTATAAAATCGTTATTTTTAATCTTCTTCCTTAACTTCTTTGTTGTCTATTGTATTCTGTTAGGTTAAGGGTAACACTTTTTTGTTACAATTGTACACCCTAGTATAGCTCCTGCAGCTTTAACTGTTGTGATGAAGAGGGAATTTGACCAGGTTCTTCATATAGTCAAATGACACCAGCTGAAATTCCCTTTTCTATGCAACTGTTAAAGATACAGGAGCTCCGTCCTCCTTTTCATAGGGTCACCCTAAAAGTTTCATAAATTAATGAATAAAAATGTCCTTTATGACTGAGTATTCCATAAATGTTCACCTCTAAAAGAGAGCCAGTGTGGCGTAGTGGCTAAGGTGTCGGACTGGGAGTCTGGAGAACTGGGTTCGAGTCCTCACTCGGCCGTGGAAATCCACTTCGTGACTTTGGGCCGGTAGCAGACTCTCAGCCCAGCCTACCTCACAGGGTTGTTGTTGTGAGGATAACATGGAGGGGAGGAAGATTATGTACACCACCTTGGGTTTCTTGGAGGAAAAAAGGCGAGATATAAATGCTTCAGCTGATACGTCAGCTGCACCCCTTCCTAGTCGGAAGACCTAAAGACGGTCGTGCACGCGCTGGTAACCTCAAGGCTCGACTTCTGCAAGGCGCTCTACATGGGGCTACCTTTGTGCCTAGTCCGGAAACTTCAACTAGTTCAAAATATGGCAGCCAGGTTGGTCACTGGAACATCTAGGGGTGATCACATCACACCAATTCTAAAATCTCTTCACTGGCTGCCAATTAGTTTCCGGGCAAAGTACAAAGTGTTGGTTATCACCTTTAAAGCCCTACATGGTTTGGGTCCAGGCTACCTGCGGGATCTCCGTCTCCAGTACAATCCGCCCCACACACTCAGGTCCTCTGAGAAGAATTTATTCCAGTCAACAAAAACTAGATTAACAACTGTTACCCAGAGGACCGTCCCTTCTGCTGCTCCCAGACGAGATTCGTCAACTTAACAGTCTTCCGGAATTTAAGAAAGCCATAAAGACTGAACTCTTCTGGCAGGCCTATCCAGTGGAATTTTATGATGTTTTTAAGACGTTTTTAAAATGTTTCTAGGATGACTTTAATAATGTATATTATGTTCTAATTGAGTATTATGTATTTTATTGTTTATTGCTGTTCCCCGCCTCGATCAAAATGGAGAGGCGGTTAAGAAATAAATGTATTATTATTATTAATAATAAATAAAATAAAATAAAAATCCCTGGGTGCACAACCTAATGTGCCCACCTATGGTGTTGGACCGCCGAAGAGGAGCAATTCTAGGGGGTTCTTCTAGGCCCTCGGCACCTGCCTGACCGTGCCCACCTGTGGCCCCGGTTCCGGAGATGACCCTCCTCTCCTACCTTTCCAGGCGACGGCATCGGAGATGCCTGTGAGGACGACTTCGATAAGGACCAAGTGATCGACCGGATCGACGTTTGCCCCGAAAACGCCCAAGTGACACTGACCGACTTCCGGGCCTTCCAGACGGTGGTGCTGGATCCAGAGGGTGACGCCCAGATAGATCCCAACTGGATCGTCCTCAACCAGGTCAGGGGGCCAGGCCGGGATGGCTCGTTTGTGCATGGGGGTGGGGTGAGAGGGTCTACTGAGCCCCACACTCGTTTCGCATGCTCCCTCCTCTGTTGTGGCAGAGGAATCATAGAATAGTAGAGTTGGAAGGGGCCTATAAGGCCATCGAGTCCAACCTCTTGCTCAATGCAGGAATCCACCCTAAAGGAAAGCCATGCCCAGGACAGAGGTCTTCCACCTCGCTGCTGTTGATGCCTGCAGTAAGCCTATATGCACCCATTGCTGGGGAACATGGGCAGGAGGGCCGTGTCCTGCTCACGGGTCCCTGGTCGACAGCTGGTTGTCCACTGTGGAAACAGAACACTGGACTACTAGATAATAATAGAACTCAGGGTCATACCCTGAAGCTGATTGGTGGCAGATTCAGGACAAAATAAAAGGAAGGACATCAAATATGACTCAGTGCCTGGAGCATGTCCCCTAGGAGGAAAGGTGGCAACAGCTGGGGTTGTTCAGCTTGGAAAAAAGGAGGCTGAAGGGAGACAGGATGGAGGTGGACAACATCATGTCTGGTGTGGAGAAGGTGGACAGGGAGACATTTTTCTCCCTCTCCCATAATACTAGAACCCAACGGGGTCATATCTCATGAAGCTGAATGGCGGGAGATTCAGGACAGAGAAAAGGAAGGACTTCTTCACACAGCGCAGAATTAAACTATGGAACTCACTACCACAAGATGTAGTGATGGCCATCAATTTGGATGGCTTTCAAATGGGGGCTGAATAAATTCCTGGAGGAGAAGGCTATCCATGGCTACTAGCCCAGATGGTTAAGTCCTACCTCCAGTATCAGAGGCCGTAAGCCTATGTATACCAGTTGCTGGGGAACATGGGTGGGAGGGTGCTGTTGCACCATGTTTTTTGTTGTTTTTTGTGAACCGCCCAGAGAGCTTCGGCTATTGGGCGGTACAGAAATGTAATAAATAATAAATAAAAAATGTCCTGCTTTGTTGGACTCTGGTCAACAGCTGCTGGGCCCCTGTGTGAACAGAGTGCTGGACTAGATGGACCCGGGGTCTGATCCAGCATCCGGGCTTTTCTTGGGTTCTTATGATTACGTTAAGGCTGTTGATCTTCTGCCCCACCTGAAACATGCTAGCATTTGGGGCAATGTGACCCCAGACAGCTACTACAAAATGGAATGTGGACCTCAGATGGGAAGAGGCCCAGCAGAGGGAGTTTGGAGGGAAGTGGGCCGACAGCTCAGAGGCCTAAAGTCTGAGCTTCCTCTGCTAGCAACACATTTGCTACAATGGAAAAATAAATTAGCCAATTTGGGAGCCTTGTATGCCCCCCCTCACCCACACCCGATTGGTCCTCCTGCATCACTTGACCTCTGGTTGTCACACAGAGGAAAGCCAGGATCTCTTCTCGATCATCCCAGAGTGCAGGACATGGAATAAGGGGCTCAAGTGACAGGAAGCCAGATTCTGGCTGGACATCAGGAAAAACTTCCTAACTGTTAGAGCAGTACGACAAAACATCAGGAAAACCTTCCTGACTGTTAGAGCGGTACAACAATGGAACCAGCGACCTAGGGAGGTGGTGGGCTCTCCCACACTAGAGGCCTTCAAGAGGCAGCTGGACAGCCATCTGTCGGATAATTTAAGGTGCATTGAGCAGGGGGTTGGACTTGATGGCCTTGTAGGCCCCTTCCAACTCTACTATTCTATGATTCTATGTTTACTGTTTATTTATGCATATCATTTTTTCCTACCCTTTAGCCAAAATGGCTCCCAGGGCAGCTTACGGAATTCAGAAATAAGGCACTCTAAAAAACACAACACAAAAGGAAAAGGAATTGGGAGGGAGGAGGAGGAAAAAACGCACACCAAATGCAAAGCACTGAGTTCTTGTAGAGATCGCAAAGTGGGATCGAAACACCGTGGAAGGGCTGCTGCTCCCTCTGAAGTCCTCAGCAGCTGTGATGGATGTTAGATGTCATCTAACCCTGTATTGAGTGGTCTCCCTTCCCTGGCGGTTTGCCTTGCATTTTCAAAGGTAGACTGTACCTGAACATGGAGGTTCCATGACAAGTAGCCATAGATAAGTCCTACTGCCGATGGCCCATTGCGTTGGCAAGGATATATTGAGCCAAGTCTCCGCACGCTGCTCTCCCACAAAATGCACATGCCGCCGTTAACGCTTCTACGACATCTGTATTTTATTTTATTTTATTTTTAAAAAGCAACCCCAATTATTGTTTTTTCCAGGGGATGGAGATTGTTCAAACTATGAACAGCGACCCAGGCTTGGCTGTCGGTAAGTAATTAATTCATCTGAAGAGGAAGTGGGAATCTCTGCACGGCATCAATGAGCCTAAGTTCCTGAACTGCTTTACTGGCTGCTGTGTGAAATCGCTGACCCGATATGGGTGTGTGTGTGTGTGTGTTATTTTAATTTATTTATTGCATTTCGATGCCGCCCAATGGCCGAAGCTCCCTGAGTAGTTCAGAAATAATTAAAACCATGAAAACCATTCCAAATACAAAACAAACAGCCAGCAGCCCTACCCAGCTGAATTTTAAGATGCCTTTTTAATGGTGTGCTGCTTTTAAGGATGCACCGTTTTAAACGTTTGAATTAGTTGCATGTATTTTATGGTGTTTTTATTTTAGTTGTACCCCACCTCGATCCAGAGGGAGGGGTGGGTAACTATTATTATTATTATTATTATTATTATTATTATTATTATTATTATTATTACACAGTATAATAGCACCACCAGGATAAAACTCAGCAGCAATGCAGAGATTTATACAGGTTTAAAATATGGATTTAAAACAGCGAAGTTAAAAAAAAAAAAACCTAAGATGGTAAACTGTTAAAATACTGGGGAAATAAAAGAGTCTTCAACTGGTGCTGGAAAGAATATAACGTAGGTGCCAAGCGAACCTCCTTAGAGAACTCAGTCCACAGCCGGGGTGCCACAGCAGAAAAGGCCCTGCTCCTGGTAGCCACCTGCCTTACTTCCTTTGGCAGGGGCTCACGGAGAAGGACCCCTGAGGAAGATCTTAGGGTCCAGGCAGGTACATATAGGAGGAGGCGTTCCTTCAGATAGCCTGGCCCCAAGCCATTTAGGGCTTTGAATGTTAATAGCAGTGCACAAACACACACACATTGGATGTGTTCCCCAGTTTTGCGAGCGTGACGCCTTTCCTCTTCCTGTCTCTCTCGGTTGAGGGTACACCGCATTCAACGGGGTGGATTTCGAGGGCACCTTCCACGTGAACACGGCCACGGACGACGACTACGCCGGTTTCATCTTCGGCTACCAGGACAGCGCCAGCTTCTACGTGGTCATGTGGAAGCAGATGGAACAAACGTATTGGCAGGCGAATCCGTTCCGAGCGGTGGCTGAACCGGGGATTCAGCTCAAGGTAGGGGGTATGGCGCCCTCAAAGCTTCTGGCAGCCACAAGTGAACCCACAAAGACAGAATTGGGAATGAGCAGTGAAGCGGCCAAGTTTGCCGACAACACCAAATTATTTAAGGTTGCTAAAACACAAAGGGATCTTGAAGAGCTCCAAAAGGATCTCTCCAAGCTGGGAGAGCAGATGGCAGATGCGGCTGAATGGAAGCAAGTGCAAGGTGATGCACATTGGAGGGGGGGGGGAGAGACCCCAACTTTAAGTATAACCTGATGGGATCTGAGCTGGCGGTGACCAAACAAGAAATAGATCTCGGGGTCGTGGAGGACAGCTTGATGAAAAAGTCCACCCAGTGTGCGGCCGCTGTAAAGAAGGCAAACTCCATGTTAGGCATTATAAGAAAAGGAACTGAGAATAAAACAGCCAGTATCACACTGCCTTTATACAAATCTAGGGAGCGACCACACTTAGGAGTACTGTGTACAGTTCTGGTCACCACAGCTTAAAAAAAGGGATATTATAGAGCTGGGAAAAGGGCAGAAAAGGGCAACTCAAATGATGAAGGGGCTGGAGCATCTCCCCTAGGAGGGAAGGTTGCATCAACTGGGATGGTTTAGCTTGGAGAAAAGGTAAGAAGAGACCTGATAGAGGTGCATGGAATTATGTGTGGTGTGGAGAATGTGGACGGGGAGACCTTTCTCTCTCTCCCCCATAATACTAGAACCCAGCGGGGTCCTCCCATGAAGCTGATGGGTGGGAGATTCAGGACAGATCAAAGGAAGGACTTCTTTACAAAGTGCAGAAGACCTAGTGATGGCCACTAATTTGGATGGCTTTAAAAGGAGATTGGACGAATTCATGGAAGAGAAGGCTATCAATATGGCCACTAGCCCTGATGGCTAGGTGCTACCTCCAGTGTCACGTTCTCCGCCCTCCGCTTCCATGATCTCGGCAGGGCTCAGTCTTGAGACCTAGGCATTTCTCTCCTGCATGCTTCAGCTATTCCAAAGCAGAAGCCTTGTGGAACAGCTCCCTGGGCACATGGCGTACTGAAGGAAGTCTCCCCAATGGGTCTCAAAGCCCTTGGTGGCCACTGATGCACTAGCAAGCTATAGGCCACGGTTCCCCGCTAGGCTTTCTAACTGCGTCCTTTTCTTCTCCTGCTTCTCCAAATCCAGGCGGTAAAGTCCAAGACGGGGCCCGGGGAATATCTCCGCAACTCCCTGTGGCACACGGGAGACACAACCGACCAGGTCAAGTTGTTATGGAAAGACCCCCGGAACGTGGGCTGGAAAGATAAGACCTCCTACCGCTGGTTCTTACAGCACCGCCCCCAAGTGGGCTATATCCGGTGAGCAGCAATCCACAGAGCTCACAACCACTCTGTCCTCTGAGCCGTCACTAGCGAAGATCTGGCAGGACCTCGTTGGTGGAGGCACCGCTGGGGCAAAATTCCCTTTGACAAATCTTGATAGAGATAGAGCTGGACAAAATGAGGCCTCGTATGGAGAATGTGGACGGGGAGACATTTTCCTCCCTCTTCCATATAGAACCCAACGGGTCATCCCATGAAGCTGATGGGTGGGAGATTCAGGACAAAGGACTTCTTCACATAGTGCATAGTTAAGTTATGGAACTCCCTACCACAAGATGTAGATGGCCACCAATTTGGACGGCTTTCAAAGGGGCTTTCTATGGCTACTAGCCCTGATGGCTGCATACAACCTCCAGTATCAGAGGCAGTAAGCCTGTGTGCACTAGTTGCTGTGGAACATGGGTGGGAGGGTGCTGTTGCACCGTGTCCTGCTTGCGGGTCCCTGGTCAAAAGCTGCTTGGCCACTGTTGTGAAGAGAGTGCTGGACTAGATGGACCTTTGGTCTGATCCAGCAGAGCTTTTCTGATGCTCTTATTACCTTTATACAAAATTTGTCCAGGGTCAACTCTGGTTTTTAATATATAAACAAGCTGAGAATGCTCTCCGGCATGGGAGGCCCTCATCCAGGTCTAAAACGTGCCCTGGGCAGAAATAAGCTTGATGCCTCTACTATTCCTTGCTTGCTTTCCAGAGCTCGTTTCTACGAGGGCTCTGAGGTGGTGGCGGACACCGGCGTAGTCCTTGACACGACGATGCGAGGGGGCCGGCTGGGTGTCTTCTGTTTCTCTCAGGAGAACATCATCTGGTCCAACCTACGGTATCGCTGCAACGGTAAGCCTTCAAAGCCGTTTTCATTTGGGCACACCCATTTTTTGATGTAACTCATTACGGCATTTGTATCTTTAACTCTCCCCCTCCCCGCAAAAGGCTCAAAAACATGAATGACAAGACCAGCTCTATCCTCATGCTTACATTCTAAAAGACACGACACAAGAGGAAGAAGGGTTAGGAGGGAGAAGGGAAAAAGCAAACTCAGACACTAGTTTTTTGGGCATGTGTGTTTTGTTATGAAGTTCATATAAACGTTCTGTCGGGCAAATAGGTATGCACATAACCCATCCATTGTAATCTAGTAATCACTGGATTACTAGATGTTTTTCTACTGGTAGAAATTTTTAAGTCCAGAGACGGGTTAAAAGATTCGGTGGTGGTTTCAGTAGAGAAATGAAGGCCTGGGGGGGGGGGGGGGGAATCCCCAAAGCCCTTTTCCCCCTAAAAAATTGAAAAAAATGAAGAAAACATGGCTTATACAATGTTTTATTTTAGCGTCATGAATAAAACGTTTAAGACAAGGTGTTCATATATTTACTTCTCCAAATGATTTCCAAAAACTATGTCCTTACAGTTCAGGAGCTTGTACCTCCATTTGTTACAAAAAAAAGAGGGGGTAATGAAAAAAATTATAATAATTCTTTGAATGCACTGTACTTTTAATATATCAAATGTGATGATTTTATGCCATACCAACTTGTACTTAATTACATTTTATGTTCCTAAAGTAACGAAGTGACTTTCAATCTGTAAAAAGTGTGAATATTGCATTTCTTCCCCCAAAAATCCCCCGCCCAAAAGTCCTGTCCCCACCCTTCAAAAATTTTGGAATTTTTTTACATCTCTAGGTTTCAGTGGCAAGAAAATTGTGATGCTAAAAAGGTGCCCAAATTTGAGAGAGGAAGATTCTAGTTGTCTTGCGATGACTAAATTAATTGTTGCATAAAACTGAAGGGGCCATGTCCACAACTGCAGGGCTCATTGGACAGTGTGGTTCCAGATTTCATTTCAGATTATTATTATTATTATTATTATTATTATTATTATTATTATTATTATTATTATTATTCAATATTTATATACCGCTCCCCATTGAAAACTTTGGAGCGGTGTACAAGATAAAATGAAAATAAAAACAGAATAAAACACTTAAAACAGATCTTAAAAGAAGCAAACACAGTGACTCCTGGCTGGACATTAAGGAAAGGCTTCCTGGAATAATGTTTTCAGGAGGTGCCAAAGAGTACAAAGTTGGCACCTGCCTGACTTCCAGAGGCAGGGAGTTCCACAGGAGGGGAGCCACCACGCTGAAGGCTCTACCCTTGGTGGACTCCAATCGGAGGATGGATCTATGTGGGACCACCAGGAGCAGGCCCTCGGATGACCTCAGTGACCAGGCAGGTTGGTAGGGGAGAAGGCGCTCTCTCAGGGATCCTGGTCCCAAGTTGTTTAGGGCTTTGTACACAAGTACAAGAACCTTCAACCTGGCCCGGTAGCGAATAGGCAGCCAATACAGTTCCCTCAGCAGAGGAATAACATGCTGGAAAAGGGCAGCATTCTGCACTAGCTCCAGCTTCCGGAGCAGCTTCAAGGGCAGCCCCACACAGAGCACATTGCAGTAATCCAGCCTTGAAGTTACCAATGCCTCTACCACTGTGGCCAAGCAACCCCTGTCCAGGAGAGGCCGTAGTTGGTGAACCAACCGAAGCTGGTTATATGCTCGCCTGCACAAATTGGGCAGAGTTTGGCTCTTGTGGCAAAAGGGACTTCTGTATTCCTTCTGCCCCTCTTGTCCAGCTGGGGTTGCAGATCTGAACGGGCAAGTTTGCCGTGGCATGGGGTGGGTGGGGTGGGTGTGCTGAGCACGAGCCGCGCCCCAGAAAGGCGAGCCACTTCGTCGAAGCGTGTGCGGCCAATTTCAGCCAACTTCGTGTCCCCCTCTCCTGGAAGGTCTTTCGTTTGACCCATTCACTCCCCTTTCTCCCTCTCTCGTCCGCAGACACGATCCCGGACGACTACGAGTCTTACCGGAACCAGCAAGACTACTAAACGCCGCTGCCCTCGCCTTAAAAAGATCCGCTTGAGAGAGACTCGTGACACGTGCGTGCACTGCTTTGCGCTGACGATATTATTGAGTCGTGAACTGCCTCGCAAGCCCCAGGCCCTCAACCGCCCCTCACTTCTGCTGGCTCCCAGGAATCACTGGGTTGCAGCCAGAGAATTGCTTAAAACGGCCTGTAAATGTTCCCTGTTCTACGCAGCGCGGAAGAGCAGTTTCTCTGGTCTTATCTTGGGAGACCTGCGGGGAGCTGGTAGAAAGCCAAGAGTAAGCCGAGAGCCTGGAAGGCCAAATCCACGAGTGTTGCTTTCTCCCGCATTTGAACTTTTAAACTCTCAAGTTCTTCTTCTCTCCCAAACATGGAAGCACTTTGCAAATTTGGGAAAATTCTAATTTAAACCACCCTGAACGGAGCGGAAGTTTTCAGCCGGCCAAATGCAATCGGCACAGCGATTCCCAGTATGGAGAGGGCCGCGACATACCTGCCTGCTTATAGCTATTAAAGAACGAGGCGCTCGCCAGAGAAAAAAGAGGTGGCAACCCTAATTAAGCACGGACATGGTTGAACACGCAGGGTTTCAAGACCCGGATCTTAAGATCTGAGCACTAAAAGTCCCGCGGATGGATGGACAAATTTGTCTGTTTTGGTTTCTGCCATATTCACGTTTTTTAAAAAACTCTCACGTTCTTTTGGTGGTGAATATGGAGAGTTTGTGAGTGTTGGTCAATTATTATCAAAACCAGAGTGAAGATGAAATTCTCATCCTGCATCCCCTGGGAGTTTCCTCTGAGGCCCGGACCTTCACACGCTCCCAAGGCAAAGCTACTTTTTTTTTTTTAGGACTGTGGAAATGAACTGGGTCGTTTTCTTCTCCTTCCGGATTTCGAAATGAACCTCCCGTTTGGAGATTGCAGAACAAAGTTGGATTTTTAGCCTGCATTTCAGGGGAGCACCCATTGCTTGGGAACAGGGCGGCATCCCCACTTAAAGAGGGTCAGTAGCAGCAGGGAGGGGAGGGGAGCTGAAAGACAGGGACTGCACTTTCGGAAAAATGTAAAACGTTTGGTTAATAAAACTACTCTTTTATCTATCAATGGGCGAGTTGTCATTATTATCCATCGATGTTTGCAGGGCAGGGTTCTGCTAGATCTTAGAATCATAGACTAGCAGAGTTGGAAGGGGCCTAGAAGGCCATCGAGTCCAACGCCCTGCTCAATGCAGGAATCCACCCTACAGCATCCCTGTCCAGCTGCCTCTTGAAGGCCTCTAATGTGGGAGAGCCCACAACCTCCCTAAGGGATTGATTCCACTGTCGAACTGCTCTAACAGTCAGGAAGTTTTTTCTGATGTTTTGTCGTACTGCTCTAACAGTCAGGATGTTTTTCCTGATGCCCAGCCAGAATCTGGCTTCCTGTCACTTGAGCCCATGATTTCGTGTCCTGAACTCTGGGAGGATCGAGAAGAGATCCTGGCCCTCCTCTGTGTGACAACCTTTCACGAATTTGAAGAGTGCTATCATGTCTCCCCTCCATCTTCTCTTCTCCAGGCTAAACATGCCCAGTTCCTTCAGTCTCTCCTCCTAGGGCTTTGTTTCCAGACCCCCGATCCTCCTCGTTGCCCTCCTCTGAACCCCCTTCCAGCCTGTCTGCGTCCTTCTGGACGCGTGGTGCCCAGAACTGGACGCAATACTGCAGGAAAGCGAACAATTCAGGGAGGGAGAAAGAGACACAACTTGGAACTCGTAAAACGCATCACAAGGAGACCTTCGATTCAAAAACGGTTATTATTCATAAAAGCAGAGCAGAGCAGCCAGAGAGAAAAACAGCTGAACTTTATTACATTTCATTTACAAATAATGCAAAGTTACAAAGACCAAAAAAAAAAAAAAAAGCCTTCACGGAAAAAGAAAAGAAAAGAAACGAACGGAAACAAACGAACCAAAAAAGAGAAGAAAAAAAAAGAGATAGGGAAAAAAATGTACACAGAGCTTTGCTGCTTTTTTCACATCATTGTCATGTTCTTAGTTTGCAAAAGAAGAACAAACACGCACACGCACACGCTTACAAAGCCATCTTCAGGGTTCCGGGTTTTGTTTTTTTGCCAAGAGAGAAAAAGCCACAATAAATTAAGCTTCTATGATTGAGTTCCTGTGCTCCTCCCCCCCTCCCTCCCCAGAAAACCTGTCGCTCAATGGTAGGATTTGCATATATCAGTGAAATAATTCCACTAGTCCTCAATGTTTTTTTAAAAAATGACCTGCAAAGAACAGGATGTTACACAGTCTAAAATACAGAAAACTAAAGGCTGTTCCCTTTCCCACGGTTCTAGTCACCCTCAAAAATGAAATATGTTTTTTCGTTTTGTTTTTTAGCTGCCTGTCTGTAAGAGGAACTGAATTTACGTTATTCAAATAAAACGTTTTACCCTTTCAGGTGTCCCATCAGAAGTTTTGGAAAAGACATTCAAGTTCCTCCCCCCACCCCCACTCCCCAAAAAGAAAGCTATGTTCTTAAAAAGCTACAACCCTAACAGCTAGAATAAATTTACAATTGTACCTGCGAAGTGGCATTCATGTTTTAAGTCAAACAGCTTGGACGTCTCTCGCGATACAGCTCAAACGTTATTATAAATATGGATAGTTGTGTTAGATGTGCAGTCGCTCATGCCCATAGAGAGTTAGGGACTATGTCAGATGAAAAATAATAATAATAAAAAAATGTATGTTTAAACAGGTCTTACGATTCAACGAAGAGATCTGTGAGCTTGTAGAACACGTTTCAGAACATGTTCTGAATCGCAGAGATAAATGGGCCGGCCTCCTCCACCTTTCTCCAAAGCAGATTTCTGATTAAGAAGTAGCCTCTTCTGGACTTTACACATTTTAAGGAAGCATTTCAAATTGGGACTGCTGCGAGGGGAGGTCCAAATCGAGAATTACGTATACGGAGTAAGAAACCCCAGAGAGATGCCTTCCCTTTCACAGTGAAGAAGAGTTTAAAAAAGGAATTGTACAAATGGGTGTGGGTCAAGAGTTCGCTGGATGAGGATTTGCTAGAGTGAACCGTTGATGGTAAGACGGACAGGCGTCCAGTTTTGGCAGACCTTGGCAGACTAGAATCATAGTAGAGTTGGAAGGGGCCCGTAAGGCCATCGAGTCCAACCCCCGCTCAATGCAGGAATCCACCTTCAAGCATCCCTGTCTCTTGAAGGCCTCTAGGGTGGGAGAGCCCACAACCTCCCTAGATCATTGCTTCCATTGTCGTACTGCTCTAACAGTCAGGAAGTTTTTCCTGATGTCCAGCCGGAATCTGGCTTCCTTTAAATTGAACCCGTTATTCTGTGTTCTGCACTCTGGGAGGATGGAGAAGAGATCCTGGCCCTCCTCTGTGTGACAACCTTTCAAGTATTTGAAGAGTGCTATCATGTCTCCCCTCAACCTTCTCTTCTCCAGGCTAAACATGCCCAGCTAATCTGATCGCTGTGCTGAATGGCAGATCCATCCACCTCTTTTCTAAATAAATGAAAGGACGCTAGTCCTCATGGTCTTTCCACAGACAGACAGACAAAGGCTTTGAAACCAGATGAATTGATTGTAACTTTTGGGCATTCGCAGGCATCAACAACAGCCCCTCCCCCAAATCTCCCGAAACAATGACCCACCTTTTCTGTTGGAGTAAACCACACTAAATTTAATTCTACTTGTAGTTCTTGGGGATGGGTATGTGGAGGAAAGAAATAAAAAAGGCCTAAAACCGCCTTCACTTAACAAAGCAGTAGGGGAATCATGGCTTGTTTTAATCAGGTATGTTTGAAATTCAGCGTTCCGAATAACCCCCCTGCCCTTTGCTAAAGGATAGCTTCCTGTGCTAAGTGACTGCTGACCTGTACTGGGAAGGAAACCAGTATCTGTC
Source organism: Elgaria multicarinata webbii (assembly GCF_023053635.1). NCBI lineage: Eukaryota > Metazoa > Chordata > Lepidosauria > Squamata > Anguidae > Elgaria > Elgaria multicarinata. Next base: position 13,021,960 of record NC_086193.1, on the reverse strand, counting down.
CTCCAAACGGGGGGGGGGGGGGAATGGGGAGAAAAAGCCAGAGCTGGTACCCCAACCTAACTGCTCTGCAGATGTGAGAAGCGGCAGGGTTTGGACGGAGAGCCTCTGCTGAAATCCGGCACCTCTTGAGCTGAACAGCTGCTCCCGTCGGAAGTTTCTCTTAACGTTCAGCCAAAATCTGCCCCCTACGATTTCCAACCAGGGATTTCCAGTCTGACCTTCAGGAGCAACGGAGAACAGGTCTGCTCCACCGTCTTCACGACAGCCTGCTGGATCTTATAAGGCTGTTATCAAGTCTCTCCCGAATCTTCTATTTTCCAAGATCTTTCAACCGTAAGATTCAGTTTCCGGACCCCTCCTCAAAATCCCGGCCAGCCTTCTCCGGACAGGTCTATTTTTGCCTACATCCCTTTTAAAACGTGACGTCCAAACTGTACTCCAGCCTGACCAGTTCAGAAGAGAGTGGAGCTTTTACTGACCACGCGCTGGCTGCTACACTCGCGTTCACGCAACCAACGACTGCACACGCCTTTTCCGAAGCCGCGTCACGCAGGTTCCGCTTGCGGCCCGCCAAGACCCTTTTCGCACACGTCCTGTTGCGTCTTGGACGCGCTTGCCTCCCTCCCAACCCCACCTGTTTTTTTTTTGGGTGGGGGGGTTCTTTTCGTTCGGTGTGCTTTTAGCTGGAAAAAGCGGGACATGGAAGAGAATGCTGGGAACTTTGTTATTATACAGAGAGGGCACGTGAGAGGAGAGGGGAACGAAGCAAAATGAAGTCCTTCATGATTGGCTTGAGATTGTCCTATATCGACAGCGACTTTCATTATGGGATAAGAGAAGCTTCCCAGCATCGACACGGCCTCTGCGCAATATGCATGCTAGATACGGAGTGCTATTAAACATTTCACTTTTAAAATAAAATAAAACGCATCACTAAGCCTTGGGAGCCCTTCTGCCTCTCTGAAGAACCGGCAAACGGCCATTCCTTTACACCTTCCTTTAATCGTGGGAATTGGCCATGCCTACATGAATGTTTTTTATCTATGTACACACACGCTACGTCCACCCCTCCCCGAAGAAAAATATATAAATACAACAAAAAGACCTCAAACAAGTCGGTACGTCCTTTAACTTAGTGTTCCTTCTCTGCCCGTTCACATCTTGCAATGTTAGAAATCCCACGCAAATGAGAATCCCACGCAAATCCCCAACCCCCAACTTTTTAAAAAAGTAAAAATGATTTATAATACACTGTCCGATGTCGCCATGGTGTCCGTGCAAGGGGAGCGAAATGCATTCTCGTGCGTACTGCCGCCACATAAATATACAACTAAAGTAACATTAATAATAATTAAACATATAAATTCTTAATTTGGGGGGGGCTTGCCCCCCACTTTTAAAAAAGGACGCAGACGTAAATATTAAATTGCTCTTTCACAATGTTCTCACAGTGACCTAGGAAAGGGTTAGAAAGGAAATTAAATTAAAGCGCCTTCGTTACAAAGCATCATTGACTCTTTAGGGTAGGGTTTAACTAGCTGCTTTCTGAACACTTGGTGAAGGGGTTCATTCAAGGGGGTGGGGGGCTGGAGAGCGGGGGCTGATAGAACCAGCAGGCCACGCTTCTGGGGGAAGCAAACACTATCTTCGCATTCAAGGCAAGGGAAAAAGCGCCAAGTCTCTTGGCTTTCCGCTTCGAAAACACACAACGAAAAGCAGGGGAATTCGGCGAAGTTTTGCCCATTAACAAGAGTTGTCTTTTGAACATGCCAGAGTGGGAAGCGGTTCTTCTGCACATGCAGCACTCCATTCTTTGGCTTTTCGCAGAGGGTGGGTGGTCTCCTGCCCCCTCCCAAGCACAGCTGGATCAGACACAGCTGGATCAGGCCCTTCTGAGCACAGCTGGATCAGACACGGGACGCAGCACTAGATGCCCAAGCTGTTTCCCGTAACGGCCAGACAAGCGCCTTCGCAGAGCCCCCCAAATAGGGGCGGGGGTGAAGGAAGGGCTGGCTTTTCTTTCCCCCCTTGGTGTCTGGCGCTCAAGAGGTAGACTGCGCCTGTATAGTGAGGCCCCAACCCAGCTTTCCTTTTAAATGCAAGATCGGGGCACTGGTTTAATATACACAAATGAAATCGGCCCCTGCAGCACCCGTGAGAAGCTTGAACTCGTATCAAACCAAGATTTGCTTTCCTTTCCAGCACACAAGGCTGATCCTGTCCAGGTGAACTAAAACCTGGCTTCTCGGTCGCTGCTCCCCCTCCACACACCTCAGCCGAAAGGCGGGTATAAAATTAGAAGCAGGAAAATAAAGTTAACTTCTGACACCCCCACCCCCATGCGTTGGTTTCTACACCTTGGGGGTGCGGGACCTTCTGCAGTCCGTGGGCTGAATCCGTTTCTGGAGCAGCTCTCCAGTGATGGGCGGGGCCGAAAGAAGAAGGGGCGGGGCTGAAAGAAGGGGTGGAGCCAAAATACCAGCACATTTTAGCTTAAAGCGCTTTACTGCCAGTAACTATGCCTTAGGGCAGTCATTTCGGACTGGGCACAGCCTGAAGCTCAACACTCCTACTGTACCCCTTTCCCCCTGGAAGTGGGGTCCCCCTAAAGAGAAGACATAAGGAGAGTGTATCCAGAGCACCCCATTCCCTCTGAAAAAAGACAAATCAGAAGAAGCTTCAGGGGGCAAAGGTCCAGCTGTGGATACTGTACAGGGAAAGAGGCAGGAGTGTTCTGCACATGCTCAGGAGACGCTTTCTCCATCAGGCTTGCAAGGGGAGAAACTGACGGGGTTCCGTAATACAGCAGCTGCCCTTCTCTGGAACCCACTAATGTAGGTTCTGGGGTCTTTTTTTAAAAAACAACCGCACACAAAAGGACTGGTTCTGTACAGATTTTCCAGAAGAGACTTTTTTCATCGCGGGTCCTGGAAGTTAGGGTGGACCAGTGACCCTAATGGGCTGGCTCTCGGACTCTAGCGGCCTTCCGACGGGTCAGTCTGGCAATGAAAGTAGTGTGAGAAGCCCTGGTCCGCTGAAGGAGCCGGCCTGCAGGCAGGCAATCCGGCGCGAGCGGTCCCCGGGGAGGCTCTGTGGAGTCTATAAACAGCTCAACTCGAGGTGCTTGATTCCTGCGAGGCTGACAAGCCGCAGTACCCCTCCTGGCCTGCTGCAGTGGTGGCGCTGTAGAGCACCCTTATTCTTTGCTTGAAAACGGCCCTTGTTGGTGCAGGAAGTAGGCGACTGGGCCCTGCTACGAGTCCGTCCGTCCATCCCTCCCCCTTCCCCTCCTGTGTGGGGGACCCCAACTTACTAAGGGGCACTTAAAAGGAAGCAAGGATGACAATCCTTTCACGTCCGCTTTCCTAGCCAAATAAAAACATGGCTAGAGGATGAAAAGGAATAGACACAGTTCTGGTAGGTATCTCTCTCTCTCTCTCTCTCTCTCTCCCTGATTCACAAAGAAATCTGTACAACAACCCTGCAAGGTAGGCCAAGACCCAGGGCTGCGTCGTGCTTTTTTTTAAAAAATCCTATTCAACAAAACCTGTTCAAATGGAACAACTCTATATAAATTTATTCTGGTGCTGTCAACAGCCACAGGGGCTCAGGGTAAGAAAAGACACTCTGTGCATGCTCGTATGCGTTCTTTCCTTCGGAAGGGCAACAAAGGGTAATGAATTGCCCCTGCCAGCCATTGGAATTGCCCCACCACAGCTCTGGGTTTGTTTCTTTTAGACGTCCGTAAGGAATGCCCAGACACTTTCCAGTGTGTTCTATGAAGACAGGTAAAGACTAGAAAGTTGAATTGTGGTCAGTTTCGCACTCAGAACTTTTCCCTACACTTGTGAAATTGCGGTATACTCATACTGTGCTTACACACTTGTTTCTGCGGGAAATTCAGATCCGGGGGTGGGGTGGGGATACACCGTATTTCTTCCATTGTAAGACGCCATCGATTGTAAGACGCATACTAATTTCAGTGCCACCAACAGAAAAAAAGCTTTGATTCTAAGAATAATAATCACACCCGCGATTCTAAGACGCACCCTGTTTTTAGAGATGTTTATATGGGGGGAAACGTGTGTCTTAGAATCGAAGAAATACGGTAATTGACCTATCAGCCTATCTCTTGGGGGGGACGGGACGGGACAGGGAGAGAACCATTCTGCTGCCTTGAGCGGGAAATGAGACAAACGCACTATTGGGCCATTTCAAGGGCAAGATGTCAACGTTTTAACCCCGACTGCCGGCTCCCCTTCTGCTCCCCGACGCAACAGACATCATTTGCTTTTGGAATGTAAGAGGGAACCTTTCTCTTGATAAGCTTTCCACATCCCTGCCTTCTTGAAATCCAAAAAGAACCTTTAGAGCTTCTGTTGCAACTTTCCACAGCTGGGTGCCCCTCCTGGCACGGATCACGACGCCAGCCAGCATGGGAATTGCAGTCCAACACATCTGCATTTCATTGGGTTCTCAACTAGTAAAATAAAAACTGCGATGCTGCCCCCTGCTGGAGAGAGATGAATTGCCTCCCCTATCTTTAAACCTTTGCTTCCAACCCATACGTGGAATTTAAATAATAAATTCCAGTACGTGGAATTTAAATAATATTCGTCCAAAGCAAACGGTCTGCAATCCCCCACCACCTCAAAACAAATTGCTCTCAGATAGGGTTTCACTTCTAGAAGTGTCTACAGGTCTATTATATCTAGATACAGATGTATTAAATTAAGGCCATTTCTTTGTAAAACTACTTACAGTTTATCAATACACAAGCTCTGCTATGTACATGTGTAGATTAAAAAAGAGAGAGAGAGAGAGATGAGAGAAAATAGCGATTTAGAACTCCCCGTAAAATTATCCAGTTTGAATTCTTTTCTAACTGGATGCTGCATCTTTAAAGTTTTGTCTAACCCAAAACCCCATCCCAAAACAACAGATCAAAGACCAAAAAGGGTATTGACATGCATAGAACCTGACAAAATAAGACAAGAGACAGAGATCTGAGTTAACAACACGCAGATTTTAACAGTGTTGTCAGAGACCAAAGGACGCGACCGGCCTGCGCTGTACCTTGGGACAGTGTTTGTAAAGCGGAATACGGCCTCGTGTGCGTGCGTGTGTGTTTTAAATTGAGGGGGTTTCCTCCGGCATAAGAGAAGCAGCCATAGCAAACTTGAAATAAGTAGGACCGCTGGGAGTAGCAGAAGCAATCAGGCTAAAATACTGACAAGGGTTATGAAAATGGAGCGGCGACTGACGGAGTGAAGGAGGACATTGGAGGACTAAGCAGCTAAAAGACTACACTTTTTTTAAAAAAAAAAACTCTCTTTTTTAGTGCAAAAATTATAAACTGATGATGGCACAAACAAAATCGAAGCAAGCACCCACTCAAGACGGGATTTCCTTGCCACACACACACACACACACACACACAGAGCTGTAACGCAGGGGAGCAGGGGTGTCCAAGAAAGCACAGGAGGCGTTCAGGAGAATGGGAGGAAGAGGAGTGGATGAAGATGGCAGGACCCGAACCCAGGACCTGAAGGATAAAAGACAAGAGATTCGATCGGGGTGCTGCTTGTACAGCTTTGGCGGAAATAGGCAAGCACCGGGTCAACCGAACCCACCCAAAAACCCTCTTTATACAACTTCACTTGGGGGAATCGAAACAACCCAACTAGCCCATGGAACGACCATTTCCATCCTCCCAACGTGGCGGCTAAGCGAGACGAAATCTAAAAGTAGATTAGGACTGGGCTGGGGAAGTACATTCCACCTAAAGTTGGGACTACAACTCCCATAATCCCCCAGCCAGTTTTGGGAAAGAAACACGCACCAGGAGCACCCAAACCCATGCCCATGGTAGCTCTTCTGAGTTCCAGGTAAGTTCACGGGCGGCCGCACGCATCCCACGCCCCTCGACCTGACAGAGGTTAGCATCTTCCAAACTGGAGAATGAACACGCCAGGGAACACGCTTATGGCAAGATCGCTCCTCAAAAGCCTTCCAGCCCCACGACTGGAACTGCCTTCCCCTCATGTGCAGAGCAAACACAACATCTCCGTCGGCTTAACGGAGCATAAAATCAGAACTCTTCTTGCTGGCTAAATTTTCTCTCGGTCTGGGTTGGAAACCACTGCAAGGATTCCCCCCCCCCCCGAACTAACTTGGGAGCCCTGGGATTCTGCCTACTGGGTCAGCACCCACCCCAAGCTAAGGCCGGTGGGACTTTGCTCCTTCTTCCTACTCGACAGATACTTCATGTGTAAGAGAGAGAGTTTGTTTTAAAACACAGTACATGGGCTACCTCTTCCAAGCAACGAAAAGCGAGAAGGCTGCCTTGTTTTCAACGTATTCTTTAAAACATAAAGAGCCCAGCGGGAGGCGGCTGTTCTCATTCCTTCGGGTCATGAAATGATAAGACTTCTATGTGCAATTAGAAACGGCGGCCCCCGCTCGCCCCCCCCCCCAGAAATGAAATGCATGTTTTTACAACAGTTCGTTGCGCAGACACTGAGGAATTAAGTGGCTCGCAAAACTAGGTCTCCGGATGCTGTAATTCGTTGCACGCGCAAGCCGATGAGCTGACAGGCAGTGGTGGGACTCGGACGACGGGCAAGGAAATGGGCTTAGAAAAACAGCCAGGCAATTGCAAAGCCATTCGACACGCACATTCGCAAACACGCCCCCCCGCCCCCCCCACCCCTGGCAGACGCCGCAGGACGTTTATCTGGAGAGCCGCTCTGAAACCAACCTCGCCCGCCCTCCGTTTCCACGGGGAAGGGAGCGAAATCAAGCTTTAGAGTCCGTGGGTGTCGCTTCCCCTTCGCAACGGTCTCCAAGCCATCCCTGGCGCCCCCTCTCCTCCCCCCCCCCCGGCAGTTTCACGTGGAGGCAGCTGCTTCTGTAACAGAAACCAAAGACTCGGTCGTTTACGCGGAGCGATTAACGAAAAAGAAACCGATTTAACTTCCGGACGATTCTGCCTTGCCCGACAGGAGGGGAGAAGGGGTATCAAGCTCCTGTGCGTCCCCCCCCCCAGCGACAAAATCAAACCAAAAAATTTTAGTGCAAAGGATAAAAAAAAAAGGAGGGGGGGACCAAATGATGGAGCTTTGGTGACAAGCCGAGGGAGGAAAGGAAGGGGAGAGACGGCTCTCGGAGAAAGGTCCTCTCCCGACAGCAAGGCGTACGGAAAGGGATGGAGATGGCACCGTGGCGAGAGGCAGGAAGGGGACGGGGGGGGGGGGCGGGCAGGCATTCGGCAAGTGGAGGACAAGCGTTGCGAAATTGGACACACAGCGGAGAACTCCCCCCTCAGTTTCGACAGGCCCGAGGCAGGCCGGCCCCTTCTCCCTCGGACGTCCGGGGACTTGCGACGTCAGCATGGGCTCACCTGGCGTGGCCCCCGCCCCCACCCCCCGCCCGTCCGCCACCCCGACTACAGCCGGTCCATCCGGAACGTGTCCTCTGTGGCCGGGTCGGCAAGGACCATGTCGGGGTCGTTGAGCATGTGCAGCCCGTCCAAGGTCAAGGGGTCGATTTTGAGTTCGTCCAGAGGAAACTGGGAATCGGAGTCGAAGCTGACGTCCCCCACCCCAGCCAGGGAGCTGGTCAGGTCCTTCGACAGGCTGGGAGGCGATTCCCCGGTCACTGAAAGGGGGGAGGGATAGAAGAAGACAGAGCTTTGGTCAGGCTCGCCAGGTTCTCTTCCGGCCGGACGCACGGAACACTAACGTCGGGCCAGAAAAACCAGCGCGAGAGCGTTGGAGAGCTCCGACGAGGGGGAGCCCACTGCCCCATGGGTCACTGGTCCCACCGTCGAACCGCTCTGACGGGCACAAAGCTTCTCCTAACAGCCCTTGGATCTAGTCTTGCTGCGCTCTGGGATGGCAGCAGGGAACAGGGTGCTTTTTTTGCCACACTTAGAATCCCGTGTACAGTTCTGGTCAAGATGTTGTAGAGGTGGAAAAAGGGAAACTCAAAGGACCCAGGGGCTGGAGCATCTCCCCTAGGAGAGAAGGTGGGATGGCTTAGCTTGGAAAAAAGGAGGCTGAAGGGAGACCTGACAGAGGTGGACAAAATGATGCACCGGGTGGAGAAGGTGGAAAGGCAGACCTTTTTCTCCCTCTCTCATAATGCTAGAACCCAAGGGGGTCATCCCAGGAGGCTGATAGGTGAGAGATTCAGGACAGATCAAAGGAAGGACTTCTTCACACAGCACAGAGTTAAACTCTGGAACTCACTGCCACAAGGTGTGGTGATGGCCACCCATTTGGATGGCTTTCAAAGGGGGTTGGATCAATTCCTGGAGGAGGAGAAGGCCATCAAGGGCTCCTATCCCTGGTGGTTATGTGCTACCTCCAGTATCCGAGGCAGTAAGCCTGTGTGCGCCAGTGGCTGGGGAACACGGGTGGGAGGGTGCTGTTGCACCGTGTTCTGGTCGGCAGCTGGTCGGCCCCTGTGAGAGCAGAGAGCTGGACTAGAGGGACCCTCGGTCCAATCCAGCAGAGTTCTTCTGATGTCCTTCGGTCACCTTCTCTCGGACAGTGCTCCTGGGATCTGTCGAGGGCTTTCTATATCTGAACCTCCTCCATCTCCTGCCGCCGTGTCCTCCTCCACCCCCTCTTGCTCTCCACTACCTCACTCCTTCTGGGACATTCACTGGAGGGGGAAACTCCTGCCCTACACCCCCCCCCCGGCTGGGGAGGGGGCTCCTGCCCGCTTTTCGCCAGAGCCCTGTGCCCCGAGCCAGCCCACCTGTCAGGATGATATTCGGGATGTTGCCGTGGCTGGCGTAGCTGAGCTGCTGCGCATCCTGGAGGCTGCCGTGGCTCCCGGTGAGCCCCATCATGGCTGCCTGGGAGTAGTTGAGGGTGGAGCAGGGGCTGTACAGGCTGTTGGAGCTGATGGCGTTCTCGATCATGTTGAACTGCTCGAGCTGGAGGAAGGAATCCTGGCGTCAAGAGCTTAAAAAGAGCCCAGCGAGAGCGAAGCGACGCTTCGTCAGGGTCAGCGCTTCGCTTCGCCCGATGCTTCCGAGAAGCCCGCCAGCGCCACCCAGAAGTGGGCATCCGGTGGGCTACAACAGGCCAGTAAAAGCAGACGGAGGGGGACGGGTGGGAAAGACGTCAAAGGGGCAAGGCCTCTCGCTGACTGGGTTCAGACGACGTGACAACCAACGGTGGGTTGAACAGTCAACCGACTGTGTCGTCTCTTGGGACTTTTTCACACCAGGGTTGGTTCTCCGGCTGAAATAACCAACGCAAACAGCCAACACTGTGCAGAGTGGATTATTTGGACAACTGCGTCGTGTGACGGGCACCGTGGACCGTTTCGTTGCACACCGCCGGCTCCTTTCGGTGACTGCAGAGTCCCCTGGCAAGAGCAACCCAACAGGCCTCTGCCGCTCTAGTCCAGCCGGCAGCACTCGCAATGCCTGATGGGATACTAGCGGGAGGGCTGAGTTGGGGAGAGAGGGCGGGGGGGGGGATGTGTCAATCAAACATACCGTTGATTAATAGTCAACTCGACACTGGCCTTAATCCACACCACAGCTGATTATAATCTTGACACGTGGGGAGTCCCCCCTCGATAATCAACCGTGGAGCTGACTGTTAACCCACCACTAACTATTGTGTTGTTCAAACGTAGCTACGCTCACGTAGTTACACTACTGTCGTTTACCTGCGGGATCGCCTTCTCCCGTACAATCCGCCCCACACGCTCAGGTCCTCTGGGAAGAAGCTACTTCAGTCAGCAAAGACTAGGCTGACAACCGTTTCCCAGAGGACCTTCTCTTCGGCTGCTCCCAGACTGCGGAACGGCCTGCTGGAGGAGACTCGTCAACTCTTCAGTCTATTAGCATTCAAGAAAGCGATCAAGACTGATCTCTTCCGGCAGGCCTATCCAGGGGGATTTTAGGATGCTTTTAGGATGTTTTAACAACGTATATTATTATCTTAACTCAGTTTTATGTATTTTATATTTATTGTTGTTCCCTGCCTTGATCAAAATGGAGAGGCGGGTAAGAAATAATAAAATCTAGAATATCTATGATGAGTCCAGGGTCATCCCTGCAACAGAGAAGGAACGTAAATGCACAAGTGGTGGTCGTGCCCTGAGGCAAGTGTTTATTGGAAAGAAGTGTCCCAGGAGATCAGTTCGACAACTGGACAATGGGTCCACCCATCTCCTCATTGAGCTCTGTTAAATTTATGCAGGGGACTAGATATTAAGCCCTTAAATAAGGATTTAATAAACCATCTATTACTGGCGGCTAGAAGGTTGATAGCAAAACACTGGAAGGATGGCAAAGGGCTTCTGACTGAAAACCGGTTTCAAAGGGTTTGGCAGACTGCCCTCTTAGAAACGCGGACGCGAAAAACGAGGGACGCAAGAGGACAACAAAGCGAAGATAAATTAGAGGGGGTATGGTGGGGATTCATCAATTACGCTATTAATTACGCGAATAAAGAAGAAGGTGGGAGAACACCCCCACTGGCATTCTTAGAAATATGGAAAACATAAGAGGAAGGGTAAAGAGAGTTAGTCCTGGGATGTCCTAAATGGAGTCGTATTGAACAGAATTTAAATGAAATCAAATGAACTAATCAAGGTTAAATATTTTTACCCAGGCTTGTATAAATTTGCATAATTTAGTAATGAAGTGTGTATCTCTGTATTGACTCCGAATGTACATACGCGATACATTAGTTGACCCGTGTAACCAGACTCACACAATAATAAAAACATTATTTAAAAGGGGAAAAAAAGAAAAGAAATAATAACAACAACAACTACTCCAGCTGGACATCAGGAAAAACTTCCTGGCTGTTAGAGCAGTACGACAATAGAATCAGTTACCTAGGGAGGTGGTGGGCTCTCCCTCACTGGAGGCCTTCAAGAGGCAGCTGGACAAGCATCTGTCAGGGATGCTTTAGGGTGGATTCCTGCATTGAGCAGGGGGTTGGACTTGATGGCCTTGCAGGCCCCTTCCACCTCTACTATTCTATGATTCTATGACATCTACTACTACTACATGGGGGGAAAGTCTCCCATTCACGCCAATAAGAGATCACACACACAAATGCAAACAGCAGGGGCGCACTCACCTGGTGAGATAAAGCATTTGCCTGCCTGGCCGTCATCTGCTGATCGTAACAGGAGTCCCCAAAGACGCTCCCCAGGATGGAGGTTTGCTGCAAACAAAGAAACAATGGGTCTGGGTGGAGAAAAGCCCACGTGCGTGCGGCTTGGGCTGAAGTTCAGTGAAGGCACCAGCCGGCCAGGGCTCCCCCAAGCGCCCCCCCCCCCACCGCCAGCACTTTTAACTGAGCTTCTGGGCTTTGGCTCCCCCACCCCGCCCTTTGGTCATCTCCGTAACAAGCCAATCTGCTCCGAGTTCATTCAAGAGACGCCTCGGAGTGAGGGTGATCTGATCGTTAGGAGGGCGGAGAAAGGAGGCGGAGGGCCTGAGAGGGAGGCTAGGCAGCCCCTGCGCCACAAAACACAATTCTTGCGGCCCCTGCTTTGCAGTTATTTCTCTGACGGTGGATCAGCCGTGGTATGTCAACCTAGCACTATAAACAGATTCATTAGTGCACTAATTGACCATAAGAATTCCTTTCTCCTTCTCTGTGGCACTCATACATGTTTCGCTTTTACATATATTTTGTAGTGGCTGGCCATTGAAGAAGACTCCCGAGTCGAAACGCGTCTGGCCAAGGCAACCAAGCTCGTGAAGCGCTTTTTTACTGCATTTTTAAATGCGTCATGGATCGTGTATATTGTAAGTGCTCTATAGTCTTGATTGTATGTTTCACCTTATTTTACTATAACATTTTGTTGAAAGCTACCACCTTAACCTCCTTGGTTTTCTAGTCTATCCCACAAGCCCCACGTTTCCTATAGAGGCCCGATCACCATCGCAACCTCTCTTCAGACGTTGCGCGCTCCATCAGGAAGGTGCTTTAAAAAAACATCTCATACTTGTGGGAGAGGGAGGGCACAGCCCAGCTCCCGACGCTTTGGGGGGATTTGAAACCGTCCTGCAGACTCAACATTCAGCGGCGTCGGACTCGCCGTCCCTGTCAATGCTGTTGGACATCCATTAAGAACCAGCAATACCCACCCCCTCCGAATTTTAAACGGCCCCCTCCTCTAAAAGTTCCAACGGCAAAACCTGACCCACCCCGCCGGGCCATGATAAAATATTTTAATTTGCAACTGTGCGGTGGAACGAGATCGTGCGTGCGGCACTCTGAACCCGCTCAGCGGACCTCCAAGAATAGATAGATAAACGAATGTTCCCTCTGGGAAGCTGAAACGTGCTGTTTTAATAACTTCGCCGGCAGCAAGAGCAGCTCTGAAGATATTAACGGGGACATTTTCCACCACTTCAGCACTTCAGGATCCAAGACCGGCCCCTCCGCTGGCCGGGCTACAAGTTTTCTGAAGGGGGGGGTGCAGCTGCTCCAGCGAGAGTTTACTCTCTTCCGTTAATAAACGACTCGGACGTGTGTTGCTGCAAGCAAGCCAGCAGCACCCGGAGTGTGGCGTAAAGCGGGTAATGTGGCGCAGACCTTAAAATGTGTCCCCTAAACATAGGGTTGCCATACGTCCCGGAAAGCCAGGAATGTCCCGGTTTCCAAGCAGTTCCAAAATCTCCCGGCCGGTCAGCCAAGAATCCCGGATTCCTGTTCAGCCGGCCGGAGAAATTCCAACCTCCGAAATGGTGCCTTGAGCCTCCTCTGTGGAGTGTCAGTCTCCATACTGAAGTCTCCTCTAGCTTTTGAGAACTGGTGGAGAAATGTAGTTTAGTGTCATTTTTCCCCCTGTT